>NC_085063.1:7893265-8219417 GCF_963662255.1 Cinclus cinclus
GAGGCTTTGGTACTTTGAGAGCATCATCAGCATTTTGTAAGAATGTAAAGGAAATTAGGCCAGAGTTCTCAAGTGATATGTTTGCTTTTGAGCACCTCAACTGTTAAGATATCTTGAAGTTTTATCAGACTGTGCTGAGTACACACATAGTCCTTGACTGATACAGTTTTGATTTCTACCAGAGTGCTGAGTGCACACATACTCCTTGATTGCTGTGGGAAAGGCAAATTGCTACCCCCATTAATCTGTCAGTCTTTGTTTAAATTAACTTTTGCAATTGCATTTGAAAAGTAATTTTAATAGAAGCATTTAGAGCTTGAAATTATTTGACTCTTGTTCCTGGAGGTAGTTTTAATTTAGAACTCATTATGAATTATCACTTATTTGGCTGTTCATAATGTATTCTTACATTGTCCGACTGGACTGTGTGCAAGTCCTTAGATTTGTGTCAATACATTTTAAATTACTCCTATATAAGAGGAATTAACAAGTGCACACTGCGTTTAAATGTAGAAACCTGATTTGTTTACCTGAAGGTACTTCCTAACATCTTAATTAACCTATTCATAGAGGCTTACTATTCAGATTTATATCCCCTCTTTCACTGATATCTCTGTAAGGATTAAACACACTTAATTCAATGTCTAAAATACAGCCCACAAAGGGTGGATGTCCTATTTCCTGTACATCCCTGTGATAACACCCCTTACTTTCCTGTCAAGTCAGAAGTATATTTACGAACAAGAAGTTACTGTGCCTGCGGCTCACGAACTGCAGCCGTTCTGTCAACAACTGAAAGTTTTAAGCTTTGTCCTCTCAATCACCCGACGCTTTTGCACGCAGACAAAGAGGCTGCGGAGAGGCTGTCGAAGACGGTGGACGAGGCGTGTCTGCTGCTGGCCGAGTACAACGGGCGGCTGGCGGCCGAGCTGGAGGACCGGCGCCAGCTGGCACGGATGCTCATCGAGTACACCCAGAACCAGAAAGATGTCCTCATGGAGAAGGAGAAGAAGCTGGAGGTGAGTGCTACTTACCGGGGCTGGCAAAATTGTTGGCTCACCAAATGCTCACCCTGGACTTCTAATCTATGGGTTTCTCCCAAGGGAGATGATTCCCGGTGTTACCTTTACATGATTCCCGGTCTTGCCTTTACATTTAATTCCAGGTGTTACTTTTACTTTTGATTCTAGGTTATCTAGGTTCTAGTTGTCTTTACACTTGGAGTAAAATGGGTAAGAAAGCAGTGTTGAATCTGGAGAGTGCAGATCTGTTCTGATGTTCAGTCCAGATGTTTCAATGCACCAGTGCTCTATACTTCTTAAAGAAAAATAGGCTTGCCTAACACATACGTTATTTTGTTGTGACATACCCTTTTTAAAAAAATTAACCTCCCTTTGCTGAGTTTTTCTTATAGTGCTTGGGTTTTTTTGTTATTTCCTGATGGCTAGGTGTCCTTCATCTGCCTCCTGAGCCCCTGCTTGTTTAGGGGAAGCAGTTTAAGCCGGGTCTTCTGCTCTCTATCCTTTAACAGCCACATACCCACAGCTTCTGTGCTGCAGTGTAAATGGGACTGGTAGTTAAATACAATGACGTGTTTCATATGCAGCTCATTTGAACAGGAAGGGCAGGACCCTAAAACAGCCTGGGGCTGAACTGAGCTTCCCCCCCCCCCCCCCAGCATTAGAGGCTGTGCAGCCAGCTGTTTACAGCTGTTTATCCAAAACGTGCCTTCTCCATGGAAGTTCTTTCAGCAGCACGTTGTGGGACTAGCAAGGAGTTTAATTAATGACTGTGGTTGTATGTCACTCTGCCATCTGCTAAACTGCCCCTTGGCGGCACATTAAGGGCTTCTCTGCACCGTGGTGCTGGTGATGAGCAGCTGCTGCAGGGTGGGATGGGAGGGGATGTGGAGGACAACATCTCCTGGAAGGAGACTGAGCTGCAGCAATTGCAGCCTCTGTTTACTCTCATGGCAAACCTCATCTTCTGACAGCTTGGCAACTTTGTTCCCAGATAAAATTCATTTGGAGTGTTTTCTTTGCTTGTGTTTATTTTGGAGTTTCTCAATGCCTTGTGACTGAATTTCTTCAAGTATAGCATCAGTCTTATGACTGAGTCAGAAAAAACACAATTAGGCATGGATATAGATGATGCCATGAAACCAAATCTTGTTTGGCAATCTGTTTATTTTCTGTGGAAGTCTTGGGTCAGGTTTTGGGGGTTTTCTGGCTTAGAGAAGGGCACCTGTGTGTATTTTAAAAAATACATAAATGACAGACATACTGCTGTTTGCAGTAGATGGGTAGCAAAATGCTGCACAAAAATATTTTTAAAGGCCCAGAACAATTAATAATTTTGAGTCAGTTTGAGACTATGAAACTGAGAAATTCATAATGACAACATGAAATTAAAATTTCTAATGCAGTTGCTGAAATGTTGTGACAGTCGTGGGGTTTTTTTTGTTTGGAAAATATCCTTTTGGTAAAAAATGTTACTTGAAAATTGTAACACTGGCAGGGGCAGAAATGTAACCCTGAAAATTAAGTGTTTTGCTGGCTGAATTGCTTTGTTAATTATAGTAATCCTGCTAATGGCAATGGGGCAGGCTTCTTCCTCACTGACAGGTGTAAATGCAGTTCTCACTACATTAGAAAAATGAAGAATGATCTTATTTAAATACTGGGATTTTATTAAATATCTGTTTAGGTTGGCATCTTTGCCATTCTGCCAGACAATGTTGCCTCAGTGCTGTAGCAGTCTAAACAGAGTTGTAGGAAATGCCACTCCAACACTGAACATGAGGCACAATTGATATTCGTGTCAGCTCTCAAACCTCAGTGAGGGATGTTGCCTGATTACAGCATTCCATTGTTCTGCCCTTGTAGAGGGTTAATAAACAGTGGAAGATGCTGGTTACAGATAAAGCAGGCCAGATCTGCTTATCAGTTTTGTTTGAGTCTTTGATGTTCTCACATTATTGATAAGCCTGGATTTTTCTTTGTAGTGCTAATAAGCATTTTACTAGAAGGATCTGAAACTTGTAGCAATTAAAAATGTATTAAAAACCCAAAACATTTACTCAGGCAAGGTCTGAAATGAGAAAATAACTTAAACTAATTTTACATCTCTACCCATTGTAGGCTTTGCTCTCTTGAGGTATCTTTTCCAGAATCTTTGGTACTTTGAGTTTTTCCTCTTGTGCTCTTAAGTTTCCTGACTTAGATGAGAGGGTGTGTTCAGACAGGAGATGGATTGTTTACTTCACCATCCTCATCTAGCCAAGGCTGTAGGTGGGGGAGAGGGGCTTCTGACAGAAATGAAAGTCAGGGCTATATTTTAAGGGATGAAAATACCTAATTTGGAAATTACTCTGTTTTTTTTTTGGGGGGGGGGGCGTTTTTTGGTTTTGGTTTTTTTTTTTGTATACTCACAAAGTCTTTCAGTGTGATAGCAATGAAAGTAGCTAATATATGTCTTTTTGAAAAGCAGCTTTTGTGGTCTGAAGAGCTGCAGTTGTTTGCTAATCCTGTTAATGCTGTTCCTCAGGAAACAGCAAATAGTCAAAACATCCATAAACTCAGTGTCTTTGTGTCTTGTGGGCTAATACTTAGAGTACTCCACATGTCAAACCCCTGTGACACAGCTCTTGTCATCAGTTGTAGTAAGGCTGAGGGACACTGCTGAGGAACATGGTTTTGGAAAGGAATTCCACATAAGCATGGATTCACCTGGCATGATAAGGATTGAAACAGTGGGGGACGAAGAAGCACTGGTGATTTGGAGGGAGAAAGCTGGAACAGAGCCTGAAAATCATAACATATGGACAAACTCTGATTTTAGGGTAGCACTGGAAAAAAAATCAAAGTGTAATAATTAGGATTCTTTTATCCTGGGAGTGATATTGTGGTAATTTGACTGCAGTCTAAGAGCACTTAAGAAGGTAGATTTTCTTTAATTCTAGCAGTCAGTAAAATCAGCTGGCCCCAAACTGATGCTAAAGAGCCTATAACAAGGCATGTATTTTCAAAGGTAAGTATTCCTCATGTGAACTTCCTGAAAGATAAAGGGGATACTGTCATTCAACAGCTGAACACTGAATTTCTTTTAAAATGGTCCTTCATCTTGATCAGCAGTTGTGGGCTTGATACTGCATCTGCTGTTTGATCTTGCATGGCTGGGATAGATCAGAGGTGGCCTGGACATTCACAATAGTAGATGACAGGAAATAAAATCCACTTTCAGACAGGTGTAGAACCAGGAACTGTTGTTTCTGTAAGAATGAGATGTGTCATTGTATCTCACAGCAGTATGGAACTTCCAAAGGAAGTTTCCTGATTTGTGTTATTTTTGGCCATAGCTGGCCCATTACAATTACTGAGCACAATCAGCTCAGTAATTGTAATGGGGAGGTTTTTTGTCCTCCAGCACCTGAGCTTGAAGAACTTCAAGGAGAATTGTCTTTTGAAGTCAGAGCACTCTTCTGGAATGCATGGCAGGCAATGAGAAAGAATCCAGGAAGGTAGTTTGTGTAAAATGGAAATGTGGTAGGGGGAGCATCCCATGTTGGTGTGCCAGGCAGCTGTAAAATGAAGTCAGATAAACAGATGAGACTGGAAGAATTAAGGAAAAGCAGTGCAAGGAAATGGCAAATTGCATAGAAGCTTCATGGGTACCTGAAATAACTACTGACAGTAAGAAATGTAGAGTGAGTGGAGGGAGTGTTTAAATCTGATGTGGAGAAGAGGCAGAAAAAATAGAAGACTGTGCATTCAGAATTTTTGGTTTGATGTGCAGTCCGTGAAGGCAATTCTTCCACATACCTTCTGTATCTGTGTTGGGGAAAGGTGGCATGAGGAACACTGTAGCATAGGTGGTGTGTATGTACTCAAATAATTGTGTCTTTGCATGTCTGCAGCTATGGATCTTAAATACAGTATGTTCTTTAGATTTAGTTTAGGGGAAGTATTCTGACTCTTGGCTGCAGCTGAAAAATTGTCACTTAAGAGTCCTGCTGAGAGCTCTGGGGTTTTTTAGGTGTTTGTGGGTTTTAATATTCATGGCTTCAAGGCACCTTTAATAAGGTGTTAATGCCGTGCCCACACAAATTTGCAAACCCTCTTTGATAATCCATCTCTGAGAGATGAAATGCATTCTCACTTGAGGTTTTCTGGACTGCCCAGCACTACACATTTTCTTGAAATACAATTTAGTTCAGTGGGTTAATAGGCAATTTATTGCTGTGCTGCTTCCACTGCCTGGGTCTCTGTAGTGTGTCACTATTGGCACAGCTTTGTGGTTGCTGCTTCCCTCAGATGTGAATTCTCGGGTTGTGTGGTATATTCATTTCAGTGGTTTAGACAGTGAAATAGGAGATGAAGTTTTAGGGTTCCTGCCAGGAAACAAAATTTGGTCAGTATTTGACATGTGTGAAGTAGCAGGAGCAGCTGTGGGAAGCAGCGGCGGAGTGGGGTCGGTTCTGTGACCCTGGCAGGGAGATCTGGGCACCCAGAGCACCCAGACAGTGTCAGACTTGGGTCTGTAGGACCAAACTGGTGACTGCTGGGGCAATCTGTGCACCAGTTCTGCCAGCTGTGAGCCACTGGTGCCTCTGGGTGTGGGACAAGAGCACAGGGCTGCTCTGTAGGGAGCTGACAGCTGCAGGGAATGTGGGTCTGTCGGGCCGTGTACGGCTCGAGGCAACAGATGAGTTTCTTTGCACAATGCAGAGATACAGTTCCTTCACTTTGTAGGTGCTTGTAGATATTTATAATTACAGTAGTGCTGCAAATAGAATAATGCTAAACAATAAAAGTGAATAAAAATAATACAATATTAACATACAATGTTCTTTTGCATTTTGCTGAAGTGAATGAGTATATGACCACTCTCTTAGCTAGAAAAGTATTAAGATGCTTGGAGAGGTGAATATGTAGCTGTTGGCTTGTGCCCTGGATTTTGATTTTTGTGGTGAACATCAAATGCACCCCCCTCAGTGTTTATTTCTGGAAGGGCATTTGGCAAATGAAATTATGCTTTGTGTCCATCATAGAGTGGCAGCAGCTTCTTCTGGGCTTTTTCTGTGAGCGTTTGAACATTGCAGAGGTTGAGGCATTCCCAGCAGCTGGAGAAATGCAGTGTGGAGGCTTCTACTACTGCCTCTTCTGTTGTCCTAAACAAAGGGGAGAGCAAGGAAATGAGTTACGTTTTGAGAGCGTGTAATTCTGCCAGGAGCAGAAACACCATCTCTGCTGAAGTGTGATGAATGACGCTGCAGAAGAAAGAAGCCTTGTCAAATTTAAAAGTGCAAGACTGAACAAATTTAAGGTCTGAAAATGAACTGAAGACTCTGTAAGGAAATACATCATTCAAGCTCTGATTCCTGGACTGCATCTTTCAGATAAAACCTCAAATTTGCTGGTTTAGTGCTGCTGCAGAATGAGGAAACCTGTCTTCACCCTGGCATTTGGTTTCAGTTTGCTTTTTGAGGAGGATTCTGCTGCAATGAGCTTGTGGAATGGCAGAAGTTTTCCTTTCTGTTCTTTTTCTAGTGACTCTTTTGAAAGTACTTTCCATAAGTTAAGTGGCAAGGAGTAGAAGCTAAGGAATACCTAATGAACCTGCTGCAGTACTGTGATGTATTTAATGTTTTTAAAGAGAGGTTTTACATGAACATATAATCACATGGCTCTCACTCACTACGTACTCTCCAAATTTCTGCTGAGCCTCTGATGCATTTTTCCCCTGGCTTGTGGTCCTCTGTTTTCCTACAGCTGGCTCAAGCTGCATTGTATCAAAACTGTGCCTGACCGGCTGCTCTTCCTATTCACCTTCCAAATTCTCATTAATGCTTAGCTCGATGGTTTTTTCAGTATATGCAATTGCTGTGATGACTTGCAGCATGTTCCTGCTCGACCCTGCACAGGAGAGGACATGTCCAGTGCACACTCTGAGCCAAAATAAGCTGAAATCTGTGCTGTGAAACGTGACAAGGTGAACCAGGCCACGCAGCAGTGCTCAGGCTGAATTTCCTGTCATGTTGATTACAGTCAGTTCTATAATGTTCAAGCACGGCTGCTTTGGAATGAAACACTCTGTCACCTTCATTCAGCAGTGGTTAATTCTGATTTTGCATTTGTTTCAAGGACTGAGTATCTAATTCTCTTGGCCACTGAGGATGTAGAACGCCACACACCGAAAGGAAATGTCGATTAGCAAAAGCATCCGTGTGGCACAGTGCCAGTTTTTTCCTCTATCATCCTGAAACTCCTGCATACAGCAGAGATCTCATTATTTTGTCTGAAAAAAGCAAATAGCATCCAAATACTATTAATCTTAATATAAGCCTACTGAGCAGTGAGGCAATTAGCTTGACACAGAGTACAAACGAAGGCCTCGGAAAGCAGCAGCTTATTTTAACTGGACTTTGTGTTGTTCAGTTTCATGGAATGGACAGACCTTATGGAAAAATCTGCAAGGTGCTATTTCCAGGCATGTCATGGGCTACATAAATAATATGGTTTCCCATAAAACCTGCTTCCAGAGTTGTGTGTTGCAGAATGTGGCAAGAACTTGTGGAAAAAGTAAAGCCCTCAAGCTGAAGGAGGGGGTTCCGTGTCTCTGCTGCTGTGTATTGTTGAGGGGAGCAGCCAGCATTCCCTGTCCCAGCTGTGGCTCATGGGCTTTCTACTCCTTGACAGCTGTGCCAGGAATCAGCACAGCATCTCAGGCCCAGAGGGCTGGAGAGGGTTTAAGCATGGAGCAGACACTTTTCTATTATGCTCTGTGATGTGTATCCAATCTGTCCAGTAAGTATTCATCTATTCTTGGAAATCTTAGTTTCTGAATTACTCCTTTAGTCTCCATTCCTGAATTTAGTATGTTTTTTCTGAGCCAATTTTTAATGGTTTGGGGGTTGTTGCTCCCTTTTCCTTGTGAGAATTTTTTTCTCTTATTTTTTCAGTTTGGTTTTTAACTACTTGTTTAAAAACAAACTGAAAAAAATCGGCCTTTGGTGTTGACTAAATAACACTTGCATTTAGTTATTAGTAAGGGGGAATTACTTAGAATTAAAAGGACTATGGTTCTCAAAGTGACTTGGTGTTTATTTTTGCTCATCATATACCTGCAAAAGTCTCTCTCCAAATCGAGAGGATATTTCTGATAACTCAGTGTTCCATGTAGCCCTCAATGCAGGGTATCCCTAAAAATAAGGACATGTTAAGAGCAATATTTTCCTAAACACTTGAAGCTGTTAACTGTGAATCTGGAAGTAGGTTGGTGCTATTAATATGCAGAATAATTGTTCCCAAGTCTGTATGTTTGCCAACAGCAGTATGGTTTGGACACATCTTGGTGGTTTTTCGTTTGTCAGTGTGTTTTATGAGAACTGGGCTGTCAGGCAAGGCATTGGCAAGATTCTCCCTCCCTTAAGTAGCTGTATTGGGGAAGGAATGTTGTTTGCCTCTAATATAACTCTAATGGTCACACAAATCATTTTCAGCTCAAAAGCCATAGCATTCCAGTCCTCACTGTCCACGAGAAGCAATGGATCCTTGTCACCTCGTCAGTTTTGCCCTGAAAATGGCAGGACATTAGTCTTTCTGTGGAGGTTGTACCTGGTTTTACAGAATTTTTTTATGTGGATCCATAATTGGATTCATAAATCTGTAATTGTTTTGTGTGGATCTTGGCAATTCAAGCCACATTTGAGGTATTTTCTTGGCTTATGCCTGGAATTTGCAACTTCTTTTGATCTTCACTGCCCATTTATCAGACCTGGAGGATTTGCCAGCTGCCTTGCCCTTCCTTCCTTTTTTTTTTTTTTTTTTTTTTTTTTTTTTTTTTTTTTTTGTTCCTATCTTTAGTGGGAATTATGACAGAAAAAAAGAAACACCTGCTGATACTCACTCTTGACAGCCTGGCATTCTTGATGAGCAAATGCTGTTCATTCTTTCCTGGCTTGATATCCATCACTGCCTGACAATAGCCTAAATTATGGATTTTAAAATATTTTTAAGATGGTCTTCTGTGCATCTCCAAGTCCAGCCTCTTCCACCTTCTCTCTGCCAGCATTTGGAGTAGAAGAGCTCAGTAGATGTTCCTGCTGTCTCTGCTGTGTGTGCAGGAGCTGGTGTGTTGCTGTCTCCTGCCTCCAGCACTGGGGATGTGCCAGCCCTGAGCTGAGCACTCTGGGCACTTTCTGCCTTTTCCCCAGGGTTGGCTCCCATGTTCTTTTGGAGAAGAATCCTAAGTGTTGGAATGCTGTGCATCCATGGCATCCCTCTTTATCTGCTGCTGCTCTCTGTTAATGATAAAGAAACTGGGGGGTTTATTTTTGTTCTGTCTTCATCTCATGACTTTCTTGACTTGTTTCTCTCTTTAAGAATTCCCAAAGGAGCGTGATTAGGAGTGTGATTCTTTTATGGCCTTGATTCTCATGTCTTTCATTAAAACGAGACAAATCCTCTCAATGTGCGCACCTTGAGTTTTTTTGGGTTTTTTTTATTACTGTTCTCTAGGCATGAGAGCAGCACCCCACAGTTCATGGAGCTGGGAGGGTTTTGTTTGGACTTGATTATTTCACTGTATATCCTTAGTATGTTAACAGAAGTGTTTGGTTATATTAACTCACTGAGCCTCATAAAGGATGGAAGTTTGAACTAGGCTGTTAAAAGACATTCCTGCTTGGTGCTGGCAGGAAATTTATGGGATACAGTTACGTAGCCATTGCAGGGGTGTCGGGAGTTGTTGCGATTGATGGCTGCTCTCACTGTTCTAATCCAAAATAATGAAACACAGAGAGTGTAAACTCCTTGCTTGTAACCCCACAGGAACTGCTGTGCTTTGATGTTTGGAGAAGGTGAAGAGAATTTCCATCACTGAGAAGGTTAGAAAGTCTGGATTAAAGTTGTAAACTCTTCAGAAAGATGTTTTGATTAAACATGTGCCTGGTTTCATTTGATCTTCAGAGATATAAACTTCTGTTCTCTTTGCCAAGTAATTAAGAAATGAAAAGTAAATTGATATTCTAGCTGGCTGTGTGGCAGTCTGTTCTGTGTGTTGTTTTTTTTTCTTAAAGCTCATTGTTTCCTGCATTCTGGAGGTGCCATGAAAAGTAGGCCACACGTAATTGAGTAAAGACTGGCACATTTAAAAAAAATTATGTGCTACTGGAGTTTTAGTCCTTCAGTTTCTGTCTTCTGTGGCTGTTACATGAATGTATAGAATCACAAGACTTTGAAAACTGCATAAACAGTCTTTAATTAATCTTCTGTATTGGATAACTTGGATCTGTGTTGGGCTGCTCTTAACTGGCCTCTCACCAGAATTGACCAAGGTACAGTTACATTGTTCTTTCTTCCATTTTCAGGGTCCAAACTCCTCTCTCTCCTCATTATGAACACAAGTCACTGGTGTCTCTGAGACCTCGGGGAATTTCTGCACATGGATAGGGATTTCTTACTGCACTTTCACTACTTAATCCAGACCTCATTTATGGAAAAACCACTTTCAAGTTTCCTCTTTGGAGATTTTTAGCTTGCTCTTTTTTCCCTCTGTAATGAAATGCTGAAGATTTTAGTATCTGTGTCCAGTGTGGACATGCCTTTCCCTGGTTTACATTCAGTGGTCCTGCACGTGTTTCCATGGTGTCTCTGCCATGCCAGTCTCACAGCACAAGAGCTGGGGTGAGCCCTCTTTGACAACCAAAACTTGGGTTTGATTTAATGACTTGAAAGGGGAAATTGGATTAATTAAGTGTTCAAAATTGATCAAGTTTGAAAGCAATGAGCATTTTGGCAGCATAGTAATACTTGGGGTGTCCCTCAGCCTGTGGCTTCTGGCGGTGGAGGGGTGTCAGAGGAACATTCTGGCAGCAGCTAGGAGTCAGTATTTGGGGAAGAAAACAAGGATGAAGCAACTCTGCACTGACACTTCTCTCAAATGCTCTATCAGGCCCCAGTGTGTGCTGGTTTGGGGACACTTTGCATGTAAAATTGGTAAGGCAGGGCAGGGTTATTAGTTTAGGGATGCCAGAGCCTGTCAGCAGGCTGTGAATTTGGGCCAGATGGCAGGGTCTGCAGTCATGCCAGCAGTGGCTCAGAGCACCAGGCCCTGGCCACCTTCTGAGAGTCCTCACCTGGAACATACTCCTGGCTTAACTAACAGCAGTGTTAATTAACCTGTGCTTAATCTTTGTTCTCTTGTCTCTTTCCCTCAGGAATATAAACAGAAGCTTGCTCGGGTAACTCAAGTGCGCAAGGAGCTGAAATCTCACATCCAGAGCCTTCCAGACCTGTCACTGCTGCCCAATGTCACAGGAGGTCTGGCACCTCTGCCATCTGCTGGAGACCTGTTTTCAACAGACTAGAACAAACCATGTGTCCCAGTTTTCATTATTACCAGCAGAAGTGAGAAGACTTTGGTGTTGGCTGGAAGTCCAGTCTTCCAAGATCTGCAGTAGGAAGGAACTTGCAGACCCTGCTTTGAACCTCTTGGCTGGTTGTACTCACCCTCTCTGTGTACACTGGCTCATGTGAGGGGAGGAAGAGGAGTGAGTTTTGTGAGCTGTGAAGGGAGTGGGGTTGGCCTGTTTAGGCAAACTTCTCTCATCTTTTCCTGTACTCTTTAGTTGCTGTTTGCTCTTAGCGCTTGTTACCCCCACAAAGATCACAAATCATGTACACACATAACTGGGAAGCTTCCAGAGAAAGGTTGACCATGCAGTATCTTCCCTCTGTACAAATATTTTTTTTTTATTTCTGAGTAAGTCTCATCTGCTTTAGTTGGGTTTCTGAGCCCCATCTGTGGGAGCAGTGGAATGGCTCGTGGGCCTCGTAGGGATGTGTGTGCATGTGAGTCCTGTGCCAGGGGAGGGCATCTGCTCAGCAGTGCTACAGGGAAAGATTTTTCCTAAGCCTGCAGTTCCTCATAATGCTGGGGGCTGATGTGAAGGTAGTTCCCATTTGGTATGGATGTAAATTGAAGTCACAGGCAATAAAAATAAGCAGCTTTTCTTTGTGAATTAGAGGTAGACTCATAAGTTACACTGTGCTGAGCAAAGCAGAACTGGATGTTACCTAAGTGGGAGTGGAAGTAAATTTTGTTCTAGCTACCTTAGATTTATACCACATTTTTCCTCTTCATTATATGAAATTAGATGGTGATGGAAGCTTTGATTCAATGACCTGAGAGGCTGGAATGGTGTGAGGCAGCCGCTGGTGTCCCTGTGACAGGCACTGTTAGGTCTCCTCTCAGGATGGTTACATTGAAAATACAACAATAAAAACTCTCCATAGCTTTAGTGAAGTTGTCTGATGCAGAGAAGTTAAATGTGGTATAAATATTTATTTATATAGAAAATAGACCCATATATATGCATATATCCTGTATGCAAATGTACGCTGTCCATGCATGTAGATATTAGAAGGATGTACTTAATTTTGTGTCACAGATTGTGAGTTGATTTTTATAATCAGGAAAAGTGTAAAAAACAAAAAAGGTAAATTTTAAAAGCTCTTAATTCCATTATGTTGCTGGCTAGTGTTTTAGCTGCCAGGGGTGTAGTTACATTTCAGTTTGTGTGTTAGGTGTGACAAGCTGGACTCTGATCACTGAACCATTCCAATCTGGATACAATTCTGTTTAAATTTAGCACCTCTCACTATAAAACAGGTTCTGTTTCTGGAGACACTTGATCTGGTAACACAAGTTTTGTAAGACAGAGGCTGAAGTGAGCTGAGATGCTTTTGCTCTCTCTGTGCCTCCCTGTGGTCTTGAGCTGGTGTCAAAGCCAGGAGAAGAAAATGCAGAAATGCAAAGCTCGTTCTGCTGCACATTAATTTATTTTGCAGGCTGTTCAGCAGCCCGGTCAGCATTCAGGTACAGCAAACAACACAGCATCTTTGATCATTCAGTTGTTCAGAAGCTCACGTTCTTTTCCTACTGACACTTCCTTTTGTCCTTTTTTATGCTCCTTGCACCCTCACTGCCCAGCCCACAGATGTTTTTTTTCTCTTTAGTTTACAGGAATTTTTTCAGTGGCAGAACTATGCGTTCCCTGAGTCACTTTGATTGTACAGCCTTTTATGGTCCAGACTTTATATTAAGCACTGTACATTCTCTCTGCTTTTGCCAAAAATGAAAAACAAACAACAACAACAACAAAAAACACCAAAAAAACCCCACCAAACTTCAAGAACCCAAACCAAAAGACTCTTCCATCCTGATTCAGCTCACCCTGAGGCTGTTAAACCAAGTTATTTTGAGCATTGATTGAATGTGTATCCATTATAGGACAAAAAATGTCAAAAAACTGATGTAGACAAATGTGTTGGCATCTCACGTTTGTGTTTTGGGCATATCTGTGAGAGAGTTGTCTGTCTGGTTTTTTTTTTATTTTTTTAATTGAAATGTTTTGATTTTTTTTCCTGAATATATGCGTGTGTTCTATTTTGCTTAATTTAAATGAAGTCTTGTGGTTTTATTTGCTTTACTTTTTGGGCAAAGGGCATCTGATGAACTGGGTGACATTTTCTGAAGGTTAAGCAGATTTCCCCACAGTGTGTCTTTTTTAACAAAAGCTTAAATCTGTATATTAATTGACTTAGGAATTAATTTAGACATATAGGCTGCCATTTGACAGCAGTATATTCTGAAATGTCTCATAGATATCTATTTTTGAATAAAGAGGGTGTCATTGAACAGTAGTGTCCTTACTTCTTTCCTCAATGCTCTGGCACCCTGTGGGTTTTGTTTGGGGTTTTTCACCCTTCTAAAGCCCAGGCAGTGACTTGGGAAGATCCTTGTATCAGTTTTCCGTGCACAGTGAATTGGGGGATTTCTGTAGGAGATGTCAGTTGTTACTCTGGGAAAAATACAAATAAAAGCCAAACCTGGAATGGGAGGAAGGTGCCCCCCTGCATGAGCACCAGGAGCTACTATTCCAGCAGGGTCAGTGTGATCAAAGCCTCTCAGCTTTGGGGGTCTCCACATTGCCCTGGAGTTAATTCTGGATGTTCTGGGGAGGCTGAGGGGCTCTTCAATTAACCAGTCTGCAACAGCCTCTGTGGGCAAACAGTGATTGTTTCATGTGCCCTGGAGAGTATCTGCAAAGCGGATTATGTTTTATACTGATTTACAAATCTTCCCTTAAAGGGGCTAGATTTAGCACTGCTTTCACAAAGGCTCTCCTTTGCAGAGGCTGGGCAGTGTTGTGGGAGCAGGAGCAGGAGGGAGCTGGTGTGGTTCCTCCTAGTGAAAACCACCTTTGTGTGGTGTTGCAGGAACTAAGGTGGGGTTTTCAAAGACAGAAATGTGACAAGGTACTGGCTGTCCTTCCTTGCCTTTGCAAATCGGGTTTTTGTTTTTTTAAGAGCCAGAACAAACTCCTCCAAAAATATTTGACTGTTAGGCAGCTGCCTTTGCAGCTCAGTACCTCAGTGCACTGGTGTGCATTCCCTACTGTGTAAGCAAGGAAGGGTGCTTTATGTACCTGTACAAGGTGATGAACTCACTCCTGACTAACTACAGGTTAACTGTGAAATCCCAGGTTGTGATGGTGATGAGAAAAGACTGCCAGAGCCTTGGAGGGGGGGAAGCATCCTGTGGGGGGAGGGTGGGTAGTTGTGCTGCCAGAATTTTGACCCAGGGCAGGCTGCTGTGGGCTTTGAATTTTTGGGCCAAGCTTTGATATGTTCCCTGGGCAGTTCCAAATTTTATGTATATTTATCTCTAGGATTAGTTGGAAGAAGCATAACCTGTCCCTAATGCTCTGAAAAAAATATGACCTGGTAAAACACTTGGATAAATTGTCACAGCAGAGTGCCAGTCTCTTGGAGTGGGGCTGGGACACATTTGCCAGTGATTTCACTGGCTTTAGCGAAGTGCCACAGGCATCCTTTGCCTCTGTCTCACCTGCTGGAAGGCAGCAGTGTATAGAAAACATATTCTTTACTTTTATTTTCAGTAGTGGCTTCATGTAACAATATATAGGAAGAAGTTTAATAAAGGTCAAGGGCTTCACAGGCATTTATGTGTGCTGGAGCAGATAGAATCATGGTCATGCTGGTCATGTGCAGGTTTTGAGGCAAAACACTGGAAACCCCAGGAGCAGCCAGCATGGGAGGGCAATGTTTAAGGAAAACAAATACTTTGGATATAGAAATGTCCCCTGGGTGGAGAGCAACCTGAGGGTCCAGAGTTCTGTAGCCCATCAAGGTTGGGTTCTGGACAGGGGTTGCGAATCCATGTCCCAGTGTTTTCCCTTGGCACAAGGATGTGATGGGTTGCAGCTTGACTGGTGCATGGTGGCCAAGCATTGCTCTGCTGCTAATGGAGCAAATCAGTGTAACAACTAATAGTAAATCATCCACAGATTTAGGCTCTTGTCACTTCTTTCTGGGAAGAGGCAAATCTTTTTTTCTGGGAAAAGACAAGTCTTGCTTTGTCTTTCTATGAAAAGACAAGGCTTGTCTTGTTCTGGGAAGGGACAAGCAACTGACAGCACATCCCTTTGCTCCCAATGCCCAGCTGATGAGTCCTTATTGGTTTGTGTGTCAGCACAGCCCACCATGAAGGGCAGGACAGGGACCCCACAGGGGATGGGCAGGGGTGCTCCCCGGGGAAGCTGCATCAGGGATCAGGAAGGCACAGAGAGGCTGGTGGAGTTATCCATGGGATGGCCATGCCGGAAGAGGCATCTCTCCATAGTATCTCCTGCACCTTCTGTGGCTGTGGAAGAGGGGATGGCTTCCCACGAGTGTGCAGTGGGATCTCCTGCCATTGGGGGTTTATTGTCTCTTTTGTTATTTGATGGTGCCTCAGTTGTCTCGTTGGACCAAGGAGAGTAAAAATGTGTTCCATGTTTGTGGAGGAGGAGGGAGACCTTTGGAGTGACAGTAGCATTTGGAAATCCCACAGATTTGTTCCTGTGAAAGCTCTGATTTATGGGAGTTTGTTCTAGTTTCGATCCATCAATGAAGGTAAGTTAAAGGTCATCAAGTCTAAAATGAGTTTACAATCAGTTCTTGGCAAGTCAGCATCTCCAGTGAGCTGAGGTATATCCAGAACCTCTCTTCCCCAAGAATGCTCCCGCCTGGCTTTGGCACTTGGACTAGCACTGAATTACCCTCCCACGCAATGAATACTGGAAATATTTAATTTATAATTTATTGCTTGCACAGCAAGAGTGCCAAAGGGTCTGATGGATGCAGCCAGTGGATCACTGTGCCAGTTATCCAGGATGGGCACAGGGAAATGGATGCAGTGTGGTACCGTGTCAGTGATCCAGGATGGGCACAGGGAAGTGGATGCAGTGTGGTACCGTGTCAGTGATCCAGGATGGGCACAGGGAAGTGGATGCAGTGTGGTACCGTGTCAGTGATCTGGATTTGGTTCAGGGAAGTCGACCTCAGCTCTGTGGATAATGGAGGAAAAACCAGCCCTGAAAGCCAGCCCCTGATGCTCTAACTGCAACATTTGGAGTCTGTTCCCTTCTCATCGGAGCAGCCCTGCTCTGCTGAGGCTCAGATGGATGTGAGTGACCTTCAGGAATAGCTGTTCTAATGTTTATTTTATCAGGACCCAGCTCTGAAGCAGCAGAGCTGCTGGTTATTTTTAACCCAGGCGCTGAGCAGCTGGAGGCCTGGCTCAGCAGAGCCCAGTAACAAATGCTCTAAAGAGGGGCCCTGCATCATTGCTGGGCTGAGGAATGTTCCTGACAGGGAAGGCAGTGCTAGTTCATGCTGTTAACTCCTTCAGGATTCTCTGGGGCTCTGTGTACTCTTGGCACTGGTGTCTGGGGGATTGGTGTGCCAGAGCTGGGGCCTGGCATGGCTCCATCCCTTGCCCTGAGTGCAGGTGAGAATCCTCATCCCTCTCCATCCTGGGCTCCTGCCCTGTCCCCATGCCACAGGATGGGCTCTCTCTGTCCTTTGGGAGAGCTGCTCGTGCAACTCCTTATCCCTCCCTGCGCCAGGCCCCACGTCTGTCCCTCCTCTACCTCGCAGGGATCCCAGCCTCCAGCTGCCCTTTTGGGTTGTGTCTGAGCAAAGCAGGACAGGGAGGTGTGGTGGTTGAAGTTCCAGCAGGTAAGGGGAGATAGGTTTTGTGGTTCTCCTGGGGGGTTTCTTGAAAGGCTTTATTGGCCAAACAGTCTCCTGCTGCTCGTGAGGCTGGGCTCTGCTGTGCCCACTCCAGCTCCATGCTGGGAGCAGGAGCCAGGGCTGGAGCTGAGATGGGGCCTCGGCTTCTCACAGGGGAAGCAGAGCCAGGATTTGGGGAGTTCTGGCCATGAACCCCAACCTGGCTTGGGGAAGCAGCAGCTGTGTCTGGAGCACTGCACATGGAGATTTTATCTCATCCTAAAGATAAACAGAAAGGGAAGCTGGAGAATGGGCTGTCCTTGATGGGAAACACTCCCAGCTGCCCATCCAGCCTGCGTCACCGCTGGGATGGGAGACCCCACCATGTCAGGGTGACTGGGACCAGGCAGTGTGAGAGAGAATCTCCGGTCCCATAGACTGTCCCCCTGGGCCTGTGTGTCCTCTCTGCTGGGGCTGTGGTGACTGTGGAACCCTCAGACGCCAGCTCTCTAATGGTTTTTTTGGTGTTTGTTTATAGGAGCAGGGAGGCTCCCACCCTGTTTGTGGGGAGCACGTGGGACAGCCATTCTGGCATGGAAAGTGTTTATCTTCAGCAGAGCCTTGACCCTGGTTCCAGGTGTGAGACAAATCCCCACTCTCTTCCCACATTCCTGTGCAGGATCCAGTTGCCCTTCACCTGCCCCAGGCTGGGTGGACAGCCCTGCCCGGAGCCTGGGAGTGTGAGACCTCTTGGTTTGATTACTTGTAGTGTTCTCTCTCCAGTTCTCTGAGCACAGTATGGAACCATTCCTGATAGGGAAGGTGTCTTGGGGGCTGACTTCAGAGCACCCTGAGAACACCAGACCAGGCTGATTTGGGGCAGAGGGGGTGGCCAATATGAGGCCAGTGTGGCTGCAGTTCCAGCCATGGCAATGACACCCCCACCTGATTGCTGGGCTGGGAGAACTCAACCACCACCCACATGGATGCTGGGCAGGGAGCTGCTGGGTCCTGCTGTGGGGAGAGGAAGGGCAGGAAGAGCCAGGTCTTGCTTTTAAAGTGAAAAATAGAGTTTTTATTCAGTGTTTGCATAGTTGCTTCATATCAAGGTAACATCCCATCCCTCCCTGCAGAATGTGCAGTGCCAGGATGGTTATCAAAGGCAATGCCTGGCTGTACCCAAGCAGGTTATTTGCAGCATGTATTCATAATTTGTTTTGTAGGTATATGGTACATAGACAGCATAGTGCTCACAGTATAAAATCTCTCTCTATGGAGCTGCAGTCAGAGGATGGTGACAGCAGGGGCTGGAGGGGTCGTTCTGCTGCTGCCTCTATGGAAATGGGATCTGCAGGCTGGGGCTGCCAGCACTGCACAGAGGAGGGGGCTGGCAAGGGGGTCCTGGTGTGCCCAGTGCTGGGGACAGGCAGGACAGGGATGTTTCCACCCCACAGGGTGAGAGAGCAGCAGTGAAGTGAGCGACTACCACAGCAATCCCCAGACCTCACCAACCCCTTTATCCTGTCTGTGCTCCCGGGGAGGAGCGTGGTGGCATCACTGCCACCGTGTCGGGGTCAAGCTGGACTCTGGCAGTCACCCTGCTAGGACCATCCTGGGCTAAAGCGGGTGGGGGCCAGCAAGGCAGAGCTTCTGCTGCTGGGGGGGCCATGGTAGCTGCTCACATGGGCTGGGGTGCGATGATGACGTTGCGGTAGCCCTTGACCCCGGTCAGCTGGTCACTCTCAAAGTCCACCATCAGCTTCTGCAGCCCTGACAGCCGTGGCATCAGATCCATCCGGAACTTGGCCTCTGCCTGTGGCTCCACCGGCTCCTCACTGTGGGAGGGCAGGGATTCATTGTGGCCTGTCACCCTCAGAGCCCCTTGTCACCCTCCCAAGGTCCATGGTGCCACGGGACAGTGCTGGGACTTTGGCAAGCAAAGACCTCTGTAAGGGTGCCCAAACCCCTTCCCCAGCAAGGTGTAGGGCAGGGATAGTCTGAGTCCACAGGGACCAGCACAGCCCTGGCCCCTGCTGTGCCTCATGAGTCCCTCCCTGGGGGCTCCGGACACAAATCCACTGCCCACACCACTCCCAACATCCCAGCCAGGTGAAGGGGGGAAAGCTCTTACAGTTCCTTGACCAACTGCCCATCGGTGAGACCAGTGCCCTCCACCACGAACACGCAGCCATTCAGGGGCACTGCCAGGGGGTTCACCAGGCTGATCTCTGCCACCAGCTTCCGATTCTGCATTGGTTCTCCTAAAATCTGCAAGTAGGAGAGGTTGGACCCCAAGCACCACCGATCCTGGGGGCCATGGTGCTCTCCCTGCCCTGGAGCTGAGGCAGGACCTTAGGGATGCAGGTCCCAGGGGATGTAGCCCCGCTCAGTGAAGCAGGACCTGCTGCCAAAGCCCCAGGGGTAACCCCCCGGATAATCACAGCAATTAATTCCCCTCAAACCTGCCTGGGATGGGACATTGGACCCTTACCCTGATCTTGATTGGTGGATTCTCAACATAAATGTCCCTGACAGCGACGATGATGTCACCAGTCTGGTGATCGTTCAGGAGAGCCACCACCTTGATGAGGTTGTCCTGGGTCAGTTTGTCCCTGTACTCTTCATACAGGATGCTCATGGGGACCCTCTTCTCTGGAAGGGGAAGCAGAGAAGGGTCAGCACCATGGCATCTCCAGCCCAGAACCCATGGTCCTGTGCTGACACCCAGCTGCTGCTGGCATGGTTTGGGCTCCCCAGGAGCTTTTCCAGGTGCCTTGCAAGGACAGGGGAACTGGGGGCTCCTGCAGGGCTGGGATTCCAATACTGAGTGCCAGAAGGGACATTCAGGGTGTGGGGATTTGAAAGGAGCCATGTCCTAGAGCAGGACTCCAGGGTGATGCCTGCACCAGGGGTCCAGAGTACCAGTCCTTGGCAGCCAATGTGGAGCCAACTGGGAGGCAGCCAGGTCCCTGGCAGCTGCCCTCACTCAGCCCTCAGCATTGTTCATCTGAAATTCCTTCAGGGATGAGGCTGTCCAGAGGGAAGGACAGGGAAGGAGGCTGAAAGCAATCAGCTGCAGAACTGCCTGGAAGAAGAAGCCTAGAGTGGCTGTGACCATGAGAAATGGAGCCTGATATTCTGGAGGCAAGATTTTGAAGTGCCATAGCATCAGCTGAGACTGTGGGGAGAGGAACAAACCTAGCTTCCCACACTGGCACAAAGTGCTGGGGTGCTCTAAAGAATGCAGTCTGGGAAGTCCTGGGGTATGTATTCTGAGGTAGGAGCTGAGGGTAGAAGTTTCAGGAGCTCATAATTAATGTTTCAGAAAAAATGGTGTTGGTTTAACTTTTGCACAGGAATGTTGAGTACCCCAAAGGCCATAGGGTTCCTATAGCAGGGTGAGCACGTGTCCCACCTCCCATCCAGCCCTGCAAAAGTACCAGCTGGTGCTTCTGCCAGCATGAGCAGAGGCACATCCCTCTCCCCTCCATGGTGGCAAGAGCCAGCACATTCCTCATTCCTGTAAAGCAGCTCAACACCTGGAAGAGTGCCGAGCGCTGCGTTTGCAAGAGGAGCTGCTGAGGAGCAGGGCTCGGCATAGGGTAAATATTTGGCTGTTCCAGGACAGCAGATGTGTGGCCTTTCCCTGCCCTGAAGGGTCTCTGCAAACTCTCATAAACCCAAACTCGTGCTTAATAACCAGATGGTGCTGTTCACGTGTGACAGGGGCAAAAGAGGTTCGGGGGCCACGCCAGGACAGCTCTGCAGCCAAACGCCCACCCAAGGAGACACCGAGAGCTTCAGCCCTGCTGGCTGGGATACCCAGTGCTTCTCATTTCCTCCAGCCTGGGACCACGCACTCAGGGCTGAGCTGGGCCAGTTCTGCTCTCCCTGGTGTGGGAAGATCCTACCAGAGAGCCCAGCCTAGCCCAAAGATTGAGGGAAAGCAGGAGGGATGCAGACAAGTGCCACAAAATGCCTTGGGTGCCTAGGGATGGCAGCCTGGGTGTGCCCAGCTCACTCCCTTGGCATAACAGCCACAGGAGCAGTGGCTTGTACAGCTTCAAAAGCATTTCCGGCAGTTCCTGAGCAATTTCTTCATCCTCTCATCAAGATTAAAAATCCACAGTGCTAGTTAACTAAGGAGGATGCCCCAAAGTAGCATTACCAACCCAGCAGCTGAACCCAGGCTGACCTGACCCCATCCCTGGTGAAGCATCTCCTTCACCACCAATGGGTCTCTTACCTGCCCTGGGCTCAATGTCAATGTCAACCGGGTCCGTGAGGCCACACTGGAGCCCGAGGGTGCCATTGTGGCTGGTGGCACGGGCACACAGTGTCACCCTGCAGACACGCTCCTCGTCTGTGTTGTTGTTGACAACGGCAAAGACATCGAAGTCGCTGCCCTTGTTTGCACCCTCTGACACCTTGATCCTGAGGTGCAACCCCTCGTCCTCCTCCCCGATGGACTTCTTCTGATGCTCTGCCTTCTCAAACACTGCCCTCTCCTCCTCAGACCCTGTGGTGTACAAAATTCCTGTGATTCCCTGGAGTATGGGGAGGGCCTGGTCTGGGCTGTTCTGCCCTGAACCCTGGAGCCCTCCTGCTGCAGCTGTTTCCCAGCAGCAACATCCCTCCCTGGACATGTCTGCCCCTGAAATCCCCCATACCCTCCGGGTATTTGTAGTTGTGGGTGATGTCCTCCCGGCTGTCCCTGCCTACGCTCTTGGTGCTGATGTACTTCCCCACATCTGAGGATCGGATGCTCTGCTTCTGCATCCCGTCGCTCTGCACCACCCAGTACACCACGTCGGCGTTCACCTCGGCGAAGATGAAGGGGATGTCGTACTTGGGCAGCATGTCACCCTCTTTGATGGCTTTGACGGGGGCTGGCCCGCAGCAGTAAACTCCTGCACGGAGTAGAGCCACTGTCACCACTCCAGGGTTCAGCCACGAGGGGTGGCTGTGGTGGGGCGACCCAGCCGTGTCAGGGTGTGAGGTGATGGAGCTTCCATGTGGAGCACGTTGTACCTTCACTCTTCTCCTGAGGGGTCGGGTCCAGCACCTGCCACCCATCATAGCCAGCTGCCAGGTCTGGACGGGCCATCCACGACTCCACCCAGCAGTGGAAGTTCCTGCAAGGGAAACCAGCATGTAGAAGTCTCAGCCTACCCCAGCACCTGCCAGGCTCTGGGGAAGGGACAGAAGTAACTCGGGGCAGGGCAGGCTGAGGTCCTGCTGTGCTGCTCACCAGATCTTGTCCCAGGACTGCCTCGCCTGCTCCCCCTTCTCGTTGACGTAGCGGTCAATGGTCAGGTTGGCATTTGTGTCATGGGCTGAGTTGTAGTTGGTCACCACCCGGCTGGGGATTCCCAGGCACCGCATGACTGCAGAGAGCAGAGCAGGGTGAGACAGGGACCCAGGTTTGCACCACTCCCATCCCAGAGAGCCCCAGGTTTGAACAACTCCCACCCTTCCCTTTGCCTGCGGAAAGGGTGCCTGGGGACTGATCCCCAGGAGAAGCCAGTTCCCGCATCTACAACACACAGGCAATCTGGCTGGGTGGCACCTGGCTCTGACAGCCTGTCAGGTTTGATATTGCAGAAAAAAAAAAAAAGAAAAAAAAAAAGGCACAAAAAGCATCTGTGAGAGCTTTGGAGGTAGAGTGTGGGCAGCCGTGCTGAACCCCGGATTTCATCTCCCAGCTGTCTTTCACTGCACAGGGAGCTCCCCAGGGAGCAGGGAAGCAGTTACAGTACTTCAAAGGAAGGCTATAAACCGCTGAAAATTCACTTTAGTTTTCTGCTATTTCTCTCCTCTAAAAAGGGTCTTGTCTGTCTGTGACACATCAATGCTCTCACAGGAAGAGTTTTTCTTGGGGCAAAGCTGCACGAGCATATGTGAGTGCTTCCCAGCAGCAGCAAGTCTGGAATTGTTCTCTTCTTTTTTCCCAGACTGATTGCCCTGGTGGCCATGACATTATTTTGATCTTAGTGGATTCGTGACTTTATTGCAAATTTGGCCTTAAAGCCACTTCCCTCACTCTGGCCTGCCTCAGTCCCTCTCTTGCTGCCTGTCCAGGGAGGCAGTGCTGATTGAAAAAACAGAGCCCTTTTCTACCATTTTCCCCCTCTATTTCCTGACAAACTAGAGTAATAGAGAGCTAATTGCAAAGGAATTGCAGGCTGATTGCAGCTCTTCCCTCTGTGTGCAGCACTGGGAGGGGATGGAGGGCAGGGGCTGGGGTGGGAGATGAGGGGAGAGGGGAGACCCTGTCCTGTGGAGAAGGGAAGCCCAGAGGCATCTGCTCTCACCAGTGCATGCCACAGCAGCAAAGACCCAGCACTGGCCATATTTGACTGGCTGGCACCCAAACTTCTTCCACCTCTTGAGAATATCCACACTCCCAATCCAGGCCATGGGGCTCATCCCATCCTCGTAGCGGTTGTCCCACCGCCCAAACAGCACCCCTCGATCCTCATCATTACAGTTTACCTGTGGCAGAAGAAATGGGGAAGGATGGAGGAGCAGGAACAGGCTGGGGAAGGAGGAAAAGAGCCTTTTCCCCATTCACGTGCACTGTCACCCGCATTAATATTCAGTATCCATGCAAGAGCTCACTGGGATGTGGGTGGACATAGTGCTAATTAGGGATGAATTTTAGAAATACACCCTCCTACCTCGGAATTTCTGAGTGATTATCCCAAAGCTGCTCCTGGAATGATCTGTGCCCATCCCTGCTATTTCTTTCCTCTAAAAATGCTCTTATGCATATAGGAGCAGTAACAGGGAAAGGATGTAAAAGAGAAAGGAAACACCCCAGAGAAGAAAAATGATGTAACTGGAGGGGATGGCAAATGCTGTGTGCCACAGCTGTAGCTGAGGGTTTGTTTGCACCCCAGGGAATGTGGGGTGCTGGGGATGCCCTGCTGGCTGCAGCCCGGACTCACCATGGCACTCACCACCCTGCCAATGTACACAGGGTCATTGCGGCGGGAGCAATCCCGGTTCTGATCCCGCAGGTGTTTGGGGTTTATGTCCAGCATGTTGAGGCAGATGGCTAAGATGTCATCCTCGAACTGGTGGAGAGAAGGGAGAAAAGGTTGAGTGAGGTCCCCACAGGGGCTCTGCCACCTCTGTCCTCCCTCTCTGGCTCACTGTGATGGCCCCGCCAGCAGAACTGCTGGTACGGGGGTCACACCTTCTCAGGGTCCCCTCCCCTGCCAGCATCCGTTGAGTGATGTCCCCAGTGTACCCACTCAGCCTGTGAAGCCTGTGGGTGAGCTCCTGCCTACGCACTGGGGCTGAATCTGATTTCCTGCAACCACACAGAGGTCAGGGCATGGACCTGACCTCCAGGAAAATCTATTTCTCAGGAAGGGTTGAGTCACAGCCCTTCCTTGAATTGAGGCGCGGATCCTGTGGAGGCCATGGGCACCCCCACTGCTGTGGGCCCCCAGCCCTTTGCTCAGGGAGGGTGTCTGAGCAGCCCCTGCGTCCCGGGGGTGCAGCTCGGGGTGTGAGCACTGCCTTATCGGCACCCCTGGCACAGTGCCCAGGAATGCATTATCAGGCACAGGTTCCTGGCACAGCAGGGCCACCCAGATTAGGTACACATGGCCACGGGGCCCCCAGGAGCCATGGGGGAACACACCCCTTGCCTTGCCCTGCTTTGAAGTCAGCGCATTCCCTCTTGGAAATGAGATTTCGGTTTCTTTGACCCATGGCTGACTCCAAGGTGCTGACAGCATTTGGGGTGCATGTTTGTGGGGGGCACACACATAGCACCAGTCCCTATGTCCTGCAGCACCAGAGCTGCATGGCCTGGGTCAGACAGGGGTCCCAAGGATCCCAGGGGGCCTTGCCCACTCACCTGGCCGAAGTTCCAGGGAATGGAGAAGATGTAATCGCAGGTGCCTTGGTAGATAAGCCCGTGCTGGGACAGGACGTACTCACGTCGCTCATTCTCGTCACGCAGGAAAACTGTGTCCTCTGTGGGGACAGCAAGTGATGAGGACAGGGCTCTGCCCTGCACAACCAGCTTCCTGACCACCTCCCTGTGGATGGATCCAGTGGGAAATGAGGCACCAGGGGCTGCAACTGCTCATGCCTCAAACAGGTGCCAGGGAATTTCAGCCCAGGTCGATTTAAACTGATGGGAAAATTTCAGTGGGTTGTGGTTTGCTTTTCATTCTTTCTCATGTCTCTGTCTTTCCTCCCTTTTATTTAATGGAGATGGATCAGGGAGGAGGGGAGACCTCCCTGGGGGTGCAGTGAGCAGTGGGAGTGGGTGTGCTGGCTCAGCACAGCCAAAGTAATTTCACTCACAGCAGCTACTGCTGTGGAAATCAACATTTACTGGAAATGTTTACAGAAGGAAACCCCATGTCCACCCTCAGTGCTCAGCACAGCCCTGGTTGAGTAGAGCTTCCTTATGGCCCCTTATCTCGGCAGATCCAGCATGGGACTTTGAGATCCAGGAAACCAGCTGGTCCAGAAACAGGGGAACATGGAGAGAGGAAAATCCCAGTGCTGTTGTACCTTACAGCACTGAAACAAACCTCCCCTCTGGGTCTGGCTACCATAATTTCACCAGAACAGTGATATCCATGTCACTGAGTCCACAGCTAGATGCCTTGATGAGGATGGGTGAGAATGGACCTGGTGGGTGCAATTAGGGACATTTGGGGGCAAGTGGGAACAACTAGGGGAAAATAGGGACATTTAGAGGCTTTTCCCCTGTCCCCTGCCTGGCCAGGAGCTGGTGCCAAGGACTGTCCAGGGCTTCACAGCAGCAGCACAGTGGTGAGGTCCCATGGGCACCCTGTAGTGGGGGCAGCCTGGACATTGAGTGTTTGGGCTGGTGGCAAAGGGGCTGTATGCGTTGGCTGTAGGGTGGGGATGGTGCTCTTGGCCCTGACCTACTGAACGGATTGTGTGGAGATGGAAGCAAAGTGAGGCTTTCTGCTTAAACCTGCATTCAGACCAGTGCTTGGGCCGACTGGGGTCTGCACTGGGATGAGACCTGTGGGAGAAGTGCTCAGGGAGCATCTGGTGTTTGCCTGAGCCTTGGAATTCCTGGACTTGAGAGGTGAAAGCCTCACCTGGGTGCCAGGGGTTGAAGAGCAGGACGAAGTCACCGATTTGGTAGCTGGAGCCCTGGTAGTCAGTGCAGGTCTCCAGGGTCATGCTGTAGCGGCCGATGCGAGCGTCGGGTGGGGAGCAAAGCGAGACAGAAAGGGACTCCCCATCCTGCTGCTGGATCACAGCACTCCAGCATGATTCTTCTGGGCAGTCGGTCATGACAAAGTGGAACCTGGTTCCTGATGTCTCACTGGGGCAGGGCCCTGTCAAGAAGGAGCAGGTCAGTTCTCCCAGTGCTCCAGACCCCTGGGAGCCCCGTGCCATGGAGGCTGCACCAAGGAGAGCTGCTCCAAGCCCCCCTGCCCTGCGGCAGCTGCCTGGATCTTGGGCTGTCACAGTCTGGGAGCATCCACCATGTAGTCTGCCATGTACTGAGGGCACAGGGTAGCCCAGCTGAGGTGAGCTCATGCATGTCCCTCACTGTTTGGGAAGGCAGGGACTCGGCCTGTGGAGGGTCAGCAGAGCACAGGGATACTCTCTCTGGTGCTCACCCCAGGGCCATCTCTGTTCTCAGATGCACCTGCTCCTGCCTGTCCTCCGAGCAGTGCTGTTGAGTCCCTGCACCCACGGCATGGGGGCTGGCAGAGCCCAGCCATGAACCACAGATCCCCATCACCGAGTGCCCCAGTACGTGTGTGCAGCCTCAGGCATTGCTGCAGGCATCCCAGGATTAGGGATGACCTCAGTGGCCAAAGCACCGAGCCTGGGACAGTGTGATCCTTGCTGGCCCTTCCAAGTGCAGCTATGGCCAAGCCACCTGCACCGAGCCAGCTCCAGATCCGCTCCCCGGAGCGGTGACGCCCAGCCCGGCCCTGCGGCTCCCTGGCCATGCAGTGCCTGGCCAGCAGCCGAGGCAGTGGTGCCACTGCTGTCCCCTCTCCCCACCAGAGAACAGCCCTGGCTGGTCCCCCGCCAGCCCTCGCCCACAGGCCAGTCACCAAAAATACTAGTGAGCTCATGGAAGTGACACAGTTTCTCCTCTTGTGGAGGCTGGGCTGAGTTCACCGTGTCCTTTGGGCAAGAGCCAGCCCAGCGCTGCCGTAGGCTGGGCAGACATGGAAGCCTTTCTCCTCCTGTTCCTCCTCCTCCTCCTGGGAGGCCTCCACAGCCCACAACATCCCCCTGGACTCCAGCACCTGAACGGGGCTCTGCCAGCACGGCTGCTGCAAAAATGCAGCTCTATTTTCACTCTGTTCTTCTTTCCCTCTTCTTTGTGGGAGGCAGCACGTGAGCTTGGTGGCTTTGCTCTCCCAGGATGGAGGGACAGGTCTGGCAGTCCTTGCCTGGACAGGTCCAGCCTCGGTGACAAATGTGCTGGGGTGCTGTCGGTGGGGTGGCATTGCCACGTGTCTCTGTGAGCGCCAAAGCACCTTTGCCCTCTTTCTGTAATGCTGGGGCTGGGCTCCAGCCCAGAGGAGCCTCTGCCAGCTGTGCCTTTGGCGTGGGAGGCTGTGCCTGTGGCTACTTCCCCTGCAAAACCAGCCTGGGACTGCCTGGCTGGAGAAACCCAGGGGAGGGAGTGCATGGACAGCCCCCATGGGTCTGCTAGGACACCAAAGGAGCTGCTGGTTTGGGGTGAAGCTGGGAGGTGCTGGGCTTTGTTTTGTCACCAGAGCTTTTGGGATGGAAAAAAGGAGAGTTTTAGTCTGCGAGGAAACTTGGGTGCAGTTTGACTTAGAATTCTGGCTGGGTTGACTCAGCATGGTGCTTCAGTCCCAAAATAACTCCTTCCTGAGAAATAGTTTCCTTTCCCTTTGCTCTGAGCTGGCAGAGCCGAGCCCCTGCCCGGCTGCTGCACCCAGCCCTGGCTGTGAGAGCAACAGCCCAGCCCTTGCCCAGCCCGGGGGTCTGCGCTGGGGGAGCTCCGTGGGAACATTTCCTTTCTCCACTGTTTGTGTTTCCTGAGCAAACCCCGCTCTGAGGATGTCTGAGAGGCAGCAAGGCTGAGTGTAAATCCTAGAAATGCTGTTATACCTCTGGCTGAAAAGATACACAGTGCTGATGTTTCTCAGAGGGGCAGGAGAGTTGGACAGGATCCTGGCCACAGCCAAGGTACTTGCTGGTGAGCTGGAAGCTCTGTCATGCCCATCATCCCATGGCTCTGATGCTCTGATGGCTTTTTGTTTTATTTCTTTATCACTTCTCTTCCGCTCTCATTAAGGAGATCAGTTTCTACCTTTTTTTTCCTTGTGACATAAAAGCTGTGCACAGCACCAGCCTCTGCCAGTGAGGAACAGGGACTGTGTGACACGGGGCAGGCGCCGTGGCACAGCCCCGTGGGGAGCACAGGTGAGCCCTGGAGCAGGGTCAGAGGGTGGTGACACCTACACAGCCCTCCTTCGCGACACAAACGCGGCGGCACTCACCCGTCTCGACGTTGAAGGAGAGCTTGTCCACGCCCTCCTGGTAGCCGCGGCCGGAGAAGCGCAGGGTGATGGTGAAGGGCTGTCCCCGCCGCACCACCAGCTCCTTGCAGCCCATGTCCGCCGTCCGGTGCTCCCGCCCATTGCGGTCGCAGTGCAGGTCCCACGTCTCCAGCACCAGATCTGCGAAGGCAGTGGCAGCTCTGACCCTCGGACCACGTCACTCAGCCCCGACGTTTGGGAAGGAGGGGTGGCTGTGACCCGTCCCGAGCCCTGGGTTGGGACCTTGGTGAGGGGTCTGAGCCTCCCCCACCCACACTGTGCTCTGCTCCCAGATGTGCCGGGCAGAGCGTCTCTCCAGGAGGGCACAGTGACCGTGCCGGACTCCGAGCATCCTTCCAGGAGCGCTCTGACGCTGGGCTCCCGTTGTGTGCTGTGAGAGGGGCACAGCTTTGGCAGCCTGGCTCACAGCGACTTTTTGCCCTCCTGATCCAGCCCTATGCCTCTGTGGTATCACATAATGCTGCCAGAGCTGTGCCACATGTGTCTCACAGCACCCTGTACCCAAGCAAAGCCCAACACTCAGCTCTGCTCTCAGGGACCTTTTACTGGGGCTGCTGTCTGCGTGCCCCCACCCCAAGCAGCTGTTGCTGAGTGAGCCCAGGAATGTCCAGGATATTCCTGTGCCTCAGCCAGGCCTCCAGCAGCTTTACTGTGCTGTGGCTGCTGACAAATTGGTGAGAGCAAGTGTAAATTCAGTGATGGGGGGTGTCTGATGCCCCAGACATATGCAGGCTGCTCTGCTCTGCTTGCAGCCCAGCCAGGGATATGTGCTGGAGCACCAGCAATCACATTCCCAGTACCATGGGCACTGTGCTGGAGCAATGAGACATCATTCATCATCACTTGAGGCCACAGACCCCTGACTGCTCTGCAGTGATGTATTTACCACCAGAACACCCAAAAGCATTCTGTACAACAGAGCACAGGGCAAGATCAGTGCCAGTGAGGGACTGGGTAGATCAGTGGGCAATACTCAGCTTGCTGCCCCATGCCATGGCTCTCTTTAACCATGCCCTTCCCAGTACCAGCTCTGGTAGACACCAAGCCCTCCTTGGATCAGTGACAAATGGAAACAGCAGCCTGTGAGCTCACTGCTCCCAGAACATTGCTCCTGGGTCTCTTGGCAAGGTGACTCTGCAGTATGGGCCCAGGGGAGGGCAGTGGGCTTGTCACTGTCCCCATCACAATGTGAGAGCTGCTTGAATGGTCCATAACTAAGGGCAAGGTCCCCACAGTCAGTCCATGGGAACTGTGAAGTGGGGACAGAGCACAGACAAGCCCTTTCCTTCCCTGCCTCCCCCTCTGTGAACAGCACAGCCCTGAGCTACGGAACACGAACTGTACAAGAGGAATCTCATGGTTGACATGGAGCCAAACTTCCTGACAAGAAGCCTGCGGAGAGAACAGGATCGGGGTCCTCCTTGTCCCAGTCATCCTGGGGTTCTCATCCTTAGCAGATTTAGTAAAAAGCAGATTTCTCAAAGCACAGCTGCCTCTATCCAAACCAATGGGTGCCAAGAAATGGGTGGGAAGGGGGAATGCAGTGCTGCAAGTGGTAGCAGCATCCTGGGCACTCAGGAGCAGGAGCTGCCCAGTGCGTTCAGGACAAGAAGACACAGTGTTAAGCTATGCCAGGGGAAATTTAGGCTGGACATTAGGAAAAAATTATTCACAGAAAGTGTGATTGGGCTTTAGAATGTGCTGCCCAGGGAGATGGTGGAGGTATTTAAAAAAAAAAAAGACTGAATGTGGCACTTAGTGCCACGGTCTAGTTGATAAGGTGGTGTTAGGTCATAGGTTGGACTTGATGCTCTCAAAGGTCTTTTCCAACATAGTTAATTCTGTGATTCTGTAGCGGCTCAGCTATGTGTCTGTGTGTGTCTGACCCGAGGGACCCGAGCCGGTATTACTACAGCAGTTCTGGGAGCCAGGACAGCCTGTGGCACTGCAGCACAGCACAGCAGAGTGATGCCGCCTCACCCAGAGAGCCGTGTGCCCGTGGGAAGCACACCGACCCATTTCCTAGCACTTTGGGGGCAGCTGTGTGGGAGGTGGGGGGTGTCTCTACCCTGAAAAGCCAAGCGTGCAGGACTCCCAAAGTCCAGAAGCTCCTTTTGTGCCTGAGCTTCACCCTGTCGGGACGTGGGCACACGCTCTCGGCCCAGCTGTCCACCCTCCTCTACCGGGAAAGCTTTAAATAGCACCAAACTTCATTCTACGGGTACTGGCGACACCCGGACCGGAGGAGTGGATCAGCATGGACCCTGCACGGACCTTGCTAGGCTTCTTATCGCCGTCCCGCCTTAGTCCTTCCCGTTCCCCTTGACTTCGGCTGAGGGTCAGGGACCGGCTCTAGTCCCAGGCGAGCAGGGAGGGGCGCGGGAGCCCCGAGCAGCGGCTGGGGCGGGGGTGCGGCCGTTCGGGGCTTCCCGCAGAGCGGGACGGAGCCCGGCACCTGCGGGGGTTCGCGGTCCTACCTTCGGCCATGGTTCCGGCTGGGCGGAGCGGGCGCTGCCGGTGCACGTCCCGGTACCGGTCCCGGTACCGGTCCCGCTGGCAGCGCTGGCGGTGCCGATGCCGGTCCTTGTGGCGGTCCGGATGCCGGGGAAGCTGCCCCTCACCACCCGCTGTCCGGCCCCACCGCCCGTCCCATTTATCCCGCCCGCCCCCCGCGCACCCCTCCAACCCCCCCGCGCCGGATCGGCGGAGGGAAGAAAGGGAAAACAAAGTTTCCAGGAAACGGGCGGTTTTAGGTCCCACCTATTAAAAACAGCCACCAAAAAAAAAAAAAAAAAAAAAAAATTAGAAAATCAGCAGGTCCGGGTTGGCCCCACGGAGTCTCCCGGGACCCCACAGCCCCCGGGTAGGAGACGGCCCCGCTGCCGATCAAGAGGAGGGGAGAATAAGGGGCGGAGAGGGGCTGCGTGGCTTCCAGCGAACTGCCAGGACTCGGGACTGTTTGACTGTTTTCTCCTTATAAAGTTCTCTTCCTTCTCTGGCTGCATCCCCATCCTGGCCAGTCCTGGTGGGATGTGCCTGTCGGGAATTGCATCCCCTTCCCGTAGCTGCATCCCTGAGAGATGGAGTTTGGAGGGGAAATATGGTGAAAATTTTGCTGCTGGACAGCAGGTGTGTTGGAATCAGTGCTGGTTGCTCTGGGACATAGAAGTGTGCATACAGCAGTGACCATCACATTTCCTGGAAGTCCCTGCCCCACACACTGGCCATCCCTCTCCTGTCTGGGGGTCCCTGCCTTAGGGTCGTGCCAATGGTACCACCTGGGGCTGTCTGGCCTGTCCCGGCCCTCCCTGCATGTCCTAAGGGTCACCCAACACACTAGAGACCACCTATCAGGGACAGAGGGCTGAGACCCCACACCTCCATGGGCTCAGGGTTTGGGAGTGCACCGGTAACTCAGCAGCAGCATGCCTTGTTAAGAGCAAAGTCTTGAGAAGTTTCTGGAATAACTTTGTTCAGTTACTAGTTTTCCTTCATGTGAGTTAAGCTGCCCAGGACCAGGATCCAGGATGAGGGGTGTTCCTGGTGCAGCCCTAAACTGACCCCCTCATCTGGCCCTTGGATGGATGCAGGATGCTGCAGCCTGGGCATTGGGAACCCTCCTCAGTCTGACAGGTCCCCCAGGCCCCTGAGCCCCTACCCCTTTCATGTTTTGCATCATTCCAGGGCATTTGTGGGACCTTGTGGATGGTGCAGTCCTGTGAGATGGTGGGATCCATCACCTGGTGTACTCAGGGTCACCACACAGGGCTCCCACAGGGGCTGTGCCCTGCTGCAGCCCCACTGTCCTGGTGTGCCCCATTGCCCCAGTGTGGGGAACACCTGGATCTGCCCTCCCCACATTTGGGGTGGTCCTGCTCAAGGGCCCCCAGCTGTGGGTAGTGCTCTGCTCAGACTCCTCCTCCAGCTCTATAAAGGGATTTTTGGTACTGACAGAGTTGGTAAGGTCTAAGCACGCCAAAAGCAGGGACCAGAAGTCCCATGTACAGGGGGCCCCTGGTGTGTCCTGCTCTGGGGGCACATGGCTGGTCTTACAGAAACACTGCCCTGCAATGCAGCAGTGGCTGCGCGTGTCCCATCCTCCACCAACTCCTTTGAGGGAGGTGGGGAGGGACACTGGAGCAGAAGCAGCAAATCCTTGCTGAGAGAAAGCTTGGGACAGCTGGATTTAATGGAAACAATTCATCTGCTACTCCACCATGCATTTGTATGGGCTGGGGGTGTGCAGGTCATGGTTGAGGGCCTTTGCCAAATGCACAACCAGTGCCAGCAGGGCCTTCCTCACCCCAGCAGTGCCACTTCACTGCAGAAAGATCTGCACAGAAACAGCCTGACAGTGCTGCCCTGTCAGTGTGGCACTCTCATGCTGGGGTCTTGCTTTCCTTGCTCAGATTTGAGAAGAGACACTGAAAATGACACCCTCTTCCCAGACCCCTTGGTCCTTGTGGGCAGCACTGGATCGAGTTGTTTCCATGGATGCGGGGAGAGGTCAGTGGGGGTGTGAGGGTTCCACGGGCTGCCCCTCTCTTTGAGCATCAGGGCCACAGGAACTGCTGTCCACTGCCAGGCTGCTGTGACGCCTGGGGAGGGCTGGTGGCCATGGGAGCTCACAACTGGTGTCACCTGCCCCGAGCTGGCCTGCTCCCAAGGCTGCTTCCTGGGCTCAGGAACCTCTGCCGCTGACTGACGAGCGCCGCTCTGTCTGGGCTCATGCTGCAGGGTGCTGGGTTCGGCTCTGCCTGCACAAGCCCGCTCTTCCTTCTGTACCCAGTGTGAACTCTGGGTGCCCTCTGCAGTGGAAGTGCACACTGGGATGTGTTTTTTGCTTGAGTTAATGTGTGACAAACTGCCGGAAGAGCACCGTCGGAAGTGGAGGAATTGGAAATGGCCCTTTTTCACTCGGCTTGGAAGCACAAGCAGTTTGTTGTCATGAGGGGTGTAGGGGTGTGTGGGATGTGTGGGACTGGGCAAGATGGGATTTCTGCTGCTGGGCAGGCTGTTGGGATTATCTTCTGCCTGGTTTTCTGGCCAAGCACAGAGCAGGAACTGCACAGAGTACCTGTCCCTGCTCTGGCACCTTGGGCAGAAGTGGCAGGAGACCAGCGCCTGTCTCCTAGGGGGCTGTCTCCTCTGGCTCTGTCCAGTCGGGGCTGTCCCTCAGGGGCTATCCAGGGAACTCTGAGCATGATGCCAGCACCGCACCAACAGGAAACCTCCCTTGTTTCCAGCTTTAGCGCCCACTCTGCTCACCACCTTGTATCACGGAGGCATCTGTCTGCCCCAGCACTGGAAAATCCCGCCCATAGTGGGCCAGCCACACTGCTGGCGTTATTTTTACTCTCCTTACTAAGACAAGGTTGCATTAAGAGGGTGTTTGCACTGCTGAAGCCCAGAATAACCCCTCATTTGCTCAAGGTGTTCAGTGCAGACTGCGACTTTCCTCGCCCCCGCCCCTCTCTTGGAGCTGCTTCAAAGCGAGCAGGTCCCTGCAGTGCCGGTCCCTGCCGTGTGTCCTGCACAGACAGAGCCGCTGTTTGCTCTGCTGGGTGTGTGCCGGGGCGGCTGCAGCCCCTCCAGTGCCCGCACATCCTGACTCAGTCCCTTGCGCAGCCAGATAAACAACCCGTGAAAAGGGGCAGTGTCTGCTCTGAGTCGCCCTGTTAAGTCGTCAACCAATTTCAGGAGCTCTGCCCATCTCCTGCGGTGCTTCCCACCCCGGGTATTCCCCAAACTCAGACCTGAAGCTCCTGCAGCTCCCGGAGCCCCACGGAGCCTGTGTGCCCCTCGGTGGGGAGCCCAGAACCATCTCGGGGTGAGGGTCTGTAAGGGGCCCTGCAGGGATGTGACTTCAGAACAAAGTGTTTTATGCCCATGAGGACAGGGCCAGCGGGGAGCTCTGGGGGCTGTGTGGGTATCCTGGCGTGCAAGATGCAACAATTACCCCTCTCACACCTCTATTTGTGAGCATGGGAAAGTACTTCGCAAAGCTGGGATGAAAGACCCGGAGCTGTTCCATATGTGGTCGGCAGAGCCAAGGGTTCATAGGGGCACACAGACTGGGGCAGGGGAGGATGGGGTTGACGATGATGGTGATGGCATCACGATGATGGTGATGGAGGATGATGGTGACGGCATCACGCTTGGTTTGAGGCTTTGGTTGCCACAGGCAGCTCTGGCGCTGGGCCAGCGGCCGAGCAAAACAGGCTCAGTGCAGCACGGGGCTCCCGAGGTGATGGGGTTTAGAGCTGGTGTAAAGGGAAGCTTGTTCCCAGCTGTAGGCAGCTGCCTGCCAGGCCAAGCACTGCAACCTTTCCTTTGGGAGGAGAAGTGGCTTTTTAAGGAAAAGCGGATAGTTTTTCCACCTGGCCCTCCCAGGCAGGAGTGGTGTGCTCCGGTGTCGCAGGGACAGGGCGGATGCAGCCCGTGGAGCTGAGGGGTCCGCGGCTCTCGGGGGGAGGGAGGGATGTGCGGTGGTGTCGGACGCAGTCCGGGGCTCTGGCTCTCAGCTCACGGCACAGGCTGAGCCGGAGGCTGTTCCCGAAAAATGCGGAGCCTGAACCAGCACGGCCTGGAGGGATCGGCCAGCAGCTGATAACCAATTTCTCTTGGGAGTCCTGGTGCAAGGCACACCCCCTCCCGGGGCGGGGGGGTGGATCAGGAGGAATTCATTGTGTGACTGTCCTTGTTTTTAGGCGGAGTGTGTATTTTTATTTAAAAGAAACGAGAGAAAAATCCCTCTCGAAATTCTCCGGGTTTCTTGGGTCTGCAGGGTGGGGGCAGGAAAGCTGGGGGCTTCCCTGGCAAAGCTCCCAAGCAAGACCCTGGGAGGTGGGTCCTGTGTTGGACAGCAGCAATGCATGCAGGGGAGGTGGATTCTCCAGCTGTGCCAAACCTTTTCTTGCTGGTGGCCCCAGCATGGCCACAAAGCCAGTCCCACTGTGACAGGGTCCCACAGCACTCGAGGGTGGGCTGCAGTGCTGCAGGATGGACTCACGTCCACTGCCAGGATAGTCATGAGCCAAACATAATGTTTTGCAAACTGATCTGGCTGTACCTGGTGCAAACTGAATTCCAGTCTCCGGCTGTCATTTCCCAGCAGTTTGTTGGAACCCCCTCAGCCCTCCCTCCCCAGGGCTCCTGTTCCCCCAGGGCGCCGCTCCCCGGTAATCCCTCACCACCTTCACAGCTTGCAGGCTCCAACTGGTCTGCAGGGGGAAACAAGAAGGGTCTGTGCTCCCCAGTTGGTGCATAGAGTGTTTGTGCTCCTCCATGAGTTCACACGTCCAGATTTAATGCCTGAAGCTGTGTGGCTTCCCCAGGGCTAACACATGAGCCGTGTGTGTCCTCATGCAGGTCACCTGCGCCAGGCTTCCCTGTCATCATCTTCCCAGGGCGGGTGTCTGCAGGGCCCCTGAGTAAGCACTGGCAGAGGCGATTTCCATCCATCCCTCGGGATGCAGAACAGCTAGGATTTTGGAAAGCAGCTGGGTTGGCCTTTCCCTGGCCAGCTCAGATCACATTGAGTTACGTCCAGCCCTCGGAGCTCTACCCTTTGGCGTTACCCTTCACCCTTCCTGTTTTCCTCTGGTATCAGTGGTTTCTTTGGTTTTCTATTTCTTATGGCTATCCTGCAGCTCCCCAGAGCACCAGCAACCCCAGCTCAGTGACAGGCAAGACCTCCATTTGCTCTGACAGAGCAGGCACTTGGAGATAATGAAGCTTCTCTGGGATACTTCTGCTTGCAGCCAAAGCCAGGACTGAGCTGGTGTCCTTGTACCACAGCTCAGCTCCCTCTCACACCCAGAGCTGCCTTTGTGTTTACCTGCTGAAACCAGACCTACTGACCTGGCTGTCACCCAGGATGACAAATCCAGGCAAGAGAGCTGTGTGTGTTCCCACTGTGCCACAGACTAAACCCCCAACTTGTGCTTCTGAACTCCCATGGCTGTTTGTGACTGAGCCCCAGTTCCAGGGGCTTCCAGGACAGGAATGGACCTCTGGTGCCTCTGCTGGCACCAGAACTGCTGGGGGACCCATCTGGGGTGCTCTGAATTTCACCACGTGCTGTTATCACTGCATCTCTGCCTTGTCACCCACTTCCCACACTTGACTGGGACAGGGCACAGCTGTGGCAGTGGCTGGGAGCGTGGGAGCCCCAGTGCTTCTCGCTCTTCCTCTTCTTCTTTTCCTCTTCCCTCTGTCTTGTCACAATTGAACCCAATGACCCTCCAGCCCCTGCAATTTGTAGGGCAGAGCTTGATGGGAATCTGGTGGTGAGGAGGAGGAGGAGGAAGAAGAGCGCCGTGGCTGCCTCCAGTCAGAGCTCTCTGCTCTGTGCCAGCCCACGTACTGTCTGCTCTGCAGGAGCAGGGCTCAGGAACCAAAGGAGAATGGCTGTCCCAGGAACTGCCATGGGGAAGAGAAGGTCATTCCCTGGGGCTGGGATCTGTGTCTGATCCACAGACCCTCTACTTCCCTGAGCTGGTTTTGTTGTCTGTTGCATCCAACGTTTTTGACCTTTTTTCCTTTGAAAAAAATGTATTTCCTGGGGTGCTGTGGGAGCTTCCTTCCAAGGTTGGAGGGTGCCCTGCACCCTTGCACTGCCAGACCCTGACCAGCCCACACTGCTGGATCCCTGCCAGGCCCTGACAAATGATTTTGCCATTTCAGGAGGGAAAGGAGACATTGATTAACTCCTGTACTTGCCTTTCTGGAAAGGTTATGGCTTAATTGGTCAAACTTAGGAGTCATAAATCATGTACTGAAGGATCAGCAGAGATAAAAAACAAATTCGCAGAATATTGCAAAACACTTTTTCGTTGGAGGGAAGGAGGTATCTGGGTATGCCCATCCAGCTGTGGGGGCTGACGGCTCTTCAGTTCACAGGAACCTTCCAGGGAAACGATTCACCCTCCAGTCACAGGCTGGAATTTCCCCTTTCTGTTATCAGTTCAACTCAGGATTTGCAAAATACCCTTTTTTTATTTTACTTATGGAAAAAGAAAACAACAGGAAAGTCATTGTTTGCTTTATTCAGAAGAATCATAATTCCATCTGGCTTGAAAAATTACTCTCTTTCTCTTTCTCACTGGAAAAGTGCTATTTCCCCAACCTAAAAGCTGTACTGGGGGGTGGATACAGCAGACCAGCTCTCAACAGAGCAGAAAATTGATCAAGGGATCTGTCAGGCTTGGCTTAGAATGATGCTGGAGGGAGAAATGATTTTTGGTCTCATGCTGAGCTGGGCCACATCCAGGTAGGCATGGCTTGCACTGGCCACATGGGATGGGGAGTGGGCACCCTCAGCTGTAGGGCATGGGGATGGGGAGCAGGAACATGTCATGAAGAGGTAGAAATGTTCTGGCTGAGTGACCTTGGTGCCATTCAGGACGTGGCATTGGAGAATGGAACAAACTCTAGGCTTGCACAGGACAGGCTGTGAATACCTGTCCGGGTTCTCTAGGACAACAACTTTTAAACCAAAAGGAATAGGATGGACTCAGTGACCAGGATTTCAGTGGAGAAGGGACAGAATTGTTAGTAGGGAAACCAATGTTGACCTGGAGAAGAGTCTTTAAAAAATTGTAGGGAGAAATAAAGAGCAGACAATTGGGTAGGACTAGGAGTGGTGACAGGCAGGGCAGGGCCGGGGTCGGTCCTGTTAATGCATCAGTGATGACCCAGACAGGAGGAGCATGGCTCCCACGGGGGGCAGCTGGGGCTGTAAGGAGCTCAGGGGGGCTTGGCTTCAGGATCTGGCAAAAACAAGGCTGAGGGGGGTATGAGTGATGCTCAGACAGACTGGGATGGGCGAGTGCCCTTTGCTGAGGCACAGCATCCCTCAGAGTGCGAGCCACGACCGTGCTGGGCTGGGAGGAGGAGTGTGTTTTTCTGGAACGGCCTCCAAGGCAGAGATTGCTTCTCCCCTGATGTCTCTTGATTAGCTCATGGCTGTGGCCGCCCAGGGGGGTGGCCGACAGTGCCTGACCCTGACAGTCAGGGTCCAGCCTGCCATCGCCCGCTCCCAGATGCCCAAACACGCAGTGCGGGGACGCGCCTGCGGCGACACGGTCTCTGGGGACCTCAGGATTCTTTGGACTGGGATTGGCAAGGTCGCACCCAGGCCAAATGGGTCCCAAAGGCTTCAGGACAGTGCGTTCCCAAAACAGAATGGGGAGGCTGGGCAGGATGACACCACTCTGCTGATGTATTGAGAGGGAGAACAGGAGACTGAGGCACTTAACATTTACAAAAGGGTCCCTTGAGCAGGACCAAGGTGCTGGCAACAAGTAGGAGAGCCAGGCTGTGGGTACAGCACATGTAGGGGGCACAGGGGGCATTCTTGGTGGCACCAGCTGCCTGTGAACGCAGTGCTGGGATGGTGGAGCAGCTGGAACTTGGGTGAGGACCCCAGCAGCTGGCTCTCAGTGGGACATAACTTCTCACTCTCCTCCATGAGGACCATCTGGGTGTTTCTGTTCAGGTTTATTAATGTTAATGGAGTTAGTCCTGTGTTAACGAGTGTACACAAACCCAGGGCCCACCTGCTGGGGCTCAGCCAGGGCTGTAGTAACAGCACAGGGATGGTAAAACCATCCAGTGGAGCAGGGAGCACAGTCAGTGACAGGAGAGTCTAACAGGTCTGCACTCCTCTGGCATCCTCCAGGCATAGCTTCTAATGTGGGAACCCTCCTCACTGCCTGAGACTAGGCTGGCACTGGTAGGGATAAAGGCACTTTATGGGAGGATTGCTACACATTTGGTAGATTGTGAATGAACCCTGTGAGCTGATGATGGAATTACTGCTGATCCATGGCAGGGAGAGAGCTAAAGACAGGGAACCAACGATTATGGGACTGAGGGTGGGGTAAGAAGTTCCAGCATCCCACCTCTGAGCATGAGAAGTCTCATCTAGTCTGTGATCAAGACTTAAGCAGATGGACAGAAATAGCCCCAACTGGAGGAACTGGTTACTTGGCATTTGCTTTAGCTGAACTTTCAGTGTGGTGGTTCTCCAGGTAAATGATCTGGTGAGACTTTTCAGATGGGCAGGGTGGTCTGGGACTCTGAAGGTCCCTGGGCAAAGCCAGGCTTGATGCTGGGGCTTCTTCCATGGAGTTCTGTGAATCTGAGTCTTCAGAGGAGAAACTGCTCTGGCTGGAAACCTGGAAGTACTGGGCAGCTTCTGCCCGTGGCCCCACTGGTGCAGCAGATGTGCTGGGATCTGAGGCAGTCCCATGGGGCACAGCAGTAGGGCATTGTGGGTCAGCACCTGGAAAGCGTGTCCAGGGAGGAAGGGTGAAGGGACGCCTCCGAGGGGGCTGGCTGCGCTCCTGGCCAAGGTGTCCTGTTGCTCTCAGGCTGGCTTTGCTCTTGGGTTTGGGATGGGGGGTATCAGCAGAGATGTGGTGGTGAGAGGTCTGGGCACCCTGAGGCCCCAGCCGACAGTGGGGCTGCAGAGAACTCTGCTCCACACCCAGTGTGGAGCCAGGAGTGGTGCTGGGCTGGGACTGTCCTGGTCCCTGGGACTGTCCTGGTCCCTGGGGCTGTCCCAGCCCCTCAGTGCTGGTCTCTGGCTCCTCTGCCAGCCCCCTGCCTCCCAACACTGCTGGCTTGGGGCTGGAGGCTGCTCCGCACACCAGGACTTCCATGTGAGGAGCTGCGGACCCTGGGCTAGGGGGGCTGGAGGAGTCTCCCTGCCCATCAGCCTGTGCTCCCCAGGCCTCCTGCAGTTCCACCAGCATCTCCTCCAGGACCTGCCGGGTCTCCTGGTACCTGTGCTGTGCCTCTGTCCAGGCTGCTAACCCTTGGCTGCTCTGCATCCTGCGCACCTGAGCCTTCATTTCCTTCAGCTTCTCCAGGGCGAACTCCACCGAGAGCTTTTGGAAGGATCTCTGCAGGCACCGCAGTGCCTGGCCCTCCCCACGCTGTGCCCGGGCTGAGCACTGCCGGCAGTCCAGCTTCAGCCCCGCCACCTGCAAAAGAGGTGAGGGTGGCTGGTTTTGTGGCCACCAGCAGCACCATGTCCTGCAGGGGAAGATCCCCTTCACTCACCTTGTTGGACAACCGGATGAGCTCCTGCAGCAGCTCCTGTTCTGCCTGCCTCCGTTCCAGCTGCTTGGAGAAGCTCATCAGCTTAGTCTGGAAAAGGGCTGCAGCCACTTGGAAGGCATCTGCCTCAGGGAACGTCGTGCCTCGGACCTCGGCTGCCTCCTGGCACAAGGTCAGGCCATGCTGGTACCGAGCCTGCAGGGACAAGAGGAAGGAACAGCTCCACACTTGGGAATGGTGCTGACCTTGGACATGTGCATAGGGTGGTGTGCCACAGGCAGTACTTGACATTGCCATTACAGATGGATGGGAAACAGTTCTGGGCAAGTGAGAAGAACCAAAACAATGGGATTCTCCAAATCTCTTCTCTGCCCTAGCCTGGTTCAAAATGCACCAAGTGCACCTCCTATCCCAAGTGGGGTCATCATGCCTCACCCTCCCTGCAGTGTGTGTGAATAAAGGGCCTACACATCCAGGGAACCAGAAGATCCTCATCACAATGTTATTTGTTGTCTGATGGATGCCCAGGCTTTATAGGAAAAAGGAACTGGATGGATGGAGCGCAGCAGGGGTTGGGAACAGTGGTCCTGGCCCAGCACAGCCACCCCCTCACTGGAGCAGGACTGCCCAGAGTCCCCACAATGCTGAGCTTGACAAGTGAAATGTGACTCAACAGCTTGGGAACACTCAGTTCTGCTCAGAAGCCACTTTCCAAACCCAGGGTATGTCTGTTACAGAAAAGCCCCTCCAGACGTACTGTGGCCTGGGCAAGGAACTCCTTGAAGTGCTCGGCAGAGCCCTGGCAGCTGTCAGGACTCCAGTCCTCAGTGCCCATCTCCTGCAGCTGAGTCGCTGCCTCCCCATCCAGCCAGGATGCCAGCTGTGAGAGAGCAGAACAGGGATCAGGTGGGACCAGCCATGGCAGCAGCGTGTCCCCAGCACCTCCCCCTCCTGCCCTGGCTGGGCATCCCAGCCCAAGCTCAGTCACACACATGAAAATCAAAGTTCAGGCAATCCTGTCATTCTCCAGGCTTCCGTCATCATCAAACCAAAGGAAACGTGACCACAACATTCAGCCATGGAACACCACAGAGGGCAACTTCTACTTGTGGCACCCCAGGGACACCCAGCTCACCTTGCCAAACTCAGTCTCGAGCTCCCGGACCTTGCGGAGGAACTCCAGGTGCTCCAGGCAGCTGTTGGACTGGGACACAAGGTTGTGAAGCTCCTCCTCCAGCTGACTATACAGCCCCTCAGCCAAGTCCATACCAGTCCTGGGGGTTGGGAGGAGAGGGGACATCAGTACCAGGTGCTGCCAGGTGAGCTCACAGATGCACAAGGTGGAGGGGAGCAGGTCTCTTGCTCAGCTCCTGACCCCTGCCCTGCAGGCACCTGGATATCTCCTCAACCCATGGAACAAATGGATAGCAGGGACCATGGGATGGGAAAGCCCTGTCTATGAGCGCAGCCCAGCCCCACTGAGAGAAGGGAGCAGGAGGGAGCAGTGGATCAGTGTTGCCTGAACGCATGGACTATGGAGAAGCACAGTATGGTGGGACCAGTGTGGCATCACCAGATGGGTGCAGCATTCCTGGCCGAGAGCGACCTCACCGGGTGAGTATGGAATGGCCCAATTACAGCATGGCTGGTGAGGAACAGCATGGCCAGATTACGGCATCACTGGATGAGTATGGCACGTCCAGGTGGGGGTGACATTACTGGATGACTACAGCACGGCCAGAGGAGCCATGCATGGCCGGATTATGGCATCACGGGATGAGTGTGGCATGGCCAGACAAGTGCGACATCACCAGACGATCACGGCATGGCCGGATGAGCACAGCACAGCTGGCTGGGCGCGGCATGGCCGGGACTTGGCCCCATCTAGTGGCTTTTCCCGAGCCCAGCCCAAGGCATTGCTGCTGGCATTGCAGAGCAGTGACAGATCTGGCCTGGCCTGGGACAGGAGACCCTCTCAGGGCTCTGGCACCAGTGAGGATGAGGGGACTCCTGTAATAGGCTGTCCCAGACAGGTGGTCCATGCTTCCAGAGCAGGACTGAGCATGGCAATTAGCTTAGGCTCATGGGGACCGGGCTGTCCAAGGGGAGCTGGCTCTGTCAGCCAGCAGGAGGCAGGGTTCCCTTGCACTGGCACCCCTTGACCAGCAGAAATGCCCTGTCCTACCTGATGTGGTCGGAGATGCAGAGGTGGGCAGCCTCCCTACGCAGCCTGGCCAGCACAAAGCCACCCTCGCGCTGCACCCGCACCAGCTGAGGCTCACTCAGCACCTTCTGCATCAGCTCCCGGTGCCTCCTGATGCCTGCGGCCACATCCTGTGGAGGAAGGGAGGGTCAGACAAATGTCTTACCTGGAACCTCACCTGGGGTCTCAGCCAGTACAGGATGGGTAGCTGGGGCTGCACCAGGCAGGAGCAGAGGGGACAGGGAACAGCCCCATGGCCAGGAGCAGCCAGTCTTGGAGCAGTTATGCCAAGTTTTGGGTAACTGGAGTACAATGTTGCTGTGGCTGCACTGCAGACGGGCACTTTGGAAATGTCCCCAACCTGTGGTGCTGCCACCCCTGTTACCTGTGTCCCTATCAGTGCGTCAGTGTTCCGCAGCTCCTGGATGCAGCGCTGCAGCAGCTCCAATGCCTGCCTGAGGCTGGCTGTGAAGGGATGCAGCTTCTGTGGGGGACACACGGTGGGTCAGTGGGGCCAGCCTGACTATGACGAGGAGGAGGAGAAGGAGGAGCAGGAAGAGGAGGAGGAGCAGTGTCAGGACAGAGCAGGAAAAACGGCAAGGCACTGGGTTAAAGCTGATGAGAAAGGAGTGTGGAGGTGAATAGGCAGCTGCAGGCAGGAGCAGGTAGGAAGGAACTTGACCTTCCTGTGCTCAGAGCTCTTCTTTTCATTCCCTTCTCCCAGCCCTTCCTGTTGCTTTTCCAGGGATGTGTGTGGGATGTAAGATGCAGTGGGGACAGAGGGACACGAGGGAGGTGAGGCAATGGCTCATGGTGTGGTAACAGACACCTGGAAGAATTGAACCCACTCGCCGTGGCAGTAGGGGAAGGCACCGTCCAGCTCTGGGGGCAGCTGGGAGCTGTCGACGTGGCGGCCCAGAGCCTTCAGCGATGTCAGGGTCTCCACCTGCAGGGGACAGGGCTTGTAAAGCTGCCTGGAGCAGGGAATAACCCCCTATTGCACCGGCTCAGGGGACAGGGACAGGCTCACCTGCACCCCAGCCAGCCTCTCACGGTGGGAGATCAGCTCCTTCTCGGCCAGGAGCAGCATGCTGTGGATGCAGCCTGGAGAGACATTCTGTGGGAGGCAGGGGAGAATCACCAGGGCAATCCCCACATGCAGCTCTCAGGTCACCCATGGCAGTGCTAGGCTTTCCTGGGTTGGCTGAGGCTGGTGAGCTCATTGCAAAGGAAAAGGCTCCCACTCTCACTGGTGTGGGAGATGGAAACACATCATTCAGGCCATGACCTTGTCCCAGCCACCAGCTCCCTAGCAAAGAACCATGGGAAGAGCCTCACGAGTGAACCCCTTCTCTCACACCAGTGACACTTCTCCATGTGAGGAGCATCAGGGCCAACATGGGTTTTATCAGGCATGCAAAGGCAAAGGGAGCTGTGGCAGGGGGGACCCCATAGCCCCTGGACCGCACAGGGCACTTCTTGGGCACTGGACTATGCCATAATAGTGGATTGTCACTGTGGAGCCCATTTCCTGGTGAATTCAAATAGCAAGAGCTGGATGGCTCTTGGTGATGCCTGCTGGGTGATGGCAGGGCTTGGAAGGGGCCTTTGGGGATCGCATAGAGAGCAGGCACAGGGGAGGCTCTGAGGGTCCCCCAAAGGGTAGCAGCACTCTCTCCCAGATAGAGACGCCCCTGGCATGTCTATGGCACAAGCACACAGAGCCTGGTGTACCTGGACAGAGCGGAGGGCTGAGAATAGGATGGGAGCAGGCGGCCGCTTCCTGGCATCCACCACAACTGTCACCCCAACATCCTTCGCTTCTCGCCTCTCACCATTCTTCACTTCTTGCCTAGCAAGTGGAAACACAGCAGGAGTGGGGGTCCTTCCCTGGGACAGGACCCTCTCAAAGCCACCTCCCACATTCTGCACCCCCAGGCAGGCAGGAACCCACAGCCACAGGCAATGGCCTCGTCTCTGCTGGATGCCCCTGCCAAGGGCTTAGAGCATTTGCCTCTGGCAGGGGCATAGTCCAGGGTCCTCAGGGATGTGTCCAAACCAGAGTGTGTGGGATGCTGGGCATCCATCCTGACTTAACCTGGGAGCCACCTGGGAGCCCTGAGACTGGGAGCAGCTGGGGGTCACTGGCAGGTCCTGCTGGCCCTTACCTGGGGAGGGAGCACAGGTAGTGGATGAGCCTCGTCAGCTCAGCAGCTGAGCACCACGCAGCCTGCCAGGCACTGCCACTGGTGGTCACCAGAAGGAGGGCCCTGCCCAGCCTGTCTGAGCTCCCTGGGGGGAAAGGGTAAGTGACCCCTCTGGCAGCCACCTGCCAGATCTGAGCACCCCACAATGGGCTGGGATAACCATGAGTGCTGCCTCAGCTCAGGGCCCGCCATGGTGCAGTCCCTCTGGCCCTTTTGGAGGTGGGGAGCCAGCCCATGGGGGGCTCTCTGCATGAACGTCTGGGATTCCAGAGCTGCTGGGGACGTTTTTCCTGAGAAAAAGATGGGTTTTGTTACTGCTTTTTGGTTTTTGGGAAAAAGAAGGAGCCAAATGTTTAGTGTTTGGCAGCTAAAGCTGAACAGCTTCACTGCAGAGGAATGGTGTGGGAGGGCTTGGGGCGGCTGGGACTGGGGCAGCTGCTCTGCACAGGCTGCCTGTATTTATGTTTTTAATGTTTTTGCCCAGCTGAAATGAAATTTTCTGCTTGGAGTATTTCTGGCCTCCAGCAAAGCCCTGAAACCTTCCTCCAAAACACCTTCTTTGGCAGCCTGTGTTTCCAACCAGAGGCCTCTCCCACCCATTCCCCAGGCTCACAGTGCCAGCAGTACCTGGCAGGCAGACGATGCCCGAGCGTAGCAGCCCGGCATGCAGGTCCTGCCAGGCTGGAGGCTCCTGACCAGCAGTGCCAGTGCTGGGCACAGAGAGGCCATTCTTGCAGCTGGCACTTTCCTCCATGGTTGCAGCAGTGGCTGCATTCGTACCTGTGCACAGGGATAGAGGAGAGAGAAGCTGGTGACACTCAACAAAGCAGAGGAATAGCCCCAGCAGTGCCTGGTCAGATGCTGCAGCCCCACAGGATGGTACCTTTCCCTGCTGCCCTGGCTCTGCCCATCCTGGGTGAGTAGATGGCCGACATCTTCTTCCAGGCCCCCTCATGCTGGCTGGTGACTCTTTCATCCCCAGGGGCTGCCCCAAGCCGTGTGCCCTTCAGAAAGGAGAACTTGTGGCTGGAACCTTGGGGGAGCTGGGGGATGCCCTGCTGCACCAATCCCCGTTGCCCTGGAACCCCAGGAGTGGCTCGGCGGGACCGGCGAGTGAGGAGCCTGGGGCTGCTAGCCCCCTTCCTGTGCTGTGCAGGGGTCTCACAGGGGGTGGCATGGGGCAGCTCGGAGCCAGGGCTGTCGGGCTCCTCCAGGATGGCTGTCATCAGCCCAGAGCCGAAGCTCACTGGGTTCTGCTGTGCAGCCTTGTAGGAGTCACGTTGGCGGCACTTTGGGCCATGTGGCCCTGGCTCCCGGCCCAGCTTCCTCCCCAGGCACGGGCTGCAGGGACTCTCCTCTGAGCTCAGTGCTCCCCCACTTGCTCCTGGTCCCTCATTTGCCCAGGGGAGCATCTCCTCAGCTCCAGCCCTTATTCTCCCTGGAGGGCAGGTGGGAAACAGAGTTCTGGTCAGGACATCCATGTCCTCCTGGGATTGTTCCAGCAGGTCCACATACTCCCCCTCCAGGTTCTGACTGATGATTTCACTGAGGCTGGGCACAGCCAGTGTGGCTTGCTTCTTCCGCAGACCTGCCTGCTCCACCTTGATCAGTCCTGGGTATCGTCCCTGGCTTGACTTCCGAGAGGTGGCCTTGCAGCCTGGGATGGTGCCCACAGTGTTTCTGTAGGGCGTGGGGATATTTGCTATGCCATGGGGCACAGGTGTGCCAGGTGCTGCTGGTTCAGAAGCAGGTTCATGGCAGGCACCAGCAGGCACACTGTCAGCTCCAGCCCTGGGCTTGTCGGTGAACTCAGGCGTGGCAATCCGGCTCCATGGCAGTGGGGTGATGCCGTTCTCAGTGGCCACCAAGCAGGTGTGCAGGGGAGCTCCGGCCCAGCTGCTGTTCACCTCCTCCAGCCATGCGTTGGTGAAGAGCAGTGCATGGGTAGCCTCAGGGACAGGTGTCTCCTCCACCGAGCGCAGGTCCAGGGAGAGGTGCTTGATGGTGACACGTGCTGTGTGCTCCTCACAGGGCTCTGCTTGCAGGTAGAAGTCCCCGGGGCGCAGCAGGAGGGGGTTGAGCGGTGCAAGGTGCACAACCACCTTCTCATGCAGACATAAGGGCCAGCCTTCATGGAGAAAGATGCGGTTAAAGTAGGGAGCCTGGGAGGGAGGAAGAACACAGTGCATGAGAGAGGGCTGCCAGCTCTGTGCCTCCCAGCCACCCCCACGCACTCTTGCTGCTCAGCCCTGTGCTTCCCATGATGAGGATGGAAGAGCCTGGTGACCCAGTGCATGTCCCTGAGCCAAGCCCCTGCAGCACAGCCCTGCAAGCCCACCCTGAGCCATGGCTGTTCCCAGGGTGCAGAGTCTACCCACATGCTTACAGAGGGAAAACCCCTATTTAAGCCTCTCTAGGATCAAAACAAGATGACCCCAGAGCACCCTGCCCTTATTGCAGTGACCACATATGCTGGACAAATCCCAGGGAGCTGGGTGTGCCATGGTCCCCTCCGCAGGGAGCGGATGGGACAGGTAGTGCAGGGAGTGCAGGGAGGTCAGCGTGCCCTTAGGGACTCCTTAAGGCAAACCCCGTGTCCAGGGTGGCTCATGGGGGCCGCTGTGGGGCACGGGGGCTTACGCAGGCAGCCTGCCGCAGGCGCTCGAAGAGCCGCTTGGCCGGGATGAGGAACTGGAGCAGGCAGCAGAGCCCATCCCCCTGGTAGCTGGTCTCCAGCAGCCGAAACACCTGGCCCAGGACGGTGGGAGCAGTAGCTTCGAAGGGTGGGTAGAGGGCCCGGAGAGCACTTTGCACCGCTGCATCCAGCGACCCAGCATCCTGCGGGAGGGAGGCAAGTGTCACTGGTGGGATAGTGGCCCTACAGCGGGGACACCGTTTCCCCTGACCTGGTGCCTCTGCCCACCATCCTGTGCCGCACTGTGCCACTGTCGGAGCCCTGTGGGATGCCCACACTGGCAATGCTGCTGTGCTCAGGGGCTCCAAACCCTCCTGTGCTGGAAACAAGGGGGTACCGGGAGTGGAGCAGAGCAAGCATGGCGCAGCTCTGGTTTTAACCGGGCTGTGGTTAAGGAGCCTGGGATAAGCCCCGAGGCAGCAGCCGCCGCCTTGCTCGGCTGCCAGCCATGTGGAGGCGGACGAGCTGCAGCAGCCGAGGGGTTAAGCGGAGTCAGACCAGACAGATCCTGGGGCTGTGCCGGGCTCCAAAGCTCACTGCAGGAATGCAGCAGATGGGAGGAAGGACAAACATCTGAAGATGGATAGGGTGTTTTTGGTCCAGACTCGTTGCTGAATTAGCCAAACTCAAAATTATTCCTGTATTTTCTGGGAAGCGTTCTGCCGTGTTACATCCCCCTGCACTGCCCCAGAGCGAGGTGAGGACACTGGGTCTGCACCACGTATGAACCAGCAGTTCCCAGCTCATTCTCGCAGTGCCGCAGGAGCTGTTGGCTGTGTGGCACAGCTGGTACATGGAGAGAAGCCATCCCATGGCTCCTGTGATGCCCGGGCTGCGCTCCAAGCAGCGCGGGGATGAGTCTGGCACAGCTGTCAAGAGGACCCCATCAGCAAGTGGAGAAAAGCATCCTCAAAGCAGCTGGATCCTGCTCGTGTAAGAGCACCCAGGAAGTCTGGTGGGATTAGCTCAAGGTGAGCATTAGTTTCAGGCAGCTAATCCCTGGTCCAGGAGCCCACACAGAGACAAAGGGGTTACGGTTAATTCACCTTAATTAGTTTTAATGCGCTTTAGCTAAAGAACTTTGCAGTCATGCTCTGGTTAATTCTTCATGACTTTTTTTCCATGTCTTGGCACAGGAATCTCCTGCCCTTGCACCTGACAGGAGAAGTCACAGAGCTGGGCAGAAGAGGAGGCAAGCCAGTCCCTTCTCAGGGCCCCGATCTGCCACTGTGTTTCCTGTCTAGGCTTTCTGCCCTTGGACCTTTCTCCTCATGTCGTGTCTACAGTTTCTAGAATGGACTGGAGACCTTACTCTGGAAAATCCCTGACAAAGGGCAAAGCCCAGGACCCTATTCCACGTTGCTCCAGTGGGGCCCTGGTGCAGCCACCTGGTCCCCAGTGCTGAACCCAGATGGGTGCCCATCACCTCCCTGCCCAGCACTGCCGAGCTCGACTCCCTCCCCGTCCCAACACTGAGGCGAGGAGCCACAACAGCACAGGAGGATCTATCCAGTTCCAAATGCTGCCATGAGAGATGAGCCAGAACTGCCTGCCTTGACTCCAACAGTCTTAAATCCTCCCAGGGGTGGTCACTCCACCATTTCCTTGGGCAGCCCCTGCCAACCCATTCAGTGAAGAAGTTTTTCTCTAGCGTCCAGTCTAACCCTCCCCTGGCACCACTTGAGGCTGTTTCCTGTCGCCCTATCACCCAAGACTTCATCCAGTGGCAGGGACCATGTGAGCCAGTGTCAGGAGAGAACCAGAAACTGATGGAGGCAACAGACACAGCCCAAGTTGTGCTGAGGAATATTTTGGCCTGGAATGACTGACTAAAAATGTTTTCATGGAGCGTCACAAAGCACTTCATCACGGGGGGAGGCTTTTGGGGTAACCATGGTGCAGTGGCTCTGAGTTCGTAGGCGAAGCCGCATCCGGGCCGGCCAGGAGCCCATAGGAATCCGAAAGCAGCCAGTTATCCCAGTGCCTCCACCCGCTGGGAGAGAGCCGGAACAAAGGCATTAGGGAGCATAAGGAGATTTACATTTGCAAAGCTATTTCCATTTTAATAAGCCAAAGTGCTGTTAAATAGAGATTGATATTTCTCCCCAAATACCCATATTTTTAAACTGGTTTACATCAACAAGACGGGCTGGGCTTTGGGGTTTTGGTGTGGTAAAGTTGTTTAAACCATGCCCAAAGCCACAGGGTGACTCAGCTTCAGCTCCTTTCTTTCCCCCCTGCTCAGGAGGGAGCGAGGTTTGAGCCTGGGACCAGTCCTGAATACCAATTCGTCTGCCTCTCCGCAGCTTTTGCAGTCACCAGCTTTGGCAGGACACGATGCAAGCGCTCAGCCTGGCCCAGATGGGGAGGCCGCGCTCAGCACAGAGCCCGGGGCAACGGCACGTGCCGGCTGCGGTGAGGAGTGATCCGGTCGGTCTGCCGAGCATCCCCCTGCGATGGCACGGCTCACACACAGCTCCCACTCGCTGCACGCATCCCCCTGACAAACTTTGCAGCGGAGTTTAAGCGCGGCAGGATGCAGCCCCGCACACACCTGCCCAAGCGGCCGCGGCCACGTTCCACCTCCTCACCTGATCCCCAGACTTGCACTGACCTCCAGGTTCACACCCATCCGTCTCTGCCTTCCCACCCACCTCTGCCCTGACACTCACCTCCACACCCACCTCTGCCTTTGCACCTCCTTCCACCTTCTCTCCCGACCTCCCTCTGCTGTCCATCCCGCTGCCCACCCTGTGCCCACTCGGTGCCCAAGGGGAGGGGCAGCGGCAGGGAGAGGGATGCCCCAGGATTTACCATGTTTCCCAGGAAGTGGCAGAGGGGTCGGGGACCGCAGCACAGACCCGTCCCGTCCCTCCTCCTCCTCCTCGCCGGCTCTCCCCGGCCCGAGGTTCCCGGCCGGTCCCCGTTCCAGCGGCGGCTCTTCCCCGGAGCCGGCGCCTCCGGAGCCGCGGGCGGGGGCGGGCAGCCCCGGCCCCCCCGGCCCCCTCCGCTCGCCGCGCCTCTTCTGAGGGACAAAAAGAAGAAGAAAAAAAAAAAAAAAAAGAAGAAGGAAAAGAAAGAAAAGCCGAAGAAAGCGGGAGCGGGGCGGGGCGGGGGAGGGGAGGGAGTGGGCTGGCGGGGACGGCCCGGAGAGAGCCGGGGGGGCGGGGGCCCCTTTCCTGTGCCCGCTGGAGGGATCCCCCTGTACGCTCCCGAGGCGCGGTCCCCCCGGGGACAATCCCCGTCTGTGTCCCCGCGGGGGAGGTGGGGGGCAGCTCCCGGCGGGATGGGATGGGATGGGATGGGATCGGAGTGCAGAAAGAAACCCCGAGCGGGTGGCAGGAGGCGGCTGTACCGGGGGTCCTCCCCCAGCCCCCGCTGTCCCCCCGAGCAGCTCCAGGCGGAGGGTCCTGGAACAGACCGGGAACACGCAGAGCTGCATGTGCATGTGTGTGTACGTGTGTGCAGATGTGCTCGTACATGCATTTTCTGTGGGGGTGTCCCTCTTTTCCAATCCACCCAGTGGTTTATGTCCTGGATGGATTCCGTGCCTCCCAGTTCCCGTTCCTGAGTTGCCCCAAAAGCGCAGCAGCAGGACAGTGTGTGCCTCTCTGGGGACTTTGAGCTGTTCCAGGGATGGGGGCTACCGAGGGGCAGGATCATGGGATTCAGCGACCAGACCCATACAAAAACAACCAGCATAAGAGCCAAAGCCGCAGATTTGGTCTCTCCTAAAGCAAAGTGCTGTTTCACACAGCCCTGCCAGTCCTGAACACAGACACTTCTCCCAACCCCAGGCATGCTGGGCACAGCTCTCCCAGCCCCAGGCACTGTGGGCACAGCATCACCAGCTCTGCCAGCCCTGCACAACATCCAGCACTCAGCCTCTCTGAGCCTTGCTCAGGCTGAAGTCATTTCCACTGTTGCATTCATGGGAATGGGCTCAAGGCCGGGACTGGGGTTGGGAAAGGACCAGGGCGGGTGGGACGGCCACAGCGTGGGCTGCAGGCTGCCGGGGCAATCTTGCTAGTGAACATTTGTCCAGGGATCAGCGAGCGGCCAAAGGACACGCTGTGAAAACAAGCCGAGACGGGAGGAGGTGCAGCTGGGCTGCTGGCTTGTGGGAGGGAGGACGGCGCCAGTGAGGCCTCCGCGTTCGCTTCCCATTTCCTTGGGAGCTGGTGAGAGCCCTCCTGCTGCCCATATGGATCATGAGTACTGCAAGGGCTCAGGCACCAGTGGTCGTGCAGGTGGGCAGAGGCTTGGCCATGGGTACCAGGCTGGTGTGCCCAGCTGAGCCCACTGCAGGACTGGCCCTTGGCTCCAAGCCAGCATCCCCAGTGCCAGCGGGGACTACCTGGGCAGCTCCCCATCCCCACCAGCATCCAATTGCTCCTGTAATTGTGTTACTCCACTTAGCAGCTTCAGGTTTTTCATAGTTCCGCTGTGTGTGGGGGAAGGTGAGCTCAAGGCTAAGACCTTTTTAAATTGCTTGGTCACCTCTGAAATGGACCCAAGAGCTGTGATTCTTGCCTCTCTTAATAGACACCAGGGCCAGGAGAGGGTGTTGAGGGCAGGAAGGAGGACAGTGTGGCTGTATCCTGGCACCAGCACAATGGATCGATTCCTCCGTGATCCTGGTGAGTAGGAAGATACAGATGTGGACCTGAGCCCAGAGGGACCCCACCACCCTGCACCCAGAGCAGCAGCTCCCAACTTGCACCTTGAGGTGTCTCTTGCCATCTGTGCTCAGCCAGGCCAACCTGCAAAGGTAACCAGCATTACATCCCCACACCCCCTGAAACCCCCCATGCCCTCCAGCCAGCCTCAGACAGCAAGGCTGGGAGTCAGAGTGCTGGGGAGCAAGTTCAGAAAAAGGCAGAGCTTTTGGGGGCCACCCGGGTGCCCCTGGGGCTCCTCGCCCCATGAGCTCACCCTCCTCTGCTGCTCCTGTTCTCCATGTCCTGTTTGTCCCGAGCAGCTGCTGGGACAGGCTGCATGTGGCCTCTTGCCCTGCCCCTCTGCCGGCACAGAGCCACCATTCAGATCCCCCCAGGGTCTGCCCGAGGTCACCATTCTTGCATTTTTATTTTTACTTTTCTGCAAAATCAACCCCCTCGGCTCTCTGTGTCCCCTTTTGTCTCCCATGAGGCCCCCAGACTGTGTCACAAGCTGGCGTGCTGTGAGAGGAGCCCGCCTGTCTGGGGGAGTGCAGCCCTTGGCAGGGGGAGACACACTGAGTGCAGTGCTGGTCCCAAAGGTCCCCTGGGATATCACTGGGATGTTGGGGTGGGGGGGTGGAGGGATGGTGAGAGCAAGTGAGCCCAGCATCAGGGTTGGTCTCTGGGGCTGGCTCCTGGTGCCTCCTGCCCACATCCCCACATCCAGGGGCCATCCCACATCTGCTGCTGGCTGTGCCCCACAGGGCTCTGGCTGTGTGAGCTCTGGGATTGCCAGTTTTCCTCGCTGCCTGTGTTGGATGTAGTGGTCAGGACTGGCGTCAGCAGTGACCCCACACTGGCCCAAAGCACTCCCAGCTCCAGGAACAGCTGAGGCTGGGTCATGCTGAGCCTGCAGCTGGGAAAACAACTGTGGAGCAGCCCCTGCATTTTCCTCAGCTGTATTTTTAGTTGCTGCTGGGTCAGAGGCTGTCAGAGATGTGCAGGTGATAGTGGACAGCATCAGGCTTTGTGGTGCAGTGGGCAGAAGCTGCAGCTCCCCACACCTTGATGACAGGGTTTCTCTGAGCTGTGGTAAAGTCCCTGTTGGTCTAACAACAACCACAGTTGCCACAGGTCCTGACCACAGCCCACTTATGTGGGTGACAATGAACTTGTCCTGGCTGGAACTGGGTAAGGGAGGTTTTCTTTTGGGCTGATGACTTCTCTTTCCAAGTTCTCTCCAAACCCAGCCAGGCTGCTCGCACTTGTCTTGCTGAGTCCATGGCTTTCCCCTGGTGTTCTCCCAGCCCACATGCCTTCCCCTTCCACCTGCCAGTGGAAGGCTGGAGAACAGCAGCAGTCATTTCTGTGGCACTGGTACAAGCTGCCCGGGGAATTCCCGGGCTGGTAATGGCACTGGGGAACACAAATGTTTCTGGATTTCCTTGCAGATGGCAAAAATAGCTGGTGTCCTCACTCACAGCCCCAACCCAGCTCCCGTTGTCCCTGGGTAGCCCCAGCACATGGCTGTAGGGTGGCTTGAGCCATGGCATCACGAGAGAGATGTAGAAAGAGCTGGGGCAGGATGGGGAACTGCCCACACGTGCTGAGGAGCGTGTGGGGCCAGAAGGACTCCTGACCTGGGGAGCAATGGGTGGCCTATGGACAGTGGACAGAGGGGTCTTGACCTGCAGCGCTGGGCAAAGGACAGCACAGCAGCACAGGACTCCTGCAAGTCCCTACCCTCCTGGGCTCCTGGTTCCTATCGGACCATTCCTATTCCTTCTCCAGCAGCCTGGTGGAGCCAGCCTTTCCCCAGTGGAGTAGACCCCACTCTCCCAGAACAGGCAGAGAAGGAGAAGCTTTTACCCGTCCAAAGGGGCAGGCAGGGCAGGATTTCATGTTCCATCCCCTCTGTCACCACTTGCAGGAAGCACTACCGGGACCAGCACGTATATTGAGCTTTAGATGTGGTTTTGGCTGCTCCTTGCCAAACACAGCAGTGTTTGGTCAGTGCTCAACTCTTTGAAGGCTATTTTTTCCAGTTCAACTTCAAAATTTGCTCAAAGCCAGGGGGAAGACTTCCTGGTTTTGCTTCTTCTCTGTGCTATTCTGTATAACATTTCATTTCTTCTTATGGAAGAGTTCAGGTTCCTCCATGCTCCTCCTGAACTTCTTGAGTGTTGTTTTGACACAGCCCTTCAGTGAGATGGGATGGTCACCATGGGAGCCTTGGGAGCTCCTGCTCCAAAGAGAGCTCTGGAGCAGGAGCTCATTTTATCCAGACCCAGATAAGAGCTGATGATAGGTGATGGGGAGGGTCACAATGCCAAGGATGCTGTGAGTGGGGATTTGGCCTTTTGCCTTTCTCCTCTGCTCTTGGATGCTTCTTTCTGGGCAAAAGGAGCTCTGGGGAAAAGAACAACTGCCCATGGGCTTCAGTCTTCCAGCTCTGGATTGGACTGGCACTGATGGAAAGTCACAGGCGTTGGGTGGTGATGGTGGGTGCCTGTGGGACACAGCTCTGTCCTGGGTGATTTGTCCCCCTCTGGAGTCACTATTCTTGCCATGTTCCAATTTCCAGGTCCTGGAGATGACTGTGAGTGCAGTGCCCTTTTCAAAAGCTGTCGCCACTCATACAAGCCTAGTGGGCATTTGCTGGATGTCTGCCAGGCAGCCTACATATAACCCTGCTGAAAACTTGTGGGACAAAAGGCAAAGGGGAGCAAAATGGCTTGGTCTCTCCATACTCAATCTCCACGTGCGGAGTTCCTCCATGGCCTCATCCCTTGCAGTGTCCTGAGGCTGCACCACTGAGGGATTGCTGTGCTTGAGCAATAGCTGCATTTCATAACATCCTTGATTGTCTCAGTGATGTTGCCTCTGGCAGCCAGGACTTCCCTGGATCCAGAATGAGATCTGCCTGCATCAGCATCCATGGGTTTCCTGTGCCTGGACCCCAACAGGAAATGAAAGTAACTGAATCATTTCTTCTTCCCTTACTTTTGTCCTGCAAGAAGAGAGCAGGCAGCCCAGCTCTCCTGGCTGGGGGGCCCAGGGGTGTTCCCCCCTCACACCTGCCTGGCTGCACCCAGCTCTGGCTCCTCTGTCCAGCCATCGTGACAAGAGCTGTGACATATCAGGTCTCAGAAGTGTTGTCTTTGGAGCTTGATCCTGGGATGATGGATGTCCCCTGTGCATGGCTGCTCTGTGCAGGAGCCCTGTGACAGGGTCTGGAGGTGCAGGGCACCTCAGTGGGGTAGTTGCCCTGGTGAAGCTGCCCAGCCCAGGCAAGTGCCCCTTTTATGTGCCAGCCCGGATGGGTGTGGGGGTCCCTGGGGTCTGATCACATGAGGTGAGAAGCTGTCACCTGCCTTCTTCAGGCCTTGCTGTACCCCAAGGCTGCTCTGGTGCCTTTAGCAGGCCTGTGGTGTGACAGAAATAGCTTACAGAAGAGCCAGGGGAGACATGGGACAGGGACTGGGATGGGGAGCAGCAGGGCTGGGACCCTGTTCCTGGGCAGCCCAAACTGTTCCCAGCTTTGCTGGGTGCAGGCTTCAGGAATGTGGCTCTGTCAGGCTCAGCTGGCAGTGCCAAACCCAGCTCTGCTCCACTGAGGATGCCACAGGCAGGGATTGCTGGCACTGAAAGAGAGCTGGGAACTGGTGCCTCCCAGTTTCCACTGCTCCTTCCCTGCCTTGGGTGATTGGCACCAGGTGTGCCTCAGTGCTGGGCCATGCCATGGTGCCAGCAGTGCAGCAGAGCAGGGCAGTGACCAAGCAGGAAGTCCGGGGGACACCCCCAGTGGCTGAACACACCACCCACGCTTGCAGTTCCCGTTTTGGCAGGAATATAAAGGTGGTGAGAGCAGGGAGATCCCAGCATAGCGTGGACTGTGGGAAGCAAGGATGGGAGTGCAGAGCCTGGCGGTGGCTTGTGGGGCACTGGCCTTGTGCCTGGCACTCACCACAGCCACCAATCCCGGCTTCGTGGTGAGGATCACCCAGGCAGGCTTGGACTACGGTGGGTTCTGTTTCTGATTTCTCTCCTCACAGACTCCGTGGTGGCAGAAGTGTGGAGCCAGGTACCCTGTGGGAAGTCCTGGGTCCTGGGGCAGGATGGGGGATCATTGGCCATGGGTGCCCCTGTGAGGAGCACGGGGGCAGGATGGGGAAATCCTTGGACACATGGGGTGCCAAATGCACCATTGTCCAGGGCTTCCCCTGTTGCACCTGCCTGCCCCCAACCCCAAAACACAATGGAGCTGTGGCAGAGGGGACATCCCTATGGGGTCTCAGGGAGCTGCAGCCAGGCAGTGTGAGGGGCTGGAACAGCAGGAGGGTGCTGGTCCCACAGCACATCCAGGCAGCCAAGCCCTGAGCCCTGCAGGAGGGAGCTGCAGAGCAGAGAGGAGCTGGGGAGTTTTGGGGGGGGGGGCAGTGACAGGGATTGATGGGCCCTGTGCTGGTTTTATAGAGCAGGCAGAGCCCCAGCTGCAGCAGAGCACAGTTATGCATTGAAATGCACTGTGTGAGAAACAGTTCATTTACCAGACAGCTCTGCCAGCCGTGTGGGAGAGAATGTGACTCCCGTTCTCAGACAGGCAGAGGTGCAGCACCCGCTGATGTTGGAACACTCCCTGGTAATAATCCATCCATCTTCGCCTGATAGCAATGGGCATGGAGTGGCCCACAAAACACACCTGGTGGGCAGCCTGAAGCGGGAGGACTGGGACATCTCTCTCCTTTCTGTGGCCACCACCTTTCCCCGGGGCTGCAGTCAGGGCACCCGGCAGCATTGCCTGTGTGTTCACAGGGCTCTGTGCACGGAGGTTTGCCTTAAAGCCAGCCTGGGAGGCAGCATCAGCTGGATCTTTCCTTTGATCCTTCTGCTGCGTGCCCGGTGTGTGCTCCAGCTCCTGTAGCAGTGGTGGATTGATGCTCTCCCTGTATCCCTGCAGCCCATCAGCAGGGGATGGCGATCCTGGAGAAGGAGCTGGCCCAGCTGAAGCTGCCAGACATCTCGGGTGACTCTCGTATCTTGCGTGTGGGGAAGGTGCGCTATGAGGTGTCCAGGTGAGCCCTGCCAGTACCTTGGAGCCACCAAGTGCCCCCAACCCAGGCAATAAGCAGAAGTGGGGGAGGGTGTGGAGTCCTCAGTGCAGTGAGGACCGTCCTGTCCCCTCCACAGCTCCCTGAGATGTTGGCCCTGTCCTTGGTGCAGGCAGATATGTTTCCATTTCACTCAATGCCCAAGGGGAGAAAGGGAGCCGGGGTCACAGCAGTCTGGGTGTGGGTGGATTGTGTGCAATCAAAGCTGTGTAGTGGACATGGCCTTGCCTGTGGGACCAGAGCACACATTCCCCTGTGGAGCAGGAGCCCAGTCCTTGTGGAAATGCCAGCTCCCTGCTGCCCCCGGTTCCTCTCTGTTCCTGCAGTGCAGCATTTGGAGGAGCTGTGGGAGGCTGCAAGGGCCACATTCCCAAAAGTGCCACTCTGCTCTATGTCCCTGCCAGGCATAGCTTTGCAGCAGCAGAAGTGCAGCTGGGGATGCTGTTGTGCAGTGACTCCACTTCCTCCCCCTCGTCCTCCTTCCCTCCTTAACCTTGTGCTTGGGAGCAAGGAACCACTGTAACATGACCTTTCTTTTTATTCATATATTTTTAGACTGCGCCTTCGTGATTTTCACTTGCCATACTCACGGATTACCCCAATCTCCAACGTGGGCCTCCAGGTCTCCATCTCCAATGCCTTTGCTGAGCTGGATGGGGACTGGCGGGTGAAGTTTGCCTTTATGTGAGTGCCTGGCTCTTCCTGTCCCTATTCAGGCACTCACTCGGTGTCTCCAGCTCTGGATCTGGTCAGGCTTTTTCTCCTCTCTCTCTCTCTCTTATGTTTTGCACAGCTGTCATTTTGCTCTCCCAGTTATGATGGTTAAAACAGGGCAGAAACATGCAGGAACAAGGCACATGAAAGGGGAGCTATACATGGACCCTCAAGTCTCTCTTCAACCTCCCCTACTTGCTTTCACTCCCCTCTATTTAAAGGTTACCTCTCCTAGTTTATGTGCCAATGGAATTTGTTTCTCCTGAGTTTAAAATTTTCCCAGTCTCCTCTGGATGCACCATACAAGGGGGAGAATGATCTAACTAGGTTATTCATCCTGAAGCTGCTTTGAGGTCTCTTCACCAAGCCTTGGCATTGACAAACATACATTCCTCATTCCCCTCTACCAGCAGCCGGGACCACGGATCTTTTAACCTGAAGGTAGAAAATGTCTACATTAAAATTAACCTGAAACTGGGCAGTGACACCACTGGGAAGCCCACCATCAGCACCTCAGCCTGCAGTGCCAGCATCTCCAAAGTCCGGGTGCTCTTTTCAGGAAAATTGGGGTATGTAACTTCACTGGAAGTTCTGGAAACACTGTGTGTTAGCCCACCTGCCACAGGAATGTGGCTCTGCCATTACAATGTGGCTCTGGTGTGAGGACTAAGTTGTTGGCAAATCTGATATGTCCTGGTCTTAAATCTGGCCTGGATATCTCCTGCTGCACATGTGTCTGTATCTCGAAGAGGGGTGGGTGTGGTGAAGGCAGACACCAGACTTCTGTGGCTTACCAGTGAGTCTGTTTGCAAATCTAAACCCTGGGGCAAAGCCAGATGCCAAATTGATGTTGGAATGATGTTCCCAGGCTCTTGCATCTCAAGGGTCTCCCTTTCTTGGGCATATCCTTGTGCAGTATGGATCTGACTTAGGGCTTCTCTCTGTGTTTCTCTGCAGGTGGCTTTACAACCTGTTCCACAGCGTTATTGAGTCCAGGTTGCGAAAGATTTTGGAGGACAAGGTATGTGAGCAGTGGAGGGCAGGGCCCTGGGTTTTCTGGATGTCTTTAGCCCTCACTTGTAGGTGATGTGCTCTATGGATCAGATGTAGAGAGGTAACTAGGGCCAGAGCACATGACTGTGTTGCCAGTTCAGTAAAAACCAAAGGAATGGGCGTTGCAAGCTCCATAGCATTGTGTGACTCAGGCTGAATTTGAAACCTGGAGCCTTTGCCAAAACCCAGCATAATTGGTTCCTAATTAGCAAAGACTTTTCTTTCCATGTGGTCAGTTAATTAGATCTTATGTTTCAGGCCAAAGTCATTGTAACCTGATCAGAGCTGTCCTTTAACCAGCCATATTCTGGAGGGCTTTGGGGAGCACTGGGGTGGGAAACTCTCATTCCTGGATTTCAGACATTTGGTGTTTTGTTTTACTGAGGAGGGTCAGGGAGCTCTGGTACCGCTGCCTGGTACAGACACTGACATGCAGGAGACCTGCAACAAGACATGGAAACAAGCTGTTAGCAATAATTACTACAAGGATAACTGGCATGAGTTACAGCCTCTCTGGATGTGAACCTTGCTCGGGAAGGAGGCAGTTGTAGAACAGGCAAATCCCACTCCTGCAGCAGATCCCATCGTCCCCAGACACTATTCCCAATTTCATGCAACACCTTTCCCAAGCCCCCTGGGGTCTGTGAGAGCAGATGGTCTGGCAGCAGGAGCAACACCAGGGCTTAGAAGCCTTTTCTGCTGTTTTGTCCCCTGGAAGGAGAATACTCCTGGAACTGCAAAGGGACCCCACTGCCCTCTGGTCCTCCTCCAAGCCCCCTCTGCCCCATACACATTCTTCATTGTCTTTGTGGTGTGAGGGGCAATGGGCAGGAGAGGGCAGTAATCGAGCTGTGCCCTGGGCACAGCTGGGCTGCAGCCCAGGCCAGGCAGCCTGTGTCTGCCTCCTGCTGTTACTGCAATGTTTGGGCAGTTCTAGTACCCCCATTTCTGGGACTCCAGTCACAGGGAGATCCCAGTCACAGGGAGATCCCAGTCACAGGGAAATCCAGGTCACAGGGAATTCCAGGTCACAGGGAAATGTGGGTCATGGGGAAACACCAGTCACTGGGATCAGGGCTGCATTTTTGTGCCTGCAGCAACATCATCTCAGGCAGTAATAGGGCATTTCCAGCACAGACAGAAAAATATCACTGGGGACAGGGAACAGCTGCAACCTGCTGTCACTAAGGCTATGCCCAAGGCTCTGTTGCCTCCTCCTCCTCATCTCTTTCAGTGTGTTTGCTGCCCCTCCTCAGTGCTGCATCTCCCATCAGCTCTGTGGGCTGCATGCCCAGTCAGACAGATGACAGACAGATCCTGCCCATGGTTGCTGTGATGACACAGTGAAAACATTGAAAAGAGCTTGTGCAGATTTCCTCAGCCATCTGCAAGACGGTGCCCTGCAGTAAATTTCCCAGGCTAGTAGTGAGCCTGCAATAAAATCCCCACAATTGTAAGGGCTACACTTGTGAATGACAGAGGCAGAGGGATGCAATCTTCTCTCCCGGCACACAGCTGTAGGAGCTCAGCAAAGCTCAGCTTCAGTGCAACCAGTGCTCCTGCCCCTGCGGGGTGGGTTAATCCTTTCAGTAGCTCTTCTTTGGATGAGTCCTGGCTACTCAGCAAGGTTCATTCCTGCATGGGCCACATGAGATTCCTTCCAAGTGTCTCCCCAGAGCTGAACTGTGCCACAGGGAAATTGCTGCAAGCAATTGCTTCTAGGTATAAACCTGGCTTGTGTCTTGGACACTTAATGTACTGCCTAATGAATGGAGACAATCATCACTGAGTGCTCTTTGATTTAAGCAGGTTTTGTCACAGAGCAGGGAGTGTGGCTGAGGCTCCGAGCGGGGATTGCGACGTGGCTGCCCTTGCTCAGCTCTGTGGCCTTTCTGTCCCACAGGTCTGTGACAATGTGGCCAAGTCTGTGCACAACGAGCTCCAGACGTACATCCAGACCCTGCCAGGTACTGGGGGACTACAAGTGGGTTTAGGAGCAGCTCTTCCTAGCTTTTCCCAGCCACTGAGCAATGTTTTAATTTGTGTCTGCTCGCCATTTCCTGTTGTTCCAGCACCCAAACTGGAGCTGTGGAGCACCTCAGCAGATACAAATCACTCTGTGTCCTGTGTGGCTATGGAGATCCCTTCAGGATCTGTGCCCAAGGACATACAGGCGCTTGGGCTGCCTTAGCTGGGGGATTCTGGCCATTCCTCAGGTTCAGAACTTGGTTTGCATCACTGAGAAACATCCAGGAGAAAAGTGTTTTATTTACTTTGCAAGCCCACATGCACTTGGTACTGAGCTGATGCACCAGGCAGCCCAGGCATGGCACTGCCCAGATGCCAGTGGAAGCTATCTGTGCCCACCTTTTCTGACCATGTCATTCTTACTCATCTCTCTTCCTCATGTTTACAGTCACTGCCAGGATAGATGGCAAGACTGGGATTGATTACTCCTTGGTGGCACCCCCAAGAGCTACAGCCCAGTCCCTGGACGTGGAACTGAAGGTGAGAGGCAGCCCTGGGGACACTTGATTTTGCCAATGCCATTGCCACAGGTGGCAGGTGGGAACCGAGGTTTTGGTACCTGCTGCAAATGCTGTTTGGCAGCCTGAGTCAGCAAGTGAGCCCCAGGGTTGTTTGCACCCCTTCTCCACATCTCTCCCTCCTCCCAGGGTGAATTCTACTCCCTAGCCCACCGCTCCACTGTCCCCTTCTCACCGCTGCCACTGGCCTTCCCCTCGGATCACGACCGCATGGTTTACTTTGGAGCCTCCAGCTACTTCTTCAACACAGCTGGCATTGCCTACCACAAGGCTGGGGCACTGGTCTTTGAAATCACAGATGCCATGGTGAGTGGCACGAGTGGGGCAGGGCTGGGAAAGAAGTTCTATTTGCTGAGGTGCTCTGGGAGCAGCCAGCAGTCTTGGAGAAGCCCCAGTGAGAGAACTGGGGGCTGTGGGATGGAGCTGGGCTGTCAGAAATGGCAGCATTTGAGGATGGGAGGGCTTGCCATGGGCTCCTCTGTGCCACATTGCCCCAGTGTGACAGTCCTCTGCTACAGATCCCAAAGGAAACAGGATTCAGATTGGAGACATCAGTCTTCTCAGCCTTCATTCCTCAGGTGAGCAGTCTGGCCCTGCCTTCCCAGAACTCTTGCACACACAGGCTTTGCTCTGTGCCAGGTGTTCTCCCTAAGGACTGGGGCTTTGTACCATCATTCCCATTCTCTCCCTACTCCCACACAGCTGGAGGAGATGTACCCAAACATGCCAATGAAATTCAGGCTGTCTGCTCCCACTGCTCCATTCCTGACTATTGGACCAGGAGGAATCTCGTTCCAGCCCGTTGTGGATGCCCAGGCTTATGCTATCCTTCCAGACTCCAGCCTGGCTCCTCTCTTCCTCCTTAGTCTGGTGAGTTCAGACACAGCCTGTGGCATTGGGGCAGAAGGGAGTTTGAGCTGTGCCCAGTCCTGGTGCCCAGATCCTGCCAGGGGAGATGCTGGGTTCTGACCAGGTACAGTGGGGGTGTCCCCAGAGGAACAATTCCTGAGCTGACAAATGCCAGCTTTAATGCTGGGTTCCAACATGCCCCAGAATGGGCAGTGGTGTGTTTCAGCTGGTTTGAGCTGTTCCCCCTGGTTTCTGCTTTGGGGTGAGGTGGGATGAGCACTGCCAGAGCTCTGTGCTTTCCCCCCAGACAGGGAACGTTTCCGCTGTCATCAACGTGAGATCCGGCCGCATAGTTGGGAGCCTGGATGTGGGCAGGTACAGAGGGGAGCAGCCACTGCCTGGGCAGGGGATGGCTGGGGGTGTTTCTGTTTTGGGTGCCCAGGGACAGAGAGGGGGTGGGAATGTCCCAGGGATGTGGGCTTGGTGTGGAAGGAAGGAGTTGGAGCTGGAGGGAGTGGGATCTCCCTGGCCGTCGATGGGTGGAATTGCTCCCTCTGTTGGGACATCCTCCACAGCACCACTTCTATCCCTGGGCAGGATCAAGCTCTCTCTGAAGGATTCGGCTGTCGGCACTTTCCAGGTGAGCTCCCCTTGACCATCACCAGAGCCCCCAGCAGGGAGCTGGCAGCCTGCTGGGCTAGGACGAGGGCTCATTCCCCACTGCCTCCCAACATGGGACCCCACATTGACCCTGCAGCCACTTCCTGCCTCAGCCTGCATGGCTGGGAAAGGATCTGTTGGCTGTTCTCACCCCAACATTTCCTACTCTGCCAAAGTTGCTGGTCTCTGGCAAAATGTGTGCCCTTCCCTGCTCCTTGTTTCTATTTCTTTTCCTAATTATCCTTCAGTGCCTGCATTGTCTCCTGTCCTGCAGGCTAAAGCTTTTCCTCCCCCTCTCCCCACTTCCCAGGTTCGAATGATGCAGTCCTTAATGAATGTGTTGACTTCCAGTACCCTGCTCCCACGTCTCAATGGTGAGAACCTACTGGGGGGAATGGGGGTGCTGGAGCACCCTCCACTCAGGTTGCTCCATTCAAGTGGCCCAGCTCACTAATTAAATCCTCATTGCCAAGGCTGATCAGGGAAAAGTGCGTGCAGGAGGTGGCAGTGAAGTGGTGGGAGACTCTTGCTGCTCTGACAGGCTCCCAGCAGCAAATACAATGGAAAAAATGAGCCATGTGCACATCCTAATGCTTTCCAGACCCTCTCCCCAAATCCCTGCTTCTCCTGCCTCGCCAAGCAGCTCAGACCAGCGTGGGGCTGGTGGTTGGAGGGCCCGAGGGGGCTGTCATGGCTCTACATGCAGCCCTACCCCAGGAGCTTGGGAGGAGTTTCCTCTGCCTGCCCCAGAAGCAGTAGAGGAGAGGAAAGGGCTGGGGGAGGAGGTGGCAACCTTCTCTGTGTGCTCTGTGCTCCCTTGACTCCCATTCCCATCCCAATGCAGACACATGTGTTGTCTTTTGCAGCCCGGTTAGATGAGGGTTTCCCTCTGCCGCTTCTGGACAGGATTCAGCTCTCCAATATTCTAGTGAAGTTCCACCAGGTGAGTGAGGGGAAGCACCTGGCCCCAGCTGGGGCCCATCCTGCTGCCCCCAAAGCCCTGCTTACCAGCACAGCCTCCAAATCCAGTTTCCCCAGCTGTACTGGAAGTGATGGATGGAAGGGTGCTGTCAGCAGAAAATCAGTGCTCTGTTTTTCCTGGCTGCATGGTGGGAGTCTGGGATGGCACCACATTGTTCTCCAGTTCTTAAACGTGGATTCTGAATTTCCCACAACACTTTTTATAGCCGTGTAAGCCCCAGATCCCTGCTCTTCCCAAGTGGCAATGCCTGCATGTGCTGTGATGCCTAGTTGGATGAAGCCCCTGCCTGCCCTGGTGGAAGGAGCTGTATCGGGTCCAGTGGAGCAGAGAGAGCCCCTATACTGCAGTGCCTTGGGGAAGCCCCAAAGCTGGGTCACCATGGGGATGCCAAATAGCTGTAGTGAGGTGTAGCTGTGAAATTTCTGCAGAGCCTGCCAGGGGGAAAAATAGTCACAGGGGTTGGCAGAGACACATGTACCAATCCATTCTCCCTTCAGGGATGTGGTGGGTGCTGGACAATGCAGCTGCCAGGGCCTATAGCAGCCCAGTGCTTTCTCTCTTTTTCTCCCAGAATTTCCTGCTGCTTGGAGCGGACGTTCACTTCCAGCCCCGGGGATGAAGATAAGGCGATGAGAGCCCTTCAGCACTAAATATGCTCCATTCCCCACTTTGCCTTCCCCTTCCCCTTGCCTGAGCCAAAGACCATCAGTCCTGCCACTGTCCTGCACTGCGGCCTTAGCCCAGATCCCTGGCTGGGGCCTCACCTGGTGCTACCATGAGCTGGTGGTCCCCTGCTGTGGGCCACCCCCTCCCCTCCTCCCTCTGAGCAGCAATAAAGGTGTTGGAGCTGGGGCTATGGTGTTGGTGTCACTGTCTACACCTCCAGCCACATGGGGCCAGGTGGGAGCTGGATTGGGATCACCTGGTTTGTCTGCTTCCATGGCCATGGCGAGGCACCATGGAACACCCGTGTCCTGCTGTCCTGTCCCTTCACTCCAGCCTTGGGGCAGCGTGCTTGGAAAGAGCACAGTGGAAAAAGCCCTGTGGGTGCTGGTGAGCAGCAGCTGAATATGAGCACCAGGTGGCCAAGAAGGTCAGAAGCATCCTGGCCTGGATCAACCATAGCAGAGAAACAGGACCAGGGAAGGGATTGTGCTTTGTCCATTTCTGGCCCCCTTGCTTCAAGAAGGACATGGAGGTGCTGGAGCATGTCCAGAGAAAAAAAAATGGAGCTGGGAAAGGGGCTGAACCACCTACAGAGGCTGAAGGGAGCTGGGAGGGCTCAGCCTGAAGAAAATGAGGCTCAGGGGGAATTTCTCACCCTCACAACTCCCCAACAGGAGGGTGCAGCCAGGTTGGGGTCGGGCTCTGCTCCCAGGGAACAAGAGACCGGATAAGAGGACATGGTTTTAGGCAGTATATGGGGAGTTTTATATAGGATATTTGGAAGAATTTCTTCACAGAAAGGATCATTAGACCTTGGAATGGGCAGCCCAGGGAGGTGATGGAGTCACCGTCACTGGAGGTGTTTAAGGAAAGCCGGATGTGGCATTCAGTGCCATGGTCAAAATGAAATGGTGGTTCTGGGTCACAGGTTGAACTCAATGATCTTGGAGATCTTTCCCAACCTAACTACTTCTGTAATTTTGTGATTCCCACGGTGGCGCTGCCTGGCAGCGGGGTGGGCCCGAAATGGCGGCGGGGTGGAGGTGGCGGCAGGGCCAGTCCATGCCTGGCCGGCCAGTCCATCTCCTGTGTGGTGTGGCCAAGACACTTTTTCTCCCCAAGAGCTTAGTCCCTGAGCTGTTTCTGCAATTGAGATGCTCTCAGGCAAGCAAAGTGATAGCAGATAAGAGTCAAGACATAATCCCAACTCCACAAACAGGGCGCTCTCAGGTGCCATTAGATTCCTTGCCTTTAGCTGAATTCTCCTCACAAAGAACTAGGGCTGCTTGAGGCTGGGACTTTGTGCAAGAGAACAATTGGAATAGCCAGTTTTGCTGTCTCCCCAGGGAGAAGGCAGAGCAGGCCATCTGGAACCGTCTGCAGCACCTCAAAGCACTGAAGGCCCGGCGGCCCCAGGCTCGAGCTCCGCTCCGCATCGGGATCCTGGGTACGGCCGTGCTGCATCACCTGTATCCCCCTGGCAGCACCTGCCTTTCCCTGGGGTGAGAGCAGCTGGGAAGGGCTGCAGGGGAGTAATGGAGAGCAGGCTCTGCCTCATGAGGATCCCTCTACTTTGTAGACATGGCTGAGAGGCTTAAGGAGGAATTTGTGCACAGGGAGAAGCTGGTCATGACAGCCCTGATGCCTACCGTGACCTCTCTGTGCTGAAGCGTCTGTTGGTCTAACAACAACCACAGTTGCCACAGGTCCTGACCACAGCCCACTTATGTGGGTGACAATGAACTTGTCCTGGCTGGAACTGGGTAAGGGAGGTTTTCTTTTGGGCTGATGACTTCTCTTTCCAAGCTTTTTCCAAACCCAGCCAGGCTGCTCGCACTTGTCTTGCTGAGTCCATGGCTTTCCCCTGGTGTTTCCCCAGCCCACATTCCTTCCACCTGCCAGTGGAAGGCTGGAGAACAGCAGCAGTCATTTCTGTGGCACTGGTACAAGCTGCCCGGGGAATTCCCGGGCTGGTAATGGCACTGGGGAACACAAATGTTTCTGGATTTCCTTGCAGATGGCAAATGGACAGGTTATGGCACCACGAACAAAGATGCATTCAGATTTCTTTGGAGATAGCGAATGGACAGGTTATGGCACCACAGAACAAAGATGAATTCAAATTTCTTTGCAGATGGCAAATGGACAGGTTATAGCACCACAGAACAAAGATGCATTCAAATATTTTGCAGATGGCAAATGGACAGGTTATGGCACCACAGAACAAAGATGCATTCAAATATTTTGCAGATGGCAAATGGACAGGTTATGGCACCACAGAACAAAGTTGCATTCAGATTTCTTTGCAGATGGCAAATGTGCCTGGATTGCTAGCAATGCAAGGAGCAGAACTGCCTCAGCCTGGTCCCTGTAGTACCTGGGTAGCCCCAGCACATGGCTGTAGGGTGACTTGAACCATGGCATCATGAGAGAGATGTAGAAAGAGCTGGGGCAGGATGGGGAACTGCCCACACGTGCTGAGGAGCGTGTGGGGCCAGAAGGACTCCTGACCTGGGGAGCAATGGGTGGCCTATGGACAGTGGACAGAGGGGTCTTGACCTGCAGCGCTGGGCAAAGGACAGCACAGCAGCACAGGACTCCTGCAAGTCCCTACCCTCCTGGGCTCCTGGTTCCTATCGGACCATTCCTATTCCTTCTCCAGCAGCCTGGTGGAGCCAGCCTTTCCCCAGTGGAGTAGACCCCACTCTCCCAGAACAGGCAGAGAAGGAGAAGCTTTTACCTGTCCAAAGGGGCAGGCAGGGCAGGATTTCATGTTCCATCCCCTCTGTCACCACTTGCAGGAAGCACTACCGGGACCAGCACGTATATTGAGCTTTAGATGTGGTTTTGGCTGCTCCTTGCCAAACACAGCAGTGTTTGGTCAGTGCTCAACTCTTTGAAGGCTATTTTTTCCAGTTCAACTTCAAAATTTGCTCAAAGCCAGGGGGAAGACTTCCTGGTTTTGCTTCTTCTCTGTGCTATTCCGTATAACATTTCATTTCTTCTTATGGAAGAGTTCAGGTTCCTCCATGCTCCTCCTGAACTTCTTGAGTGCTGTTTTGACACAGCCCTTCAGTGAGATGGGATGGTCACCATGGGAGCCTTGGGAGCTCCTGCTCCAAAGAGAGCTCTGGAGCAGGAGCTCATTTTATCCAGACCCAGATAAGAGCTGATGATAGGTGATGGGGAGGGTCACAATGCCGAGGATGCTGTGAGTGGGGATTTGGCCTTTTGCCTTTCTCCTCTGCTCTTGGATGCTTCTTTCTGTGCAAAAGGAGCTCTGGGGAAAAGAACAACTGCCCATGGGCTTCTGTCTCAATGATGTTGCCTCTGGCAGCCAGGACTTCCCTGGATCCAGAATGAGATCTGCCTGCATCAGCATCCATGGGTTTCCTGTGCCTGGACCCCAACAGGAAATGAAAGTAACTGAATCATTTCTTCTTCCCTTACTTTTGTCCTGCAAGAAGAGAGCAGGCAGCCCAGCTCTCCTGGCTGGGGGGCCCAGGGGTGTTCCCCCCTCACACCTGCCTGGCTGCACCCAGCTCTGGCTCCTCTGTCCAGCCATCGTGACAAGAGCTGTGACATATCAGGTCTCAGAAGTGTTGTCTTTGGAGCTTGATCCTGGGATGATGGATGTCCCCTGTGCATGGCTGCTCTGTGCAGGAGCCCTGTGACAGGGTCTGGAGGTGCAGGGCACCTCAGTGGGGTAGTTGCCCTGGTGAAGCTGCCCAGCCCAGGCAAGTGCCCCTTTTATGTGCCAGCCCGGATGGGTGTGGGGGTCCCTGGGGTCTGATCACATGAGGTGAGAAGCTGTCACCTGCCTTCTTCAGGCCTTGCTGTACCCCAAGGCTGCTCTGGTGCCTTTAGCAGGCCTGTGGTGTGACAGAAATAGCTTACAGAAGAGCCAGGGGAGACATGGGACAGGGACTGGGATGGGGAGCAGCAGGGCTGGGACCCTGTTCCTGGGCAGCCCAAACTGTTCCCAGCTTTGCTGGGTGCAGGCTTCAGGAATGTGGCTCTGTCAGGCTCAGCTGGCAGTGCCAAACCCAGCTCTGCTCCACTGAGGATGCCACAGGCAGGGATTGCTGGCACTGAAAGAGAGCTGGGAACTGGTGCCTCCCAGTTTCCACTGCTCCTTCCCTGCCTTGGGTGATTGGCACCAGGTGTGCCTCAGTGCTGGGCCATGCCATGGTGCCAGCAGTGCAGCAGAGCAGGGCAGTGACCAAGCAGGAAGTCCGGGGGACACCCCCAGTGGCTGAACACATCACCTTTGCCAGCTGTTCCTGTTTTGATAGGGATATAAAGGTGGTGAGAGCAGGGAGATCCCAGCATAGCGTGGACTGTGGGAAGCAAGGATGGGAGTGCAGAGCCTGGCGGTGGCTTGTGGGGCACTGGCCTTGTGCCTGGCACTCACCACAGCCACCAATCCCGGCTTCGTGGTGAGGATCACCCAGGCAGGCTTGGACTACGGTGGGTTCTGTTTCTGATTTCTCTCCTCACAGACTCCGTGGTGGCAGAAGTGTGGAGCCAGGTACCCTGTGGGAAGTCCTGGTCCTGGGGCAGGATGGGGGATCATTGGCCATGGGTGCCCCTGTGAGGAGCACAGGGGCAGGATGGGGAAATCCTTGGACACATGGGGTGCCAAATGCACCATTGTCCAGGGCTTCCCCTGTTGCACCTGCCTGCCCCCAACCCCAAAACACAATGGAGCTGCGGCAGAGGGGACATCCCTATGGGGTCTCAGGGAGCTGCAGCCAGGCAGTGTGAGGGGCTGGAACAGCAGGAGGGTGCTGGTCCCACAGCACATCCAGGCAGCCAAGCCCTGAGCCCTGCAGGAGGGAGCTGCAGAGCAGAGAGGAGCTGGGGAGTTTTGGGGGGGGGGGGGGCAGTGACAGGGATTGATGGGCCCTGTGCTGGTTTTATAGAGCAGGCAGAGCCCCAGCTGCAGCAGAGCACAGTTATGCATTGAAATACACTGTGTGAGAAACAGTTCATTTACCAGACAGCTCTGCCAGCCGTGTGGGAGAGAATGTGACTCCCGTTCTCAGACAGGCAGAGGTGCAGCACCCGCTGATGTTGGAACACTCCCTGGTAATAATCCATCCATCTTCGCCTGATAGCAATGGGCATGGAGTGGCCCACAAAACACACCTGGTGGGCAGCCTGAAGCGGGAGGACTGGGACATCTCTCTCCTTTCTGTGGCCACCACCTTTCCCCGGGGCTGCAGTCAGGGCACCCGGCAGCATTGCCTGTGTGTTCACAGGGCTCTGTGCACGGAGGTTTGCCTTAAAGCCAGCCTGGGAGGCAGCATCAGCTGGATCTTTCCTTTGATCCTTCTGCTGCGTGCCCGGTGTGTGCTCCAGCTCCTGTAGCAGTGGTGGATTGATGCTCTCCCTGTATCCCTGCAGCCAATCAGCAGGGGATGGCGATCCTGGAGAAGGAGCTGGCCCAGCTGAAGCTGCCAGACATCTCGGGTAAATCAGGGAAGGTGCGCTATGAGGTGTCCAGGTGAGCCCTGCCAGTACCTTGGAGCCACCAAGTGCCCCCAACCCAGGCAATAAGCAGAAGTGGGGGAGGGTGTGGAGTCCTCAGTGCAGTGAGGACCGTCCTGTCCCCTCCACAGCTCCCTGAGATGTTGGCCCTGTCCTTGGTGCAGGCAGATATGTTTCCATTTCACTCAATGCCCAAGGGGAGAAAGGGAGCCGGGGTCACAGCAGTCTGGGTGTGGGTGGATTGTGTGCAATCAAAGCTGTGTAGTGGACATGGCCTTGCCTGTGGGACCAGAGCACACATTCCCCTGTGGAGCAGGAGCCCAGTCCTTGTGGAAATGCCAGCTCCCTGCTGCCCCCGGTTCCTCTCTGTTCCTGCAGTGCAGCATTTGGAGGAGCTGTGGGAGGCTGCAAGGGCCACATTCCCAAAAGTGCCACTCTGCTCTATGTCCCTGCCAGGCATAGCTTTGCAGCAGCAGAAGTGCAGCTGGGGATGCTGCTGTGCATTGACTCCACTTCCTCCCCCTCATTCTCCTTCCCTCCCTGATTGTCTCACTCACTCCCTCCCTAACCTTGTGCTTGGGAGCAAGGAACCACTGTAACATGACCTTTCTTTTTGTTCATATATTTTTAGACTGCGCATTCCAAATTTCCACTTGCCACACTCAAAGATTACCCCAATCTCCAACGAGGGCCTGCAGGTGTCCATCTCCAACGCCTTTGCTGAGCTGGTTGGGAACTGGAAGGTGAAGTTTGCCTTTATGTGAGTGCCCATCTCTTCCTCACTCGGTGTCTCCAGCTCTGGATCTGGTCAGGCTTTTTCTCCTCTCCCTCTCTCTCTTATGTTTTGCACAGCTGTCACTTTGCTCCCTCAGATATGCTGGATAAAACAGGGCAGAAACATGCAGGAACAAGGCACATGAAAGGGGAGCTATACATGGACCCTCAAGTCTCTCTTCAACCTCCCCTACTTGCTCTCACTCCCCTCTATTTAAAGGTTACCTCTCCTAGTTTATGTGCCAATGGAATTTGTTTCTCCTGAGTTTAAAATTTTCCCAGTCTCCTCTGGATGCACCATACAAGGGGAGAATGATCTAACTAGGTTATTCATCCTGAAGCTGCTTTGAGGTCTCTTCACATTGGTCTCTTGGCATTGACAATTATCTCTTTCTCACTGCCCTCTCCCTTCAGACGGAGCAGCGGATCTTTTAACCTGAAGGTGGAAAATTTCTCCATCAAAATTAACCTGAAACTGGGCAGTGACACCACTGGGAAGCCCACCATCAGCACCTCGGCCTGCAGTGCCAGCATCTCCAAAGTCCGGGTGCACTTTTCGGGCAAGTTTGGGTATGTAACTTCACTGGAAGTTCTGGAAACACTGTGTGTTAGCCCACCTGCCACAGGAATGTGGCTCTGCCATTACAATGTGGCTCTGGTGTGAGGACTAAGTTGTTGGCAAATCTGATGTGTCCTAGTCTTAAATCTGGCCTGGATATCTCCTGCTGCACATGTGTCTGTATCTCGAAGAGGGGTGGGTGTGGTGAAGGGAGACACCAGACTTCTGTGAGTCTGTTTGCAAATCTAAACCCTGGGGCAAAGCCAGATGCCAAATTGATGTTGGAATGATGTTCCCAGGCTCTTGCATCTTTAGGGACTCCCTTTCTTGGGCACATCCTTGTGCAGTATGGATCTGACTTAGACAGGGCTTCTCTCTGTGTTTCTCTGCAGGTGGTTTTACAACCTGTTCCACAAGACTATTGAGTCCAAGTTGAGGAAGAATTTAGAGAGCAAGGTATGTGAGCAGTGGAGGGCAGGGCCCTGGGTTTTCTGGATGTCTTTAGCCCTCACTTGTAGGTGATGTGCTTGAAGGATCAGATGTAGAGATATAACTACAGCCAGAGCACATAACTGTGGCATGGGTTAATACTCTCACTTGCTCTTCGGCCACACCCTGGCCACACAGCAAGGTTCATTCCTGCATGGGCCACATGAGATTCCTTCCAAGGGTCTCCCTAGAGCTGAACTGTGCCACAGGGAAATTGCTGCAAGCAATTGCTTCTAGGCATAAACCTGGCTTGTTTCTTGGACACTTAATGTACTGCCTAATGAATGGAGACAATCATCACTGAGCGCTCTTTGATTTAAGCAGGTTTTGTCACAGAGCAGGGAGTGTGGCTGAGGCTCCGAGCGGGGATTGCGACGTGGCTGCCCTTGCTCAGCTCTGTGGCCTTTCTGTCCCACAGGTCTGTGACAATGTGGCCAAGTCTGTGCACAACGAGCTCCAGAAGCAGGTCCAGACCCTGCCAGGTACTGGGGGACTGCAAGTGGGTTTAGGAGCAGCTCTTTCTAGCTTTTCCCAGCCACTGAGCAATGTTTTAATTTGTGTCCACTCTCCATCTCCTGGTGTTCCAGCACCGAAAGTGAAGTTGTGAAGCACCTTTTCTGTGTCCTGTCTGGCTGTGGAGATCTGTGCCCAAGGACTTACAGGCTCTTGAGCTGCCTTAGCTGGGGGATTCTGGCCATTCCTCAGGCGCAGGATATGGCTGTGAAAAAATCAGGAGAAAAATGGGGGCATTTTGTTCTTAGCAAAAGCAAGCCCACATGCAGTTGGTACTGAGCTGATGCACCAGGCAGCCCAGGCATGGCACTGCCCAGATGCCAGTGGAAGCCATCTGTGCCCACCTTTTCTGACCATGTCATTCTTACACATCTCTCTTCCTCATGTTTACAGTCACTGCCAGGATAGATGGCAAGACTGGGATTGATTACTCCTTGGTGGCACCCCCAAGAGCTACAGCCCAGTCCCTGGACGTGGAACTGAAGGTGAGAGGCAGCCCTGGGGACACTTGATTTTGCCAATGCCATTGCCACAGGTGGCAGGTGGGAACCGAGGTTTTGGTACCTGCTGCAAATGCTGTTTGGCAGCCTGAGTCAGCAAGTGAGCCCCAGGGTTGTTTGCACCCCTTCTCCACATCTCTCCCTCCTCCCAGGGTGAATTCTACTCCCTAGCCCACCGCTCCACTGTCCCCTTCTCACCGCTGCCACTGGCCTTCCCCTCGGATCACGACCGCATGGTTTACTTTGGAGCCTCCAGCTACTTCTTCAACACAGCTGGCATTGCCTACCACAAGGCTGGGGCACTGGTCTTTGAAATCACAGATGCCATGGTGAGTGGCACGAGTGGGGCAGGGCTGGGAAAGAAGTTCTATTTGCTGAGGTGCTCTGGGAGCAGCCAGCAGTCTTGGAGAAGCCCCAGTGAGAGAACTGGGGGCTGTGGGATGGAGCTGGGCTGTCAGAAATGGCAGCATTTGAGGATGGGAGGGCTTGCCATGGGCTCCTCTGTGCCACATTGCCCCAGTGTGACAGTCCTCTGCTACAGATCCCAAAGGAAACAGGATTCAGATTGGACACCTCTCTCTTCTCAGCCTTCATTCCTCAGGTGAGCAGTCTGGCCCTGCCTTCCCAGAACTCTTGCACACACAGGCTTTGCTCTGTGCCAGGTGTTCTCCCTAAGGACTGGGGCTTTGTACCATCATTCCCATTCTCTCCCTACTCTCACACAGCTGGAGGAGATGTACCCAAACATGCCAATGAAATTCAGGCTGTCTGCTCCCACTGCTCCATTCCTGACTATTGGACCAGGAGGAATCTCGTTCCAGCCCGTTGTGGATGCCCAGGCTTATGCTATCCTTCCAGACTCCAGCCTGGCTCCTCTCTTCCTCCTTAGTCTGGTGAGTTCAGACACAGCCTGTGGCATTGGGGCAGAAGGGAGTTTGAGCTGTGCCCAGTCCTGGTGCCCAGATCCTGCCAGGGGAGATGCTGGGTTCTGACCAGGTACAGTGGGGGTGTCCCCAGAGGAACAATTCCTGAGCTGACAAATGCCAGCTTTAATGCTGGGTGCCAACATGCCCCAGAATGGGCAGTGGTGTGTTTCAGCTGGTTTGAGCTGTTTCCCCTGGTTTCTGCTTTGGGGTGAGGTGGGATGAGCACTGCCAGAGCTCTGTGCTTTCCCCCCAGACAGGGAACGTTTCCGCTGTCATCAACGTGAGATCCGGCCGCATAGTTGGGAGCCTGGATGTGGGCAGGTACAGAGGGGAGCAGCCACTGCCTGGGCAGGGGATGGCTGGGGGTGTTTCTGTTTTGGGTGCCCAGGGACAGAGAGGGGGTGGGAATGTCCCAGGGATGTGGGCTTGGTGTGGAAGGAAGGAGTTGGAGCTGGAGGGAGTGGGATCTCCCTGGCCGTCGATGGGTGGAATTGCTCCCTCTGTTGGGACATCCTCCACAGCACCACTTCTATCCCTGGGCAGGATCAAGCTCTCTCTGAAGGATTCGGCTGTCGGCACTTTCCAGGTGAGCTCCCCTTGACCATCACCAGAGCCCCCAGCAGGGAGCTGGCAGCCTGCTGGGCTAGGACGAGGGCTCATTCCCCACTGCCTCCCAACATGGGACCCCACATTGACCCTGCAGCCACTTCCTGCCTCAGCCTGCACGGCTGGGAAAGGATCTGTTGGCTGTTCTCACCCCAACATTTCCTACTCTGCCAAAGTTGCTGGTCTCTGGCAAAATGTGTGCCCTTCCCTGCTCCTTGTCTCTATTTCTTTTCCTAATTATCCTTCAGTGCCTGCATTGTCTCCTATCCTGCAGGCTAAAGCTTTTCCTCCCCCTCTCCCCACTCTCCAGGTGCAATCTCTACAGTCCTTAATGAACTACGGGACTTCCAGAGTTGTGCTCCCACGTCTCAATGGTGAGAACCTACTGGGGGGAATGGGGGTGCTGGAGCACCCTCCACTCAGGTTGCTCCATTCAAGTGGCCCAGCTCACTAATTAAATCCTCATTGCCAAGGCTGATCAGGGAAAAGTGCGTGCAGGAGGTGGCAGTGAAGTGGTGGGAGACTCTTGCTGCTCTGACAGGCTCCCAGCAGCAAATACAATGGAAAAAATGAGCCATGTGCACATCCTAATGCTTTCCAGACCCTCTCCCCAAATCCCTGCTTCTCCTGCCTCGCCAAGCAGCTCAGACCAGCGTGGGGCTGGTGGTTGGAGGGCCCGAGGGGGCTGTCATGGCTCTACATGCAGCCCTACCCCAGGAGCTTGGGAGGAGTTTCCTCTGCCTGCCCCAGAAGCAGTAGAGGAGAGGAAAGGGCTGGGGGAGGAGGTGGCAACCTTCTCTGTGTGCTCTGTGCTCCCTTGACTCCCATTCCCATCCCAATGCAGACACATGTGTTGTCTTTTGCAGCCCGGTTAGATGAGGGTTTCCCTCTGCCGCTTCTGGACAGGATTCAGCTCTCCAATATTCTAGTGAAGTTCCACCAGGTGAGTGAGGGGAAGCACCTGGCCCCAGCTGGGGCCCATCCTGCTGCCCCCAAAGCCCTGCTTACCAGCACAGCCTCCAAATCCAGTTTCCCCAGCTGTGCTGGAAGTGATGGATGGGAGGGTGCTCTTCTCTGAAATACCACTGGTCCAGCAGCAAACCAGAGTACACCTGCCAATCCATTCTCCCTTCAGGGATGTGGTGGGTGCTGGCAATGTAGCTGCCAGGGCTGGTGGCAGCTCAGGACTGTCTCTTTCTCCCAGAATTTCCTGCTGCTTGGAGCAGACGTTCGCTTCCAGCCCCGGGGATGAAGATAAGGCGATGAGAGCCCTTCAGCACTAAACATGCTCCATTCACCACTTTGTCCTTCCCTGCTTCTGATCCCAGCACCAAAGATCACTGCTCCTGCCAGTGCCCCACAGCCTCCATCCTCCTGCTGGGGCCTCACCTGGTGCTACCATGAACTGGGGGTGCCCTGTCCCAAGCTACCTCCCCCTCCTTCCTCTGTGTAGCAATAAAGGTGCTGGTGCTGGGGCCTGAGCGTCAGTGTCACTGTGCTTGGGGCTGCACTGGGCAAGGTGGGAGCTGGATTGGGATCACCTGGTTTGTCTGCTTCCATGGCCATGGCGAGGCAGCATGGAACACCCGTGTCCTGCTGTCCTGTCCCTTCACTCCAGCCTTGGGGCAGCGTGCTTGGAAAGAGCACAGTGGAAAAAGCCCTGTGGGTGCTGGTGAGCAGCAGCTGAATATGAGCACCAGGTGGCCAAGAAGGTCAGAGGCATCCTGGCCTGGATCAACCTGTCCTGTAACCAGTGGGGCAGCCAGACCAGGGAAAGGATTGTCCCCCTGGTATTGGTGAGGCCCACAACTCAAGTCCTTTGTCTAGTTCTTGGCCCCACACTTCAGAATGGGCATGTAGGTGCTGGAGCATGTCCAGAGAAGGGCAATGGAGCTCGGAAGGGGGCTGGAGCACCAGGAACCTCTGAGGGAGCTGGGAGGGCTCAGTCTGGAAGATAAGAGGCTCAAGGGGACTTTCTCATCCTCACAACTCCCCAACAGGAGGAGGCAGCCAGGTCAGGGCCAGGCTCTGCTTCCAGAAAGCAAGCAACAGGACAAGAGGACATGCTGCACCAGGGGACTTCTAGGTTGGATATTTGGAAAAATTCCTTCACAGAAAGGGTCATAAACCTGGAAATGGGCTGCCTAGGGAGGTGGTGGAGTCACCGTCACTGGAGGTGTTTAAGGGAAGACTGGACGCGGCACTCAGTGCCTTGGTCGAGTTTAAATGGTGGTTCTGGATCACAGGTTGAACTCGATGATCTCGGAGGTCTTTTCCAACCTAATTCTGTAATTTTGTGATTCCCGCGGCTGCGCCGCCCAGCAGCGGGGCTGGCCCGGAACAACAGCGGGGCGGAACGTGTCGCCGAGGGGCGGAGGCAGCGGCGGGGCCGCGTTCTCGGTGCACGGTGGGGGCTGCTCCGTCCCTAGCCGGCCGGTCCGTCCCCCAAAGCGGCCCCTCGGCCGCGGCCATGCTGCCCGGGGCCCGAACACTGCGGGCGGCGGGGCTGCTCCGTCCGCCCGGGACCACCCCGCGCACCGGGGCCGCCCGCAGAGCGTGCTGTGGGCCGGGACAGCGGCCGGTGGGGCGCGGCGTCTCGCTGCCTGCGGGACCCGACCTGCGGCATTTCCTAAGGGCAGCTGCCGCAGGGCAGCCGGAGCCGTCGCCGGAGCTGCGGCCTGAGCCGGGGTCTACCCCCGGGGCCCCAAAAGGTCTGTGGGTCTTCGGGATCGGAGCTGTTGGGGTCAGCCGAACACCCCGCTGCTACGGCCTCGCTGCCGGGTCAAGGGCGGCCGTAAAGCCGGTGAAGACAGTGCTCCACAACCGGAGCAGAGTGGGGGAAATGGGTTGTTTGGGAGCTTTTGGGGCCCTGAGAGGGTTTTGACGCTGGAAGGAGTTTAGTGCTTGGCTGCAAAGTCGTGTGTGTTCTTCCGCCATGGAATTGGGCAGAAAGCAGGTTGCTCTGGCACCTGCCTGCAGTGTGTGCTGGGCTGTCAGTGGGACTGTGGCAGCCCCTGTGGGGCTGTGGTGCCCTGGCTGGGATGGTTTCCATTGCCCTGAGCGTTGTATCTCAGTAAGGACAGAGCTGCTGCTGCTCTGCAGTCATGGCCCAGACCCGTTCTTGTAGCAGAGCACACAGGTTTCCTGTCTGTTCTTTGGTTTATCCTTTGTGGGCTACAGGTGCAGGCAGCTTTTGTGTTGCTTCCTTGGCTCAGTTGAAGGCTTCTTCCCGCAGAACTGGGGATAGGATGGGTTGTGAACGGGAGCTGGGCAGGTTCCTGCATTGCATGCCCTTTGTTGCAGTGTACCTGGAGACCTATGGCTGCCAGATGAATGTCAATGACACGGAGATCGCCTGGGCCATCCTGCAGAAGAACGGCTATGCCAGGACAAAGAAGCTGGATGAGGTAAGGCAGCACCTTGGCAGCTCCTCTCCTGGAGCACAGCCATAGTGCCCTGGCTGTGCCTGCAAGTCCCAGCTTCTCTCTGGAGTGCACCCCTGTGGGATGTTACGAGTTTTGCAGTCTGAGTTTTGTGAAGGAAACTGCTTAACAAGTGTGGTAGAAAGCTGTGGGTTGTCTTTTTTTCTTTAAACTACTGGGCTCTGTCTCAGTTGGAGAGGGATTGGACACAGCGGGATCCTCCTGTCTCATCTTTGAGTTTACTTTTACCATTTAGTGAAGACTCTGCTTGTCTTCTGTTTCTTTCTTGCAACTCTTTTTGTGGAAACCTGCCATGTACTCAGGCAGGCCTTTTTCCCTGAGTTAAGTGAGTTTTATAGTCTACCTCTTCAGGTTACCTGGGCAGGGCATGAGAACTTACTGTATTTATAGTGTCTTCTCTTTTTGTTGCTTTTGATTTAGGCAGATGTGGTTCTTCTTGTCACCTGTTCTGTGAGGTAAGGAAAAGTTTGTCACTAGTTTGGGACCGTTTTTAAGGAATTACCTTTATTGTCTTGGTTTTCAAAGGGTGTTGCATGAGGAAAGGAGTGTGCAGGTGTGAAACTGGCTGTTTAGTTGAGGATAGGGCTGGCTGTGATTTCCATCATTAATTGTGCTATGAATTGCTTCTCTGGGTAGTGAAAAGTTCTTTGGTAGTGTAAGTTCTGTGTATATGCCACGGGCAGTGAGAGACCTGCACAGTTGATTTTATGTTCAAATACTCTGTCTTCTCTTGAAGCAACTCTCTAGTACAGTGTCTGTACTTAAAAATGTGAGAAATATGTTTAGGGGCAATTTGATATTAAGGGAACTTTGCTTGTTTTTACTGAATGCAGAAGACACCAAATGCTCATTGTCACTTGAAGGGTACCTTGTACTGTTGCCAAGACACTTTTTCTCCCCAAGAGCTTAGTCCCTGAGCTGTTTCTGCAATGGAGATGCTCTCAGGCGGGCAAAGTTATAGCAGATAAGAGTCAAGACGTAATCCCCACTCCACAAGCAGCACTCTCAGGTGCCATCAGATTCCCTCACAAAGAACTAGGGCTGCTTGAGGCTGGGACTTTGTGCAAGAGAACAATTGGAATAGCCAGTTTTGCTGTCTCCCCAGGGAGAAGGCAGAGCAGGCCATCTGGAACCGTCTGCAACACCTCAAGGCACTGAAGGCCCGGCGGCCCCAGGCTCGAGCTCCGCTCCGCATCGGGATCCTGGGTACGGCCGTGCTGCATCACCTGTATCCCCCTGGCAGCACCTGCCTTTCCCTGGGGTGAGAGCAGCTGGGAAGGGCTGCAGGGGAGTAATGGAGAGCAGGCTCTGCCTCATGAGGACCCTTCTCCTTTGCTGGCAGGATGCATGGCTGAGAGGCTTAAGGAGGAGATTCTGCACAGGGAGAAGCTGGTTGATGTCGTGGCAGGCCCTGATGCCTACCGTGACCTTCCCCGGCTGCTGGCAGTGGCAGAGTCTGGCCAGCAAGCTGCCAATGTCCTGCTGTCCCTAGATGAGACTTACGCTGACATTCTCCCAGTCCAGACTAGTCCAGGTGGCACAACAGCATTTGTGTGAGTACCTTTTCCCAGTGCTTGTTTCTGTGGCTGTGGTTTGGAAATCTGCTCAGCAGAGCAGATGTGTTGTGACAGCAGCCGCCCAGGAGATGCAGTGCCTGGATGCACTGAGTCTGCCAGAGTGTGCGTGTTTTTGCTGCTTCTTTGCTGTGTGACTGAGCCCTGAGCTCTGGCTGTTGTGGACTTTTCTCCTTCCTTTGAGAATGCTGACTCTCAACCTGATGCTGCACTGAGTGATTTCTGTGCCACTGTCGCTTCCTGAAGTCCATGTCTTTCTCATCCCCTGCCTTCTGTGGTGCCCTCCCCCAGGTTCTGCTATTTATTCTTCTAATCCTGCAGACACTATAACTTCTGATTGTTTAGTTTTGGTGATAACATTGTCAGACATGAAATCAGACTCTGCTCTGTGTGGCCTTAGCATATGGAAGGACAGTATTGCTCTCTGCAGGAGTGACATGTGGAAGGATCTTTGATCACTGCCAGTCTGCAGTGGTAGTCTGTGCTTCATTAGTTCTTTCCAGCTTTCTTGGAAATGCATGTGAAAAATCAGGAGGTGTTAGCTGAGGACAAGCTGAATCCAGTGTGGATGGTCTGTGTGTGGAGCTGGCTGCATTCAGCAGTACTGGGCTCATCCTGGGCAGGATGCAGCCTGGATGGTTCTGGAGGAGTGGGGTGTGACCTGTGCTTTACCTCTGGCAGGTCCATCATGCGGGGCTGTGACAACATGTGCAGTTACTGCATCGTGCCCTTCACCCGAGGCCGGGAGCGGAGCCGCCCCATCGCCTCCATCCTGCAGGAAGTGAGGATGCTCTCGGATCAGGTGAGGCAGAGCCTCCTCCCACCTGTCCCAAACCATGGGAGGAAGGGTGGTTCCTGGTGACAGTGTTTTCTTGTACCCAGTGTCACTGCCTTTATCTGCAGTGATGAGGTTGTGGTGGGTGGCTTTTTGCTTCCCCTTGTAATATTCCATGACAGACAGGGAATGGAGGGCTTCTGTTGGAAACTCTGTGGAGTAAAACCATGGCCATCCTACCCAGGTTATATTTCTTCCTCTCTGTTTATTTTGTAGGGAGTGAAAGAAGTGACCCTCTTGGGTCAGAATGTCAACAGCTTTCGAGACATGTCTGAGGTGCAGTTTCAGTCAGTGGCTGCCCCAGGCCTCAGCCGTGGCTTTAGCACAGTCTACAAAGCCAAACCAGGAGGTTTGCGCTTCTCACACCTGCTGGACCAGGTCTCTAGGATTGATCCAGAAATGAGGATCCGTTTCACCTCTCCACACCCCAAGGATTTTCCTGATGAGGCAAGTGTAAAATACACACCTTGGCCCCTGCTTGCAGGCAGCGAGGCAGCTCTGAAATGTGAGGTATAGGCTGTGCTGCCTTCCCAAACAGAGTGTAGGTTTCCAAACTGGGAACAGCAGCTCCTGGGAGTTGGATGTTGGGGCTAAAGCTGGCAGGTTTGCAGTTTGCTGATTTTTACCCAGGGAAGACTCCTCACTTGGTACCCTGGTACAGTTAAACTGAGGTATCTCCTGATCACTTACCACAGGTCCTGCAGCTCATCCAGGAGCGACACAACATCTGCAAACAGCTGCACCTCCCAGCCCAGAGTGGGAGCACACGAGTCCTGGAGGCCATGCGGCGAGGGTGGGTCATCCCATGAGGAGCCCTGTGTCCTGCCCTCTGGTTTGGGCTGCTGGTTTCTCCTCACTGATGTTGTGGGTTTCCAGTTAGCAAATCCATGTGCTGTTTATTGCAGATACACCAGAGAAGCATATTTAGAGCTTGTGCACCACGTGCGTGACTCTATTCCAGGTGTGTGTTCCTTTGGCTTGGTCTGAACTGGGCACAGCTGCATCTCACTGTCCTTTCCTGAGTGCAGCGTCCCTGTCTTCCCTAAGGGAAGTGTACAGCTATGTGTGTGTTACAGGAGTAAGCCTGAGCAGTGATTTCATCACTGGGTTCTGTGGGGAGACAGAGGATGATCACCAGCAGACAGTGTCCTTGCTGCGGGAAGTCCGCTACAACATCGGCTTTCTGTTTGCCTACAGCATGAGACAGGTGAGTGCAGGCCCTGGTGGAGAGGGCTGTTACCTCTGTGTGTGTCCCCTAAACTCCTCAGTGTTGTTTCTCACAGTAACACGTTTTTTAAAAAGCTGTTGAAAATTGTACCCAAAGACTTGGTATACCAGTGGATGTCATTTGTCTCAGGCAGCACTTCTAGGGTATGTGGTTCAGCAAGGGCTGCTGTTGTTCCTGGGAGGCTTCCAGCTTCGTGTAGGAATGTCAGGGTTGGTAACTTCCTGGTCACCTGGCTCTGCAGATGCTCCGGGGTCATTGCAGGGAGGCAACTGTCTCAGCAGAGGCTGAAAATACATTATTTGCTGAGGAGGAATGTGCTGATGGAGCTGGGCTGGAGCCCAGCTATAAGGGTCTGTTAGTCAAGTCTGGAGGGAAGTGGTGAATTTTTGAGAAGGTATTTCTGTGAGAAGAGTGGGTAGTTGGTAAGTCTCCATTAGAATGCTCTCCGGAGTGTAAGATACTGTTGGGGAAGAGGACAGAAGGTTAGGAAACATAAGGAAGCAAGGGGATTTGGATCATCATTCAGTACATATATTAGAAGTAGTAGAATCTGTTGCCTGTCTATGGACATACAGGCACAGTCACATCACACACAGCAACTGCAAAACTGTTTCACAGCCACTGATACTCAGTGCCTTGCATCAGATCTTCTGCCTAGAAGGTGGAAAAGAAAGATGTGAGGAGCACGAGTACGTGGCTGGCACTGGAATAGTTCCTTTGTGATACAAACCGAAATGCTGTTGGAACATGAGAAGCTGTTGCTGGCAGAGCAGTGCAGCTGGCTGGGTTCAGACAGACGAGGCTCTGGGGTCAGACAAGGCTCTGAGCTCAGGCTGGGTGCTGAAGGGCTGCACTGGCTCTGTGTGTGCAGAAGACCCGGGCCCATCACCGGCTGCAGGACGATGTCCCCGCAGATGTGAAGAAGCGGCGGCTGGAGCAGCTCATTGCCACATTCCGGGAGGAGGCTTCGAGAGCCAACGCAGCACTGGTGGGGCAGGTCCAGCTGGTGCTGGTGGAAGGGGTGAGTGGGCCTGGGATGGAATTGTCCTCCTCCTTTCTTGCTGGCTCTGAGGCTGTACACAACAGCTTCATCACTCCTGCCTTCCCTTCTCACTTTACCCTTGTAACCCCAGGACTACCAATACTGTTTCTTCACACTTAAGCAGACAGCCTAACTTTTCCACAGCACTGGGCTGAGCACAGGGGATATGATCAGTTAGGGATGCTTCTCTGGCCAAGTCCAGAATTTGTGCTGTGGTGTGTGAGTGTCACCCAGCAGTTCTGGACACAGTGCTCTGTTCCAGGGCTTGGTTAATGTGAGTTTAATACCATCAATAGTGCTCAATTAATTCCTGAGGCAATAAAGCCTAGCAGTGAATCAGAGCAATTGCCATGCAGGTAATGTTCCCTGTCCTCTTTCCAGCCCAGCAAACGCTCTGCCTCGGAGCTGTGCGGGAGGAACGACGGCAACATCAAGGTGATCTTCCCCGACGCTGAGCTGGAGGATGCTGCCAAGTGCAAGGCTCCAAGCAGAGCCCAGCCAGGGGACTATGTGATGGTGAAGGTGACCTGCCTGCAGTGTTCATTTCCTTGCACAGTGCTGTTCTCTAGGGCAGCTGCTACCAGAAGAGCCTAAAATTAGAATGGATCCTCCCCAGCCTTTCTGTGCCTGAGGACCTGTGCTGTTTCTTTCAGGTAACCTCTGCCAGCTCGCAGACCCTGCGGGGAGTTCCGCTCTGCCGGACCACCCTATCCCGTGCTGCTGCTTCTCACTGAGGGATCCCTGCTGCCCCTGGATGGAAGCAGTGCATAATCTCCATGAAGAAACAAGGAAGTGTGATCATGTGGAGATATGGTAGAACCAGGGAGATATATATGTATATTAAAATTTATTTATGGAATAATAAAATACATATATATTTCTGCTTTGGTGTCAACTTGCCCTTCATAGATATGTGCAGGTTCAAAGGGGAGGAAGCTCTGTGTGAACCTGCAAAATCCAAGTACTGTGAGATTGTGTATTTTGTCTTGCCCTGAGGCTTGTCCCACCTTCACAGTGCTGCAGGTCTGTCCTCTGACTGTGATCACGTCCTCTTGCACAGCCCAGTCTGAGAGATAGATGTGCAGAGCAGTTCTTTCCTACAAGCTCAGCTGAATTTAGGAGCTGCAAAAGCTGGTAGTACCTGCAAAACACAGCCCCAGTAGCTGCTGGAGAATGGCAGGAGTACTGTCAAGGGGTAGAAAGAACTGAAATAACAGAAGATTGATTAATTCTTTCCAAACATTGGCAAAATGCTTGGAAAGGGGATGCAAGAACTCACACCATGCTTGCGTGTTGGAATGTGGCACTGGACTGTGGAAAGAAAAATGGTGTTGAACGTGCACCAGTGAATCTGTTGTGTCTGGGGCTGAAGGAATGCAGCCTTGCCCTGGTACTGGGGAGGATTGGATCTTGTCTGGAGAAGATTTCCTTGTTTCCAGACCTGGGAGGGTTGCATGGGAAGAGATGGCTGCTAGTTTAGGGTCATCTCTGGCCTCTTAAAACCTGGGTTGCAGTGTTGTAATCCAAATATCTATGAGTGTCCTTCCCTTTGTTTACTAAGAGAGGTGGTTGAATTGATTTAAATGGCCAGTAAGTTCTTCAAGTGCATCTGACAGTTCCTTGTTTTCATCAACCTGCAGCTGACCCTGGCTGTACAGTGTCACATTCCAGCCTGCTCTGTGAAATTCAAACAAGGACCTGTGGCCTGCACTTTTGAGTAAACTGAGATGTGAGAAAGGATCACCCCTTTACATACAGATAATCATGTCATTAAAATAAATCCTTGTAAAAGGCTCTAGCCAGTGACGAGTTTTGAAGGAACAGCTGGTAGCAGGATAGGCACAACATGAATTCGCAGAATTTTAAAATAAACGTGAAAGGGTTTTGCTTGAAAGTTGCCTTTCCTGCTCAGCACTTTCTGGGCTGTAATTGTATCTCTTTGAAAACAGCATGGTTCAATGAATATTCATTAGGCTTCAAGAAACAAATACATTTTGCTTATTATGTCAGAGCTGAGTCCCTTCTCCTAGAAGTGAATCTGCCCAGTCAGCGCAGTCCGTGTGGGCTCTGAGGTGCTGACAAGCACGCTGGGCTGCTCTGCCCTCCTGCTTCCACCTCGGAAGTGTCTTTGGCCGAAGTTCATAAACCAGGGTGTGAACCTCTGCTGCCCAGTGAGAGTGAGCCTCTGGGCAACCCCCAGGGGGGTTTCAGGAAGAGGCAGCAGTTTGGGATGAAATCCCAAAGGAAGCAGCAGCATCTATAAGCAACAGCCCTCAGAGGTGATGGGCTTGGCTCATCAAGCCCACTGGGTAGTGGCCAGATTTAGCTGCCCTATGGCAAATCCTTCAGCTCTTGATTCCCAGGCCTTTTGGGACCAGGGCCCAAGCCAGCACCCTGGAAAGGACTGACACCCACCTTTCCCAGCTCATTTTGACCTCCCCAGCAGCACCTATTCAAAGAGGGAAATGCAGACCAGAGTGTGCCCTCCCCCCTCCATCCTGTTTTGAGGCCAGCTGTGACCGTTTTACAATCATTATTTTAAGAGCGAGAGTCTAATGAGGAGGAGAACTGGGTTTTACATTTTGATGAGGAGGTGATAATGCTCACTGCACGGGCTCCCCAGGGAGCCGTAGCACTCACCATTTGCTTCGCCTCCTTAGTTTTTATTGGCCTCGGGAATGAAGACTGAGGTTTTAAGGCAGCAAAGCATCCATTAGGAAGTGCTTACAGTGACCTTGGAGGCTGAGTCAGTCCTTTGGCATTGCATGGAAGAAGGAATGTGTTGTTTTCCTTGAGGCCTGGAGGTGGGATGCAGGAGGTGGGATGCGGGTTGTGTCACTTGACAGGTTTGCTGCATAAATCCCGCCGTTGGGAAAGCTGAACTCGTACCTCGTGTTCTTTCTTGCACGTTTCTGTTCCCACCCTGAGCAGGTACGAGAGCCCTGAACTCTCCCATCTCCCTGATGTACACCTGTACCTTCTGAAGGTTGAAGTAGTGCCCTTCCAGTCAGTCGTGCCCCAGTTACACCCATGGGCAAACACCTAAGGAGGTGTTTGGCAGATCAGGTTTCCCAGTACAGACCTGAAGTGCTGGGATGACATTTACTTTCCAACAGCAGCCGTGCCCTGAGGGTGTCTCCTGACACCGGAATTTCATAACACACAGCTCGAACTTTCTGCTGGCAGTGTGTGGGTGAGGCTGGACATCACCCTCACACGCAAATAGCTTCACCTGGCAGAAAGGTTGCTGTCAGGGAGAACAAGAACCCGTTTGTTCCCTGGATCCCCATCAGAGAACAAATTTGTTTGTCCTCAGGTCTTGGCTGTGCTCAGGGAGTGGAGGGACAGCAGGTGCTCACAGCCCCTGTTCCCTGCTCAGCACTGGCTTTTATTGGCCTTAAGGACAGCCTCAAAACTGATGCCCATCACCGCCTACACTCGCCTGCCCAAACTTGCTCCCTTCTCCAGGACTTTTGAAGCAGTTTGGGGAGAGCAGTCAGGCTTTTCCCAGTGTCAGAGCTGTCCATGGTGTATCATGTCATCCCCCAGAGCCCCTCGAGCTGTGCAGTCTGTTTTTCCTCTGAATGTCACAGTGCTGGTGGAGGGAAGGATGGATGTTTTCCCTGATGGAAGCCTGTAAGCTTGCTTTAGGTCAGCTGGAGCCTCGCTCTGCTGAGGGGTGGCAGGTGACAAGGCATTGCCTCTGAGTGATGCCAGCAGTCTGCCAGGCTGTGCCAGGGGAAATGCTTTCCTCCTGTTTTCTCATGGGTTTTCACTTCAGCAGACAGGCTCCATGTGCCTGCCAGCCCATTCCCCCAGGCCTCCTCCTCCCTGCTCTGGGATTGCTGTGGGCTGCAGGTCCAGGGAGTTTTCCTTCAGCAGCTTTTCATCACCATTTCTGAAGCCAGCTCTTTGCACAGAGCTCTGGGATTTAATGCAACATAAAGAACTTTCAAAACTGTTTTCCACTTCTAAAACCAGTTCTATCTTTAGTTCACTCCTTTCTGAAACTGGCAGTGGTTGGGTTCTGGCAGGGCAGGTACAGCTGCTCCTACAGGCTCCTCTGCAGCTGATGAACTCTGTGCTGTGCTGGAAATGCAGTGAGTTCTCCATTGCCATTGCTTGGTGCACCCCCAGACCAGCCCCAAGCTGCTGTGCAGCCCCCCCCAGGCTGGCACTGTCTGTCCCCAGTGTCCGTCCATGTTCCATGTACATTCCTGGAGCACTGCTGGGCTGTGACCTGCATGGCAATGACAGAGGCACCGGTGAGTGGCAGCTCCAAGTTCTAGGGTTTGTGAATTCAGAGGGTATCTCACAGTCTGTCACAGGCACTGCTGCTCTCTGGGGCCCAGCAGTCCTGCAGCTTTCCCTCCTCCCTTGTGAGCAATTTATTTCCTTTACTGACAGACAACTATTGACTTCTCATTCTCCTGAAGATGAGATGTCTTGTCTCATCAGGTTTAAATTAGTTTTATCTTTAGCCTTTCCTATTAATAAGCTCTCATCGTGGTGTCATTACTTGATATCTATTTTCTGATGTTTTTCATTAATGGCTCTATATCTTCCAGATATTTTTTCAAGTATTTTTTTTCCACTGCTGCTGAGTTATTTAACAGCCAGACACAGATCAGAGACATGAATATTGTCTGATACTGGTCAGAGACAGCATGGAATGGCCCAGCATCACTTGGTGTGCAGGGCAGGGCATTGGGATTGTGATGGGGCAGAAGTGGGGCTGCACTGGGGCTGTCAGGGATGGTCATGCATTCCCTCCCTGTCTCTCTGCATCCCTCTGATCCCAGCCTGAGCCCTGACACGCCTGGGGCTCTCAGGAGCACGGTCAATAGAGTAATTAAAATGCCTCCTGTGAGGTGAAGGTGCTGCAATTCCTTTGGACAGCTGTATCTGTGAAAAACAGAGGACTACTTTCTGTGATTCATGTGCCTGGCAGGGGCTCTTCCCCTTAAGCAGAACTTCCACTAGGAAACGTGAAAGGGAATTATTTCACATTTTTTCAAGGGGGCCCCTGCCCATGGTCCCCTGTCTGAGCCACCTTCCCCAGCATCCATTCTGGGGCAGCTGCCACTGCCACCAGGAGCATGGAGCTGGAATCCTGGGGACAGGCAGAGTGGCCAGCACAGGGACAAGACAGGGCTTTCTCATTATGTCTTCAAGGGTGTCAAAAACAAAGTGCATCAGTATTGAAAATGCACAAATCTCAACCTCAGCGCCCTACATTTGCTTCTTGCATTAAGGAGGAGGGGAAAGGTGTCTAATTCCTGGAGAGCAGTCGCAGGGATGACAACAGCCGGATGCAGAGTGGCATGTCTAACAGAACTGTCAGGGTGTTCAGGGACACTGCTGGAGGTGTGTTTGCCACTTACAGAGCCAGGTCACTGCAGGATCCTTCACCTGCCCCGGCTGTGGCTCCCATGTAGGAATTACAGAGCAGCTCCAGGACGGGCAATTTGCAGCAACACATCCAGCAGAAGGTTTGAGGGTGATTAATATTCAGCACACTGCTGTGAGAATGAACAGCCAGAAAGAATTGTCCTCCTCCCCTTCCTGCATCCATGAGGATAGTGAGTGGAACAGAAATGAAATTTACTTTTGATTAGGCTGATCATGGGATATTGAGACTAAACAAGGTGCTCCCTTCTCTTTGGGTTATTTAGTGTCTTTTAATCTGCTCATTCTTTTTTTTTTTTAAGTCATATTTCTGTAATTTAATTACAGGAAATTTAAAAAATAATAGTAGGAGGCTTTGGCTGAAGCTATCAGAACCAAACAGGAGGCAAATTCCAAAACCAGCTTCCCTTTTAAAAAGGGAAACATTCTGACATTTCATTAAAGGGAAGATTCTTCCCACAATTTCTTATACAAACTCCATTTTGAAAAGCCCTCATACTGTTGGTGGGAAAGCTTTCCCTATCCCATGCTCAGCAGTCAGTACAGCAGAGCGTGGCAGGAGCAGTGGCAGCAGTGACATTACCCCTGGGATGCTCTGCATGGCAGACAAGTGTCATTGGGTGCAGAAGCCTGGGAGAGGCTCAGACCAGCTTCCACAGAGGAACCCAGCAGGGTGAGAGGAACCTCAGGATAAGCCCCATCAGTGCCCCTGCAGCCAGTGCTGGTAAAGATCTGAGCTGTTCCAGAGTCACCTGTCCTGGCACACTGGGGTTGGGTGGTGCCAGCAGCAGGGATATCCCCCCTGGCACCGTTTGTATTACTATTGGTGGGTCAGACCAGTGCAGGTGCTGCTGCTGTCCCCACAGGGCTCACAGTGGCCAGTGGCTGCCCACCCCTCTGTGGCAGCAGAGGTGGGACCCAGCCTGATGTGCCATCTGGAGAGGTTTGGGGTTGGCGTTTTGGCTCTAGGGTTACTGAGGGAATATTTACACCGCTTTTTGCAATCATTCACAGCAAGCGAGCCTAGAATGGGGCTTGTCACGTTCCTTCATCCTCCTCCTTCTGTTCCCTTAGGAACTGGAAGCTGAAGGTGCCCAATGAGGTCTTACAGATTCAGTAGCTTTGGCCAAAGCACTGCCACCCATCCTGTCCCCCTCTGTCAGAGCTCTGCCACTGTCATTAAAGGTACCCAGCATCTCCCCTTCATCTTTGTGCTCTGAGCAGATGAGCAGCACCAAGATCCATTCCCAGAGCCCCCAGTGTGTGGGTGTTACTGCAGCTAGAGTGAGGTGCTCTGGGTGCAGCCTGGGCGTGCCCAATGCCCACATATCATTAGCATTGCTACCTCTGCCAGGTAACCCTTGTCAGGGCAGAGGTGGCATTGGCTGCTCGGGGTATGGCCTGCTCACAATGGTAAAGGGAGTGAAGGAGCAGCAGGAGAGGCTGTGCTGCAGTCCTATAGCACTGGTGACACATCAGCCACACCATTACCTTGGGAAAAGAGCAGTGAGAACCTCCAAGATTTTCATGGGAACATTGAGCCACTCAGAAAATGTGAGCAGGAGCCCTGGCTCTGGCAGTGTGGTACCAGGAGGATGCTGGATGCTGGAAACTCTCAGCTAACAGCACCAGGACTCCCCTGTGCCTGTGGGAAGGGGCTCTGGGGCCCTGGGCAGGACCAGAGGGACCCACGCCGGGCAGAGGCAGAGAAGGGTGTAGGTGCTACCCACCAGGAATGCCCAGCAGAGCCAATATAGACACTTGGAAATGGTTGGTGGCACACGGTGCTGTGCCAATGAATCTGGAGGCTGCAGGGCTTGGACATGTCTCACCATGCAGCCTCTCTGCCCTGGGGCTGTGGCACAGCCAGCCCTGGGATGAGGTTTGATGCCAGTGCAGCCAGGAGTGAGCTCCTGTGCCCAAGAGCTCGCTGGTTACTGCCACTGCTCCCCCCAGTGTCTTGGGGATCCCAGCCCCAGCCTGGGGGCAGCTGTCTCCCTGGGGCCCCAGGGATGTGTTTGTTCATGTCAAACAGCTCCCAGCTCACTGGCAATAGGCAGGAGCAGGAATACACACTAAAAGAACCAGCAGCTCAGGAACAGCGGCAGAATAAATCTGCATAAATACAAATGAGGGGAATACTTATTTGCCACGTTGCCCATGTTGCTGTAGCTAATTTAAGCTGTGAAAGTGGGCGCCTGGCAGCCTGGGCAGGGTTTGGGCTCCACTCAGGCCTGGCTCTGGGGCCGCAGCCCCTGTGGTTCCCCACCTTTCAGCAGACTCACCTATTCAATATTCCTCACATGTGAGTTACTCCTGTAGCTGATGGGAGAGATAAATAACAAAACCCTCGCAAATGCAAAAATCCTTTGGCACTTTGGAAAGGAACCAAGTCACGTGCTGAATGCAGATGAAGAAAAATCATTTTTATTGTAAGGAGTAACAGAAGGGTGTGAATCTGCCTCAAATCCACCTCACCCACAATGCAGCACATCCAAATCCATTTGGAGATTACAAGGCAGGATAGCGTTCACTCTGATCAGTTCAAAGCGTCGCTGTTTGGGAACAAATAGGCTGAGTGTGCGCCTGGATTAGGCTGGAGGCTTTTTTGCCTCTTTTTCAGTATGAAATCACTGGAAACAGGAAAAATCCCTTTTGAAATGGTAAGCCAATCAAGAAGCAGAAGGAGAGCAAAGACAAAGTGTTTACAGCTCATTGAATTCGTCCCTTTTCTCTCTTTTCTTCTCAGAAGGATTTGTGCAGTTGGTGCAAACTCATTAAATTCCTGAGGGGACCAAAACCCTGCCTGACTGCATCCAGCACCTGGAATGTCCCCTCTGTGCTGATCCCAAGCCCCAGCCCAAGCAAAGTTGGGGTGGGCATGAGGAAAAACCAGGGGAATCAAGGGTCATCCCTTCATCAGTGAGTGCCATACCAAGTGGTTTGTGCCCATGACAGCCAGGAGGGACACAGGCAAGGGCTGGGCCTCCTGCCTCCACAGTCACAGTGCCACCAACATGGCTGATCATTGACATAGGTAATTATCACTATGGCTAATTATCAACATAGCTCACCCTTGGCACAGATTGTCATTGACACAGATTATCATTGGCACAGATAACTCTAGGCTGGACAGAGACACCAAAATCTGAGAAGGCTGAAATGTAGAGCAGAAGAAAGTCTTTTCTTGGTTGAGTTTCTCCATTTTCATGTCTATTCTCCACCTACTGAGTAGTTTTCCTCCCTTCTCTCCCCCTCGTTGAGAATCGCCTGCAGGGGGACCTGGAGGGATAGCAGAGTTGAAATTTTAGGCAGCCCTGTGCTACCCCTGTCACCTTCCATACCAGGTAGTAGGGTCAGGACTCTTCTCACCCGGCCCAGGTACTGGCACTGGCACAAGCAGCAGCAGAGCTCTGAGCCAGGTCCCAGCCAGCAAATCCTCCTTACCCCAGGGTGCTGCCAGTCCTGCAGCTATGAATTGATCCCAGGATCGACACCTGTGGCTGGGGGGAGACGCCAGGTCAGTGCACTCCCTTCTCCAAGTCCCCAAAACCTGACAGTTCCCTGGTGTTCCCCACCACAGGACAGGGCTCAGCAGTGCCTGATGTACCATTGGCCTGAGAGCCCCCAGCTTTATGGGCAGAGATGATTTAGTGCCCTCAGGAATACGGCTCTGGGGAACCTGGGAAGACTTCCAACTCTTCCTTCCCTTCCCTATATATTAACTTTCCATGCATATGAAGCTGAAAGCTCTTCCAATCACCTCTGCAAATATTAATTAATCCTCGCAGCATCCTGAGGACCATTATTCACTCTTACTAAGCAAATATTATTAAATCCTTTTATAAGAGGTGAAGTGACTTTTCCAGGGCTGTGCAGGGCACAAGTAGCAGTGCACAGACTTTCTCTTGCTACTGTATTCCAGAACTGCCACTGCACAGGGGCAAAGCTGCTCACATCTGAGCTGGGGACGGTCTCTGAGGACCAGGAACCCCAACCACTCCCAGCACTGCCATGCCCTGTGGGGTACCAATGCTCTGTGGGACTGTTCTGAGGTGCACAGCACCTGGCAGCTCTGGCTGCATCCCAGTGCCATGAAAACTCTCCCCACTCTTGGCCACTACCGAGGACTGTGTCCCCCATTACAAAGGCCCCATTCGGGCTCACAGACACCAGTGGGGATCCCTATGGCAGCACTGGAGCTGGACTTACTCTGAAGGAGCCAGTCGATGAAGGTGCTTGGGAATGGGGAATTCTGCAAAGAACAAGGTGTTAGAGCTTGTGAAAGTAGAGGGAGGGCAGCAGTGTGGGGGCATGGATGAAAAACAGGATGGACATGGCTCTACCTGCAGATCCAGCTCCACATAGTGCCCGGCTGTCACTGGCAGCTTAGAGAGGGCAGAGTAGATTTTGCCCAGAAGCCCAAAGGAGATGACGCCTGGGGAGAGGGAGAGGCCATCAGGGCTGGGCAGAGCTGTCTGTGGGTCACTGCTGGAGCCCTGTGCCCACCCAGAGCATCCGGCAGGGGCTGGGAGAGCACTGTCCTGCCCAGCAAGGAGGAATAACTCCTCGTCCTTCCTATAGATCTCACACTCCCTGGGGTTCAAAGGTTCTCATGAAAACTGCTGCCCTGGAGCTCCCAGGAGCAGATCCCATCACATGGGAAATGTTGGGGGTAAATGGGAAGGGAGAGTTTTGCTTTACAGAGGAGCAGCAATTGTGTGTGAGTTTTGACATGAACAGAGCTGGGAAGGGGAAACCCTCTGGCTCTGTGGGGCTGCACCTGGGGGTCCTGGCACAGCCAGCTCTTGGCAGCAGCTTGGGTCTAGCCCAGGTTAGAAAAACACCCATAAGAAGAGTGGGACTGTGGTGTCTGGCAGTGGTGGTGAGCCAGGGCTGTGCCACCCACAGCAGGTTTTCCAGCAGAGAAAACTGCTCCTGCTCCATGCAGTGACTTCTGCTTCCACAGCTCCAGCTCTCCCAAGGACACCTGCTGCCCATGGAGGTGGCCAGACACACAAACCCTGAGTCCTTAATATAGGAAAGAAAATGTAATGACTTACGGTTGAGGAATTGCAGATTAATGTTGATGATGTTGACCCAGATGTTCACTAATGGGCAGAGCTGCAATGGTAACAAGTGGCACAGTCTCAATTAAAATGCTGTGGGTGAAGCAGCACGTTCCCCAGCATCACTCAAGTTTCACAGATTTAAATCAGGATGGGACAAACGTCCTGATTTCATCCTGGAGTATAGTTCTTTCATAGAAAAAGAGCTACATGATTTGTTCAGCCCCCTTCTCAAAATGACACAGGTTCTACTGAACAAGGTGAAAGATCCTCTAAAAGGCCATTTTGCTCTAAACAGGGCTGTTGCTTCTGCTCACCCCCACAGGAAGCAGCCGAGTATAAATTACCCTCTAACATCACATGATGAAATTGAAATTACTCCTAACAAATAAATTATGACTCTAAGGAAGATCAAGCAATTTTGTGTAACTCACTTATGGACTACAGGCATGTATCTGTGCATGCAAAATATATATTGTGTATGTATGTGTATATATATATATATATAATATATATTGTCCCTGCCAAGAGCAGGGGGATTGGAACTAACCTTTGAGGTCCTTTCCAGTCCAAACTGTTCTGTGGTTCTGTGTGTGTGTGTAAATCTACCAGGCAGTCCTGGCAGAAGCATTGAGTGCAGCTGAAATGCAGCTTCACAGCAAAGAATATTCAGACACTCACCAGTGCAGGGACAAGGGACTTAAGAGACTTGTTCAGCAAGCTGCTCACCAGATTGGTGAGGAGGCTGGGGAGGGAAAAGACAGCAAAAATTACCAGGGAAGTTGTCAAAACCCAGGATTTGACATCAAGAAAAAACTGAGCTCCTCTGTAGAAGAGCCCCCTCCTCTTCTCTGATGTTAAGAGATGCCGCAAGCCCAGAGCTCCCCCAGGCTTCAGCAGGAATTACAGATGCTCAGGACTTTGCTATCTGAATCCCAAAATCTGCTTGTTATGCTGTCAATTCGTGCCCAGATTTGTGACTGAAGTTCTGCCCACTGCCGACTTGCAGGAACTGACCCTGCAAGCTGACCCCACTCTCACCCCTTCCGCAGGCTGACGCTGAAGCCACCAAGGAGGTTGTTGCAGTCCTTAAGCACCAGCTTGAGGTCACCAGGGGTGTCCTGGGTCATGGCAATGTGTGATGTGATGTTTGCTTCTACTGAGGATCCACTCAGAAACTGAAAAATCCTGGAAAAAAGGAAGTGGCGTGGAAGGTTACGGAGGAAGCCAAAGCAGCACAGGAGAGCAGTGCCTGTGGGGAAGCCTCAAGGACAGCCTGAGCTGGGATCGTGCTTCAGTTTTGGGACTCCTCTCAGGCTCCTTTTATGTAGCAGATCACAGACCCACAGAATTGTTCAGGCCAGAAAAGACCTCTAAGATCAAGAAGTCCAATTATCAACCCAGTACCACAACCAAGTTCACTAAACCATGTTCTCAAGAGCCTTGTCCACCTGTTTTTTGAACCCTTCCACAGATGGTGAGTGTCTGTGGAGTAAGGACAGCTGGAAATAGTTCCAGAGAGAATCAGCAGCACATCTTTCCTCACCAGCCTCTTGCTCAATGTTTGGGGATGTTTGTCCAGTACTCGGGAGTGTCCCATCCTCCCCAGCACCTTCAGGTCCCTGTGGCCTCACTCTCCAGCCTCACTCACCCTGGAAAGCGGAGCACCAGCTTCGAGTACAGGTTCAGCACAAGCTCAGTCCCATGAAGGACCTTCCATGACACTCGGGCGTTCTCAAGGTTCAGCACCTTCAACCTGGGGGTTGACACCGAGGTAAACCCACCTTGAGATGGCAGGATCAGCAGGAGCAGATCCTACAGTCCCATCCCTTCCTGCTCATTGTTTGACCTGTGGATATTCCCAGGTAAAAATGAAGGTGGGGAGGGATCAACTCCCACTCTGCAAACAGCCAGTCTCAAAGCTTGGTCAGGTTTCTCAAGCCTATGTCCTCCTGAGTCTCAACCATTTCCATGGCAATGTCACACCACTCCCAAGGGTAAGATTTTTTCCATTTCTGGTTGGAATTTCCTGTTGCAGATTCTCATGTGAGCTGCGAGCCCAGGACTGGTGGTTTGTATGAGAGGGAGGGTCTGATCCCCTGCACATTGTGGGCCACCCTGCAGTGAGCTCCACCATGGAGCTTCTGACTCACCAGGAGTAGCGTGTCATCTTCTGGGAGGTTCCACCACCCAGCAGTCCTCCTGCACCCAACAGTCCTCCTGCTTCACCCAGAAGACCATCGAGTCCAAGCAGACTTCCATTGCCTAGGAGACCTCCTTTTCCAAGCAGCCCTGTGCCAAGCAGACCTATCTCTCCAAGAAGGCTGTTATTGCCGAGGAGACCATTGCTGAGGAGACCATTGCCAAGTCCTTCCCCACCAAGGAGGCCTGTTCCAAGTCCTTCCCCACCAAGGAGGCCTGTTCCAAGTCCTTTTCCACCAAGGATGCCCGTGCCGAGCAGCCCATTGCTGCCAGGTTGTCCTCCTGCAACAGCCAGTACTTCGTTACTCTCCTGTCCTTCATCATCCAGAAACCCTCCTCTCCCAGCCCTGTGCCAAGCAAGGACCCACGCTCCCCTGGGTTCATTACCTGCACCAAGGGGACCTCCACTTTCTGCTCCACTTGGACTTCCTTTGCCCAGGAGGCCAGTGCCAAGCAGCCCACCTTCACCAAGAACACCCGTGCCAGGCAAACCACTTTTTCCACCGATGAGGCCAGTGCCAAGCAGGCCTGCACCAAGAGAGTCCCAGTTACTGACTGGACTTCCACTCCTGGGAGGATTTCATGGACAGGAAAGGTTGGTTTGCCATGTTAGAGTGCTCTGCTGGTGAGGTCTCACAGGGACCCTTGAGCATCCTTGAACAATGTTGGGTTTCCCATGGAGATAGACCTGCCAGAAGGCAGCTCCCTGATGAGCAGAGGGACATGCCATGAGCCCAGAATGGCACAAGACTGTGCTGTGACTCTCCCCTGGAAACACAGAAAATATCTGAACTCACCACCGCTGGGTTGTGCTGGGTTCAGCAGGTTGAGGAGGCCTTGGGAGGGGGGCAGGAGGCCCCCGAGAAAGATGAGACAGCAGAAGGGTGGCATGTCCTGGCACAGCACCTGTGGAAAGACCCACATCACTCCAAGCTCTAGTTTCACATGGGTACTGACAGCCTGGGCACTGGTCCAGTTCTCCACCTTTCATGTGCACTGCCCTGGGGTGTTCCTCCTGGATATACAGCCTCCAGACATCATCCCCCCCCATCCCAGGAGGTCAGACAGACCTGCAGCTCCCTTTTCCCACTTCTGGTTATCAGGGAGCAACTGAAGCCCTGTGCTACACTGCTCCAGAGCCATTGATGTCTCCATGCCTGACTGGGCTCCCCCACTGCAGACCTGACACTGCAGGGAAGTGAAAATACCATTTTAAGAGAGGAAGAAGGATGGAGATGAGGCAGGAGGACCTTGTACTGAGGGAGACGGATGGCTTCCAACCACTCTGAAATGGCCCTGAAAGAGGAACACTCACAGGGGCACAGCTGAATAAAAAATGACGAGTGTCACAGTTGTGTCCTTCTGCCCGCTGTGAAGTGCACCCTGTGTTATTGAAGTTCAAAGCACGGCCAGAATCAGACTCACATTTCCGTGGACAGGTTGTTTGTTTTTCTCATCTTGTTCCACTCAAGCTGTGAAAAGAGCCCTGTTTTCCCTGTGTTTGATCTGCCCCCAGCCAAAAGAAAGTACCTTCAAGGACCTTCTGTTCCTGCCCAAGCTGAGCTTCTCAGGGTGACAACACAGGTTGGGGAGTGTTTGTTTATGCACAGAAAGGTGTTTGCAAAGAAATGAGAAAATTGTCTCTCTGCAGCACTGCTAGGGGTCCCAGCTCTAGGAGCACTTTCCTGGACAGCCCATGTCCTGGGCAGACACCTCAGCTTGTCCCTTCCAAGAAAAACAATGTACAGGGTGCAGATTGCAGAGGTTCAGCACTGAGAAATAACATTATTTAGGTCAGACTGAACAACTTCTTTATGTCTTCCAGATACTTTAAAAAAATCCCTCTATGACAGTTCTCAGCACAATTAAATTAGACTTTAATTCACTCGACTGTCTTTTACATTTTCCCTTTGATCAGCACGTAATGATGCACAGCTCCTGTAGCTGTGATTATTGAACAGGGGAGAAGGAGAGAGGCTAGAGCAGCTTCTATTGAAAATCGTGTCAAATAAAATCAGTGGGATTTGTTGGAGGGGCTCTGAAAGACGTGTGCAGCATTGCAAAAGGGTACCAAAATGGATGTCAGGACTCTTAGAAGAGCTCTTAGAGAGAATACGTGACCATACAGGCACCTATCTCTGCAGTTATTAACAATATCTACCAGGGTGCTGCTCCTCGGTCACACACATTTCACTGAGCCGAGCATCTTGCACATGCAAAAGGCACATCTGGTTTTGCAGATAAACACTTATTTTACACCAGCTGAGATGAGGTCTGGAGAGCTGAAAATTGCTCTGAATTCTGGTCACCAAGATCATGAAGAAACTCCCAGTCCTTTCTGCCAGCTTAGTCATTATCACAAACTTAACAACAACAGGAATAAACGTGGAATTTAACAAGCGAGAGCTCTGCTAGCTTTAAAAATTAATTTTCATAAATGATTAAATGCTGCTACAGAAATCAAAGGAAAGCATCATTAAAATTCCTGCTTTTCAAGCTGGGTTATGCTGTGCTGTAGGTCGCCTGATGGAGCCAGCACGGTGGCCAAGGTCCTTCAGTGCCACTTACCTGGACCCTTTGATGTCGAGGTGGAGCTGCCCATGGTCACTGCTACTGGCAGCTGCTTTTATATACCCGAGCTGCAGGAATGAGGAAAGCCAAGGAAAGGATGGAGCAGGGACAGTTCCCTTTTTGTGGCTGTGAAGTGTGACCCCTGCACCAGCCTGACCCTGAACACCACACGTTGCTGTGGCCAGCAGCATCCAGCCAGCCCAGCAGCCCACCCCTCACCCTGGGGGTGGTGCCCACCCTCTCTGGGGAGTGTCCCAGGTTGGTTCAGGACAGCTCTGCACCATCATATGGAGCAGAATGAGTCCAAGGACAGCGAGAGGTGAGCAATTACCTCCCAATGAGTTAATTACATACAGAAACATCACAAATTGCAAAACAAATGAAAGAGAGTGTGGGTTTGTGGCGTACCACACCGTCTGCTCTGAGAAAACTGCCTGTGCCCCAGAGGCAAGCAGGAGCTGGCTGTGCATCCAAGAAAGGTCTCCACAGTTTAAAGGAGGCTTCAGAGACAACAGATAAAAGACAACAGGGAAATAAATAGAGGGGAAAGGAAAAGGAACATCAAAGATGACAGAAAAAATCTGATTCTGATATTCCAGGTGTGTTTCAGGGTGGATCTGGGCTGGACCAGGGCAGGACAGTCTCACAAGCAGTGATGCTTCAGCTGTCCCAGCTACTCCCTCTTACCCCAGGAGCAACGGGTGGCCTTAGAGCCTTAAATTAGCAGAAATGGTTCATGTGGTTGAGGCAGAGTTCATGGGAATTGCTGGGTGATTTTCCCCCCAGGTCCCTAAGTGCTCTCAGGATAAAGCCCCAATAAAGCCCAGGGCACGTGAGGGTGTGATGGGTGCTCCACATGAACAAGATACCCCACAGCTTTGGGCCCAGGCCCTGAAGAATCTGACACGTTTGGGTCTGACTCAGCATTTTCTGGCAGAGCTCTGCACCCCCTGAGCTGGGGGTGGACAAAGGGGACTGCAGCCCTCCCACCTGAGGTGTGTCCTGAGCCCAGGGGTGCTCCCCACAGGCTTGAACACCTGCTGTGGCTGCAGAGAGGGCTGGACTTTACTGAACCTGAGCACAAGAATGCAAAGTACACCCACACCCTTCCGAGCACCCACAAAAGAGTCCAAAACACAAGGTTCCACGGAAAACACATGTAATCTTCCTTCTGCACAAGAATGCAGGCAGGATGCAATATTTACAGGGATAACACCAACCGTTGTGCCATTTTGGGTGTAGAGAGACACTCATTGGGATCCTCGGGCAGATGAAGTTAATTTTCAGCAGCCTGGGAAGGGGAACCCCACAGCACACCTGTGGGACACAAACCAGCCCAGCACAGTACCTCAGGAGGGGGGTCACTGCTGAACTTCTCCCCAGGTCTCAGACCCAAACTCCACCCCCCATAAGTGCAGCCCCTGCCTCCTCAAGGTGTCCTGTGGTCAAACAAAGAGGTCAGGGCTGGGGTAGCTCCTCCAGCCTCTGGCCAGTCTGCAGCACAGCCATGCCACATTGGTCTTATCTGTGGGGAAACTGCCCTGTGGTGAGGGGGAGCTGTGGAAGGAATTTCTGCATGGGTTGTTCCTTCATAGATGTGTTATTCAGGAGGCAGAGGGACATCACCTGGGTGGATCACCATCAGCTGGGTGCATCTGCTGTGAGCTGGATTACACCTGTATTTTTCTTTAAGGTCACCACTGGTGCTCTGGGGACTGTAATTTCCATCAGCAATTTGTGTGGTTCAGGGTATGCCCTGAGAATCTGCCAACACCCAAAATTGAAAAGTTTCGGCTGGTGGGAGCACAAACAGTGAGCTGTAGAGCAGGTTGCCCACTGATGCAGCAACTGCACAGTGCTGCTCTCCAGGACAGGCTTGATCCTGAATTCCTGCAACCCAGCACAGCTGTATGTCAGCTGAAGAATGTCATCAAGAGGCCCAATGAGAGGAGCTGGTGTCCACTGTGGGTGGCATGGGGGTCTATGGGGGTCTGTGGGGATCTATGGGGGTTTGGGGACAGTCTCTGGCTTTCCTAGTGGATAGTCCACCAGGCCTCCAGCCACATGCCCAATGACAGTCAGGAGCTCCAGGGGAAGGAAACACAAGCCAGAATGTTTGCAATATTTGCCTTTATGGTCAACTTCACGTTCCTCTGCTGTGCAATGGCTGCACGCACGGCCTCACCAAGTCAGGGCCCGTGACACTTCCTTCTCCAAAAGTCTGTGAAATCTAAACCCTGCTGTTTTCTCCCATGACAGAGGTGACAGCAAGGCATGGAGCCAGGACCTCTGCCAGCTTCCACGGTCCCCTGCCCAGCTGTACATGGCTCAAGGAGACCTTGATGAAGCTAAGGGAAATATCCCAAGCCCTGTGCACAGATGAAAGGAGAAGATGCAGGACTCGCATTCAACTCCACCTTGAGAACTGGCCAGTTACCAGGGGAAGGCTGGACATGGTGTACTGGATGCTGCCCAGCAAATCCAGGGGCACCAGTGCTGGGGGGAGAGGAAGAGAGGCAGTGATTCCTTGTTAGACTCGGCTGCAAATTCCCCTCCCTTACCTGAAGTTCCCTTTCATCCAGAAGAGCCTGGCTTTCAATTGGGCTCTGGGCATGGAGCTCCTGGGGACTCCTGCTCCTGGCAGATCTGAAGCCAGAGTGGAGCAGAGGAGGGAAATGTGTCCCACTCCTCCCTCAGCTGGAGTGGGTGACACACAGCACAAGGCAGGACAAGGTGTGGGACCCTCCATGTGCTCACAGTTCAGGAGACCCAGCTGGTCACTGACAAATCCCAGGGCAATGTCGGGCACTGGGCAGAGCTGCAAGAGTTGGGGAAGGTCAGTGAGAACCCACATTGAGAGCCAGAAAAGGACACACAGCCCTGCTTGGCTCTGCCAGGCTTTCCCTGGGCATGGGAGCACTGGGCTCCTGGAATGGTAGCCCTGCTGGTGACTCCACCAGCTCTGGGTCTGGCCCTGGGCACCTTCCTCAGAGAAGTGGGGAAACCCAGGAGGCCATGGAGGATGTCTAGAAAGACCCTGGGGCTTTCAGGTGGAGGAGAGATTCCATGAATCCATAGCACAGTCCAGGACATCATTAGAAACTCTCAGCATTTGGGCTGACCTTGCATTGGGAAGGAAGGAGGAGAAGCTTCTCCCAAGATGTTCGAGACATGGAATGTGTTTCCCACTAATCCCAAGGTACTGGGTGGATGCAGCAGCCCTGGGACAGTGGCTTTGCTCCTGCTCCAGGCACCAGCAATGTCACAGGGAGCTGTACCACATCTTTTCAGACTCACTGCTCCTTCCCAGAATGTTTTATTTTTCTGATTTACCAGATTAGGAAGAAGTCTGTTCAGGACACTTGCCAATAAATTATCCACAACTGGGAGCAGGCTGTGGAAAAATAAAGGAGCACCATGAAAACAACCTGCTGCAAAGCAAATGGGTCTTGTTAAACAATTCCCTGTGAATAGTGTGGAGCACAGACCTCCCGGAGCAAGGCAATTGCAGCAGCAGAGTGAATCGTTTCTGCTTGGATTTTGCATGAGATAACTGTAATTTGCATCCCAAAATAGCCGATGGGAAATTTATTGCTGCCTTTTATCTGCCAGTGTATAGTCTCCTTAAATGAGCTGAGAAAATCTTAGGCTGAGTGGTTCCTACACTACGTGCTCACATCTCGGCGCTCTATGTCCATTAAAAACCTCTGAATGTAGCACATGGGACAGAATTGTGCCCTGAGATCTCTGGGACAGCACACTGCCCACTGTGGCTGTGTGAGGGGTGCACAGGGACCAGCACCACAGGCCCTGTGACACAGCCAGTGGGTGGCTGTCACCTGCAGGGATGCCGGGAGGCAGAGGTGCAACAGGGAATTGCCCACATACATTTGCCATTCACAGGGCGTGGGTTGGGGTTGGCAGAATTTGATGGCGAGGTGGCTGATCCCAGCAGGGGAGGACATCTCCATCACTCACCCACCCTCTCAGGAGTCTGATTTTAACACCACCAAACAGCCACAGCACCAGCCCCAGCCCGACCCACCTCCTGCCATTGAGGGCACTCGATGTAGGGGTTTGAGGAAAGCACCCATGCCAGGCAGGAGCTGCAGGGACACCCTGGGGACTGCCAGCTCCATTATCCTCAGCCTCCAGGGACAGCAAGAGGGACACTGTGAGTGACAGCTCCAAGCCCAGCTGGTCTCCACCGCTCCCACACAACTCAGGGTGGGGGAGTCAGAAGCCAGTCAGGGCAGAAATGGCAAAAGACATGGAATTTTCTCATTTATTTTCCTGTTTAAGTTACTTTCCAGCTTTATCAGAGGCTTGATTCCCTTGCCTTGTGTTATAAATGAGAAACAAAAAAGTCTCAATAGTTATCAAAATTTAGATTGCTTTATTTGATATAGACAAAGCAAGCAGCTCTGGGGAACTCCATACTCCATCCAACCTTGGTTTGCAGCCTCTTCTTATAGTATGGGTTCTCGTTGCAATTTTTAACTTTGCCAGGTAAGCAGTGGTGGTCGAATAAACATCAGTAAAGTCTTTGGGTGATAGTCAGTCTCACAGATAACCATCTGGTCTTGGTAGATAAAAACCGGCAAAAGTCAGGAAGTCTGGTCTTTGTAGATAGGCAGCATTGATCAAACGAAGGCTAAAAGTCTGATTTTGCAAAATCTGTCAGATTATCTATCGGAAAGTCTGATTATCTATCTATTATCTATCTATCGGAAAGTCTGATTTGCAAACTGGTAGTAGATACAACTTATTTAGAAAACATAACGTTCATAACAGGGGGATTTAAAACAGAATTATTTAATCATATATTTTCCTCTATGTAGTGTCCATGCTTCACTTCAGACTTTAGTATTCTGGTTTATACAAACCCCAATACTTGTATGCTTGTATGATTAACACGAATCTTTTATCAATTATCACACCTTGTATTTTAATTCTGCCTCTTCCGAGCTTCCAAGCAGAGCCGAGAGTGAGGGCAGCACCGGGAGCTGCGCGCAGTTCGTGCACCCTCTACGGGCAAAGGCTCCGGCTCTGCCGCCTCCTCTGCCCTCCCCTGCCCGGCTCAGGAACCTCTCCTGCTCTGCAAACCTGCGGGATTTCCAGCCAGCCACCAGATCCCACACAGAGCTTCCTCCTTTCGAGAGCCCGACCGGTTGAAATTTTAATAACATCACCAAAACTAGTCCAGGCTCAGTTTGGAAGCGGGGGTTTGTTCACAAGTATCGTGCTCTTCCCCTTCCAAGTGCAGTTCCTCTCCCTTTCCTGGCTGATCGTGGGTGCTGGTGTAAGGATGTCAATCCCAAAGGAGCCCCATTGGTTCCTGTCTTCCAGAGTGGCACTGGTGACTCACAATCACTCAAAACTCTTTTACTTCACTCCTTTACAGCCCAACCTGAGCCCACCTCACCGTGAGGCAAGTTGAGCAAATTAAGGATGAAAATGTATCAGTGACTCACACTGGCCTTTCCTATTAAAATGGCCCATTTTAACCTTATAATGATAAAAATAACCAGAACCTCAAAAGGATATCACTACACAAAACCTCCTTAAGCTTCCATGTTAAATGAATGGATTTTCAGAAAAGGGTTTTTATTTTGCTATAACAACCTCTTTTCTGATTTTTCAGACTAGTCACTAAATATAAGCTAGAATTACTCAGCTTCATTCCTACTATTGTTGGATTTATTGCCATGTTTTTTCTTGGCTCACTGGAATATATCATAAGGTTTGGGGGTAAAACAGAGGCTCCGTCCCCCCCAAGCTCACAGTATCTTGTAACACTTTTTGAACTCTTTTTCTTTACCTGACCTTATCCTGAATTTCAAGCCTGGTTTTGTTCAGCTTCTCCTAAGGTGAGACCTTATGCTGGTCTGTGGGCACTTCTGCTTTAACCCACACAGCAGATCCTTCTATAGTCATGGTGCTGCAGGAAAAATGGAAAGGTGCTTCAATTTTGAAAGCTGGCTAGTGGATTGAGGATTTAAAGCACCGTATGTGAGTTTCATATTTTCCACTATAAATAAGGACTTGCAAACCAGGGAAAAACATTGTGGCACAGATTACTGGACTGCCAGTATCAGGCAGCACTGTTACCCAAGAGCCCAGGGCAAAAGGGAAGGGAAAGGTGTCTGAGAGTCCGTGGCTGCAACACGTGAGGCTGTACTGATCTGAAAGAGCCATGCTGGGAAATCAGCTTTTTCCACAGAAATTCCTGCTGGCACTTGCACGTGGGCTGGCACGCACAGGTTACCGTATCGGGAAGAATTCTTTAAGTTTCCAGCAAGTGTATGGGGAGGTTTTGGAATAGTGACAGGAGATTTTTGTCCCCTTTAGTGCTTGCGGAACCTCAAGAAGTGGTTCCTGAGGCTTGTCCCACCCATCCTGCAGCTGCCAGCTCCTTCCTGGCAGACGGTGTTTCCTCCAAAAAAAATCCTTGTGCTAGGACACCCCCACGGACACTCCTGGCCATAAGGGTACTTTTGTTCTGGTGCCCTCAAGACTTAATACCTTTGTGAGATCAAATGTGCTTTTTTGACAATCTGGTGCGTCTTACACAACGAGGGGATAATACACACCTAAATAAATCCCTATGGAGTGTGTGATCACATTATCTGTGCCTGGCTCTGGACAGAGCCTTGCACAACCAGCACTAGCAGGCTCCATGTGGGACTTGCTGCCAGCGGGAGCTGCCCCTAAGGGCTCCAAAGGAGAGGGAGATATCAGCAAGAGCTGTACCAGCACTGCATCACAAGCTCCCCTCTGCCCCCCACCAGTTGGGCATGAGAGATGGGCTGCAGCAGGGCACCCACGTGCACCCAGCCCAGTGCCCCTCTGAGAGGCTGGTTCACACCTGGTGCCACAGGCTGAGCTTCAGAAATGCCCTCTTGGGGTACCAGTTTGTCCTCTGAAGGCACAGCCTCCCCACCCATCTGTGTGCTGTGTGACACAGGGGCATGGAGCAGGCAGGTGTAGGGAGTCAGGAACACATATAAATAAATATCCAGAGAGGAAAATACTGTGACAGTGAGAGATTTTATTGCAAGAGCAACACGAGAGCAGCCTTTGTGCCTAAGAGCTCTGCTTCCTGGCTATGGATGTTAGAAGTGGCCACAGGAACCCCCAGACATCACCAGCTGAGCAGCTTTCCCCACCCTGATGCTGGCCAGAGGCTGCTGCCTGTCCTGCTCAGACCACAGCCACAGCAGAGGGCAGTTCTTGAGAGAAAGGAAGAGGGAGAGAATGGAGCAGAGCAGGGCTTGGGGTGCATGTGCTGCCTCAGAAAGGGAGCAGCATCGAGGCTCCTCTAGAGCAGGATTTTCCTAGAGTGCTCTGGCCAGAAAACTCGTCCACCTAGAAGAAGCAGAACAAAAACTACTCAGTTTTCTCATTCAGGCTTTCACCAGCTTTTTTCTGCATCACAGGTGAGGTTTTCCTGTGGGTCCACACTAGCAGAGGGAAACTGGGAGCAGCCCATGGGAAATGGGGTTGGCCAAGGTGGTGCAGGGCTGAGGGATCTGCGTGTCCCAGCCATGGGTGGGCACATTCCCACTCCCCAGGACACAGCACAGTGGGAAAACTCAATCCTTACATCAGTGATATCAACTTCAGCATTCCTGAGGTTGGTGTTGAGGACGTTGGGCAGTGGGACTGACACACTGAAGGCATCTGCAAAAACAGGTGTAAGAATCTCATCACAGGGATGAAACCTGGCATGAAGGCAGCAAGGGGAGGGAGAGAGCCTCAAATCCTTCTGAGTCTGAGATGAGAGAGGACCTTGACCCCCCATACCTTTAACAGAAGGTACATATACAGCTGTGAGGACCTTCTTGAGCCATTCTGCAAGCGAGGAGGCCTGCAGGGAAGAGGATGTGTCAGTAGCAGAAGAGAGCAATAGCTATTAGGCCATGTCAGTTGAATTTGCTATGAAATACAAGAACTAGGAAGCTTCCTTGAGTGAAACACTCCCAGGACTGAGGGTGGATATGTTGTTTGGGTAATTTCTGTTTAATTATTCCTCCCGCATTCCCAGCACCCCCACTGTGTTGTCAACAAGTGAGGGGAGACACCCAGGTGTCACTGCTGTAGGGCACAGGGGGTCTGCAGGGCAGAGGGCAACTGCCCTCTGCCAAGAGAAGTAGAAGGGTGAAAACTGAAGAATTAGGTTTTGGTTTTCCTCCCCTACACAGAGCCTCTGGCCATTGCATCACTCACTGCAGCACCTCGATCCAGTGCTTGCACTTACGGTGGGAGCGTCAAGACTCGGGGGGAACCGTGTCAGGTTGATGCTACAAAAGATAAAAACAAGAGTTGGGGAGTGTTGGTGCAGCCTCCTTCAAGCCTTTTCTTGGTCTGGAAGTTTTCTCACCCTCATAAAGATACAGGAGTTTAAAATGAGAACAACATTTTTACAACTCTCTCATCATGTCAACGGTGCAATTGATCTAAAGTTGGGGCTGGGAGAAGACAGGAGGGCTCCAGCAGCCCCTGACATCTTCATCATGTTTACATCCCTGTCCCCCACCAGTCCCATTTGTCCCCAGAGCTCCCCCACCCACAGAGCTGGGCTCTACCTGTCAAGAGCCAGGGAGGTTTGCAGTTTGCCATCAGAGACTGATGGGGTGATGTTCAGAACAATGTCCTGGAAATGGAACAGTGAAAGAAATGAGGTTATTCCCCTGCACAGCTCCCAAGACTGAAAAGTGTATTTGTAAATTACCCATTCTGAGAAAAAACACTTGTCTGTACCGAGAAGCCACATTTTTGTGACAGATGGCATCATGTATCTCTCTCCCCAGGGCTCGCCTTCCTGTCTTTATTTTGTGTTATTCCGGAAACATTTCACTTACACTTTATGCTTGGTTATGAGCTTGTTTAAAGGACTGGGGCATCACTGTTTTGATGATGCAGTAAATACAAAAGTACAAATATTGCAGGGCCAAGGGTAGGGCAAACCAAGGGGATGCCAGCAGTCATCCAGCCTCAGCCACTGCCCTGTTACAGGCATCTCATCCCCCGGGAGCTCACTCACCACATCGAGGGAGAACAGGAGCCCCTGGGGGGTCTGCAGGGCAGGACTGGCAACATCGATAGTGGCTTTGAGGGTGACAGTGGCTCTTCCATCCTTCACAGTCACTACTGGCTCGTTGTTTACTCGGACACGCAGCTCCAGTGGTAGAGAGCCAGGGAGGACCCGGGTGAGCTGCGGGGGCAGAGGAGGTCAGGGCAGGGGTGGGGTGAGTGATGGGGTTGGAATCAATGCACATGGAGAAGGTGACTGACCTGGGGGATGAAGGGGAAGAGGGCAGACATGGTCAGCAAGCTGCTCTGGGGAACCTGTGGGAACAGCACTGGTGACATCTCTGCCCAGGAAGGGTTGTGCAAAGCCCACACTGGGCTCAGCTGGACCCCACAAACACAAGCAGGCAAAGGTGGGCACCCTTGGGTCACCCAAGAGCAAGCAGGACACTGACCTGGCCTTGCAGAGGGGAATTGCTACCCATCAAGCTGGTGATGTTGAGGTTGAGGGCTCCCTGCCCCTGGACCTGCTCCAGCAGGGCGCTGAGGGTGTCCTGGGAGAGGCTGAGCTGGGCTGGGCTGCCGGTGGCCAGCTGCAGGCTGGCAGTGAGTGGTGCTCCCTGCATGGGGGACATCATGCCAGCCCCGGCATTCTCAGAGAGGAGCTGCAGGGGACAGAGCAGGGAGGGACATTGGTGGAGCTCAGAGGATTGCACTGGGCACCCTGCCTGCCTGGGGACCTCCTGGAGAGGCTCACATGAGGTTTGTCAGCACTTAAATGATGACAGTACTTAAATGATGACAGAACTCAAATGATGACAGCACTTAAATGCTCCAGGCTGCTCTGGCACAGGCAAGGGCTGCATCTGCTACACCTTCCCCACTGAAACATTGCCACATATCCTGATTGGAAAGACACATTGCTGATATTTTATGCATGATTCTGGTCCCTGTCAATTACCGAACTTTGACAAACCACTTAGAAACAGAACATACCTGTGAGCAGCGATTGTTGCTCCTGTATGAAATGAAACTGTTCTGATTAAAAACTACAAAAGTGCTACAATTATGCTTAATTAAGTAGCATCAAACCACTCTTGCTCATGCCACCATGAAGGATTAACAGGCAAAACATAAGGTAGAGACCCAGCAATGGCAATAGCAGGGATGTGGCTGGGGCAGACTCATCAGAACCTTCCTGTGAACACGTGTCTGAAGGCAACTGAAATCTGAGTAGCCTTTGACAAACAGCCACCATGAATCCCCCAAAATCAGAGGTTTTGGGACCAGGGAACACAGCAGAACTTACATTCAGATCCATCTGGATGGCATCACCACTGAGGATGGAGAAGGAGGGCAGGTCCCCCAGAGCCCCAAGTGGGAGCACCTCTGTGAACACAGGGAAGAAAGCTCTTCAGCTGCAATGGCAGGTGATGCTCCCAAATCCCATGGTCCCAGGAGTTACTGGAACCAGCAGCAGCTCCTGGTCAGAGTGTTCCCATCTAGAAAAAAACCACTAGAAAACAATAGATTGCAGCAAAAATGTTTCTAAAAACAACCATTCCTGTGATGGGTTTCTGGAGGAAGAGCTGGCTGGGACAGGGAAACCAAATATTGGGTTTGAGCTGGGAGTGTTGGTTTTAGAGAATCGCTAAAATATATGTATTCACCTAATGTAAAAAACCAAGCAATGCTGAGGGCAGGATGTCACGGGGAGGAGGGGAACATCAGGTGTCAACACTTACGGTTCCTGGAGCCGAGCAGGGAGCTCAACACCTTGAGCCTGGCGTTGATGATGTTGCAGCCCTGGGGAAGCAGAGGGGAGTGAAAAGGTCTGGGACCCACTGCACCAGTGGGTGACAGGGCACTGACAGAGCCAGTGACAGTGGGCTCTGCTGGGCTGCACATGTGGGCAGAGCTGCTGCAGGCAGTGCTGGGGAGCACACCCCATCACACAGGGCTCAGCATCTCGTGGGTGAGCAGCCCCTCTGAGCCACTGTGGGTCTCACATGGGTTAGTGCCTGCTAAACCGGCACCTGATTCTGTTTACCAGCAGAGCCTGGCACGAGTGATGGTGCTGGTGCCTTCCAGCAGGACAGGCTGACCGCCCTGCTGAACTTCCAGCTGTGCAAATATCCACATCCATGGGGCAGCCTGGCCTTCTGCCTGCCCTGCCCGTGCTGCCTGCCCACCCGGAGCTGTGCTGGGGGTGTCACATGAAGGCGGCTCTGCAGACTCACCAGATCCTGCAGGACATCACTAAGGAGGCGTTTCAAAGGCTCATCCAGAACTGGCACTCTGGGTCTGGTAACAGGAAAATAGGAAATAGCAAGTGACCAATGTTAATCCTGGAAAGTAAGAGGGACAAGAGAAACAGGAGGCCTCTCTTGGATTGTTCATACTCAGTGCTGAAATATTGCCATTCCCAAGCCCTCTGAATCCTGCCCAGTGCTAGGTTTGCCACACCCAGAAATGTTCTTTTCTTAGCCCAAATTTTAGGAAAAGGTCAAGAGTTCCCCTCTGAGCCTGACAGCTGGATCACCTTCAAGGCACCAGGCAGAAAAGTGCTGCCATCAATGACCAACAGCACCAAGGTGTCCCACAGCCACAAGAGCCACAGGCTGGTCATGGGCCACCCACTCACATGAATGCTACCTCACACCTGATTCATACCTCACATAGGTGTTTATGTCAAGAGTCTTGCAGTTCAGAGTGTTCTGGTGAGCCGTCCACGTGTCCTGGACCAGCATGGTTGCATCTACTTCCACCTGCTCACAGAGTGGTTGGCCCGGCACGCTGCCCAGGGGAAGCACAACAGGCAGTTCAGGACACTTGTTGACCATCTTCTTTCCCAAGAGATGGTGACCCCCTGCCCCAGGACATGCTGTACCTGCTCTCTACCAGCAGCTGCGTGTTGAAGTCCACCTGGTGCCCAAAGCCTGGCAGGGAGCGCAGACTGATTTTGGGGAGGGTGTTGTTCGCAATTCTCAGTCTGGATAGTTGAAACAAGGAAAAGGCAGAGAGCAGCACATTTGTACATCCCTGTAACCTGAGCCCCCAGCACTGCAGCTGGGCTCCTGGGGTCCTCTTCCCCCTGGGTTATCAGGCACCTTCACCAGCCAGGAGCAGTTTGTGGCACATACAAGGCAGAGGCAAAATGTCCCAGCAGATGAAGCCCCATTTATGAACCCACCCCAGGAGGCCCCAGGAGGAGCCTGTGTGTGCAGGCTCCAGAACAGGACCTCCTTTCCCCAGCATGGCTCAGACACCAGGCTGTTCAAGGACACTATTTCCCAGTCGCACTCACCCCATGAGTTCTTCACCATTTCTGCCAAGAAGGTTGCCAACGAGACCGTTTTTGCCAAGGAGACCATTTTTGCCAATGAGAAGCTCAAGGACGGTGTCAAGGAGAGAATCAATAAGGCCATCTTTGCCAAGGAGACCACCGAGGATACCATCTTGGTCAAGGAGACCACCAACTACACTGTCCTTGCCAAGGAGACCACCTAGGAGACCATCTCCACCAAGGAGGCCACCAAGGAGACTACCAACAGCACCATCTTCTCCAAGGAGGCCACCAAGGAGACCATCTCCACCAAGGAGACCACCAACAGCACCATCTCCTCCAAGGAGGCCACCAAGGAGACCATCTCCACCAAGGAGACCACCAACTGCTCCATCTTTGCCGAGGAGGCCTCCAACAACTCCATCTTTTCCAAGGAGATTGCCTACAGGGCCATCTTTGCCAAGGAGACTGCCAACAGTACCGTCTTTGCCCAGGAGACCCCCAACGACTCCATCCTTGTCAAGGAGACCGCCAAGAAGATTGCCACCAAGGAGACCACTTGGAGCTCTCTGGGGAATACCTTTAGCTGGGGTATCTCTCAAACCTGAAGAGCAGGAGCAGATGTCACTGTGAGCTGCATGGACTGAGCACACATGGTGTGCCAGCCTGGCTCTTCCCTCCCCTCCCTCGTCCCTTTTCATACAAAAGAAGTGGTGGCACCAGCCATGGTAAAATAACTGAAGTGCCATTCTCAAAGTGCTTTATAAATGTAAATTACCAGCATTGCCACTAGTGCTGGGCAGATCTGCACCAGCTTCTGATTTTCTGAGCATGGTCGAGAGACAAAAAGAGAAGAACTGGCCTCAAAAGAAGGATAAATCCTGTCTCTTCCATACACTTACCATTCATATCTGGTCTGGAAACCAAGGACGAGAGTCCAAGACCTTTTGAGGGGATCAGCAGGCTGTTGAGGAGGAGAACAGTCCACAACACTGACATCTTTGGTCCTGATAACTGTGGGAAGTGATTGTCATGAGTGCAGTGCTGGGAGAATGAGCACCAGCTCATGGAGGGATGAAAGAGAAGAGAGGGAGGAGAAAGGAGGGAGGAAGGAGAAAGAAGGAATGCCTGTCAGGGAAAACAAAATCAGGGGGGTGCTGGCACCTGTCCTGCCTCCTCATCACACTGGTGATGATGGACAGTAACCCTCCTGGTGGCACTTTCCTGCAGGAGGAACCAGAATGTCAGCACCAGTTAGTCCAAAGACTGATGGCCAGAGCAGCCAAGGGGAAAGGGAAAGGTTGTTGGGATGTCCCTGCTGTGACCCCTGCAGTGCTGGTGAGCAACATGACTGAGCTGCATGATCTGGGATGCATCCATTCTGGATGGGCATTTCTCCAAGAAACAAATCCCGCATGCCACAGAATGGGGAAACAAGGCATTTCTGACAGCATGTTTGTCTCTAGAAGGAAAGCAACAAAATCAACAGAGTACAAATGCACCAATGTATCTAGCAACCTCCAGAGTGAATGTCATGATTCCTGCAGAAATGTCAGAATCTGATGCTTGCCTCTGCATGGAAACACCTGATAGAATTGTAAGAAAGAGAAAGTAAGCTTTAACATTTCAGTGTCATTGAAATATTTCTGTGGGACCTACAACTTGAAGAAGCTTCTTTTTTTGTTTGTTTTAAAGAACCAAGGTGGACTTCATTGTTCAAAATCTATTTAAATGTAAATAATTCATCAAAAAGGGATCAAAACAAGTGTGAGAGGTCTAATTCACATTAGCTAGAAATATATGGCAGATAATCAGGTTATACCAAAGATAATTTAAGTGATAATTGTTTATGAAAACCCTGAAATACCCTTTCTTATGCAAGGACTAGAAATCCAATGAACCCGCGCATCTCTTCTGGAGAAACTTGTACTGAAAGGCACAATTTACTTCTCAGAGCATAATTCAGGCAAGCAGCAGGCAAGAATAATAATTTTTGTTAAAAGGCCAACACTCCCAAAGGAACACTGAGGGTTTGCAGAGGCAGAAGCAAGGAACACACTTTTTGAGGAATAAGTTTACTCTTACCTGAACAAACTCTCTCCAGTCAATGTCCCTGTCTTCTGAATATCACTGGGGTCTAGGATGTTCATATATAGAGCTTCACAGCAGGAAAAAGGCAGGTGATGTCATTTGGGACATCCAAAATAATTGGTGGGGAGCAAAACAAACAAAGTCTTGTTTCTGGTGACTTCCACTGCAAATATTTCCTTGGAGATATTAGGAGTTAGGTAAATCATTGAGCAACAACCTGTAGGCGCAGACTCAGCCAGCTCTGGGTGCCTGGTTTGGTACATCATCCTTTCAGCCTGTCAGGATGCAGACGTGGCTGAAATGTCATGCCCTGGTAAAATACCTTTCTTTTAAATATTTTTGCTAAATAAAATTGATGTTCTGACTGAAAATGTGTTTAAAAAACTGGCCACCCCTCTCTGTTCATACCTCTGTAATCTCAGGGCTGCAGTACTGAGCAATAAGCCCTTGTGTGGGGATGTGCCACACGTTGTGATAAACGAAGGACCAGGCATCACCTTTTCCAGTGTAAAGACAGACTGTGGAGATAGTAACAGAGCCAAGTGTTCCCCATCCAGGCCACCAGGACATGCCCAGAATTCCCATCCAAGTTGCCTACAGCCTGATCAGACATGACAGCCTCACAGATACCCTGAACTGACAGACTCTTGGGAGAGACACCACCTAACTGGGAAATGCTGCCCTTATCTAACCAGCATGGAATTGCTTCTGAATCCACCACCTCTGCTCAAAGTGCTCCAGAGGGCTGGAGGTGAGATGTGCTTTAACAAGAAGGCACTGTTGAGAGGCTGATGTCATTGACCTGGAAGCTCTCAGGCCAGAGTTTGTTGGTTTGGGGTATTTTTGAAGTTCTGGAAGGATTGTTGATCCCATTGGAAGTGTTGGGCACACCTTCCTGTCATACCAGCCCATGAAACAGATGTGCTGCAGCTGCCCAGGAAACACATCTCTGCCTCCTCCCTGCAGCTCTCTCCAGGTCCCTGCCCTGACTGCTGCCCAGGAGACACAGACATTGCAGCAGCTCTTTGGGAAATGAAAACAAAAAAGGAGAAGAAACCTTCCCCCATGGGCCCCAGACCAAACGTGGTCCCCATGCATGGAGCACATCCCGACAAGCACAGCAGAAGCTATCTGTGCTGAAGGGAGAAGGCACCAGCTGAGGGGACTGGGGTGAACTCTTCACTCTCTGATGTCCTCATTGACAACAGGAGTGGATGGCTGCTCCCCAGCTCTGCTGAAAAATAATCCAGAAAAATTGCTTGCTCAGTGTTAATACTTTCTGTAAACTTAGAAATAAATATTTCCAGCAGATTAGCCAGCTTTGGACACACATTATTTCCAGCTTTGAAAAAATACCTTAGTTAAAGGCCAAGGAAGGGCTGGCAAAGATGTCAAAGCGCTAAAGGAGTTGTCACTCTCCTTGCAACCTGATCAGCCAGGAGCTCTGGAGCACAAAGCCCGGCTGTCATGGTGAGATCATGACCTTTGATAAGATGGACGAGGGTGTTAACAAGATGGTATTAAGTTATCATCCATCCTGAATCGCTTCCTACTCCAGGAGCCACTGTCCAAAACCTGAATTACCATGAAGACAGCCCCGATACTGGTCAGTGCACAGGGAAGGGGCAGGGTGGCAGCTCTGGGAATAGCTCCTGTGCAGTGACCTTTCAGGCATGACAGTAACTTGGCCTCTCCCCAGCAGCTGCTGAATGCAGAGGTCTCTGACCATTGGATATTTTGGGAAAACTGAAGCAGATTCCCATAAAGAGAATGAAATGGTGATGTCTGGGTCTCGCTAAAGTGACTTTCAAAGCCCCAAGAGCACAAAGCCAAATTGCTGAGTGAGGACAGAAACATGGAGGAAACCAGAACAGATTTGGCCAAAGGGAGAAGAATAGGACTTAGGGTGTGAACAGACATGTTTGCCTCAGTTCTCTGTGCTTGGATCACCTGAAGTGAAGCTATCAGGCAAACAGTAAGGGGCACATATTCCCAAAAAGAGTCTGAGGCCTTGACATTAGCAGGCTCCAGTCAGAGCAGGCTAGGGCAAATGTCCTAGCAATAGTTGGAAAATGAGGTGGATCTGCTCTGCTCTCCCACTGATGGCGTCATTCAGACATGACCTGTCTGCCTGAGGAAATGAAGGTGTGACCTGCCATCCCTCTGGGACCACTAAAAGACTGGTACATCCCTGCTGCTTAGGGATCAGGGCTTCTGGGTCCATTAGGGCTCCAGGGAACAGCACTGGACAGGGCTGCACATCCACCCCAGGTCACCACTACCAGGGACATGATAGTGCGCCTTGGCAGCAGAGCTGCTTCATGAAAAATTAACCAGGTGCTCCCTGGGATTCCCAGCCTGGAATCTTCAGGGAAAGCTGGGGACAGATATTTGGATTCATTTTTTTTTTTTTGCTCTGCTCAAAAGATTGAGACTCAAACCATTTAATTTGCTTGTGAGCTAACACAAGAACAATAAGGGAAATCTGGGCCAGGCTTGTAGTGACACGAAGAGAGGCATCACAAACCCCAGTTTTCATGGAGAGCTGGTTTTACAGCTCCTTCCTCACTGTTAAGAACTTCCAAGGGGAATGATTCCTTACACAGGATGCAGAACAAATCCCTGTGGAAAACAAACAGGGTTCTCAGAGCCTGCCTCCCCAGCAGGTTTTCCTGGGAGTAATTTCCTAAAAACACAACAGCCTTTCCAAAGATATCCTCAATTCAGTGCCAGCTTCCTGTCACCTGGAAAAGATGTTCAAATCATGTCAGCTCGATGAATTCAGGATCAAAGCTGTTTATTGACTTACTAATGACAAGAAATTATCCAGGAGTCAGTGAGTTACACACTCAGGATCAATATCAGTGAAGCTGTTGATAAATACCAACACCAGCCTGAACCTAACTCCTTCTGGGGTCCTAATCCCTGGGCACACTCCCCACCCCTCACAGTGTGTGCACCCTGGGAGCAGGGGGTCACTTTCTTGCACCCCTGTCTTTTGGGAAGTGTGGATGATGCATCCTGGCAGTGCAAATGTGATTTATTTAGGGATCAGCTCTTTCAGGACACTCAGCCTCTGCCCAGCCATGCCCAGCTGGCTCGAACAGTGCACAGCAGGACAGTCTCACTATGGGGTCATGAGGTCTCTTTATTTCAGTCTGTGGAGTCAAATTCTTGGAAAGCCAAAGAGAGGAAGAGACACGCCAGGAACTCCAGCACACCCTGCTGCTCCCTCCCCCATCCATTCCTGAGTCCTGGCCACAGTGGGGATTGGGGACTGCAGCCACAGGGTCCCCATCCCTCAGGTCTCAATGACAGGCATGTCCAGCATCAGCACATTCTGTGGATTTAACAGCAAAAAGCGCCTGGGTGGGATTTAACAGCTGATTCTATGTGTGTGATGGACTAATGGCACAAAATCCAGAGGTGGCCCAGGGTATGGCAAAACCAGCACAGCAGCACCCTTACCTTCCCCCAGTGATGTTGTAGGTGCTGCCAAGCAGGTCAGACAGGATCCCTGGACACAGCACCCCTGAAACCAGGAGGAGACACTGTCAGAGACATCTCAGATGTGGTGGGCACTGCCAGCATCTCCAGCATTTCCTTGCCTACCAAAAGATTTTTTGAATACTCAGAGAGAAAATCAACAGGGTGGGAATCCTTGGGTTTTTGTATTTTAGTGTAGTCTCTGCTTTTGGCATACATCCCACACGAATTAAGTAGATAAATGGATGCTGCAAGGTGGGGAATTTTGCTGCCTTTTCAGCTGGGTTTAGGCATGATTAAGGGAGATGTGTTGGTTCTTGGAGATTTCAGAAAGGCAAAGAACTGTGATAGCAAGGGGGTTTGATTCTGAGGACAGGAAGAACGCTCCAAGAGGCTTCAGAGAAGCTGTCTGCATCCTTTGCAGTAGCTCTGTCCATGCAGGCAGGTCCCTCCTCCCTCTGAAGGACTGGGCAGGCAGAACCCAACTGGAGGCACTGCCCAACACTTCCCCCCTCCAGGTCCACTGCAATGGGATGCTTGGCAAATGACTGTCCTAGAACCCCTGGCGGTCCTGGGGACAGGAGGAATGTGCCAGGTTCCCACCCCACAGGTGCCACCAGGAGAGTTACTGGTAGCCAAAACACTCCCACAAATGCACATTTTACATTGGGAGCAGGGATCACTTCTGAGCATTTGTGCCTGTGGGGAAATGGTTTAGGAGGCTGATGTATCATTTGTTATTCCTTGAAATAACATTTTTATTTTCAGGATACACTTCTGGTGGGAGCAGAGCTTTGAGGCTTCCAGACCAGTGTAGATCCCACCCACAAATATCAGGAGCCTCCACTGTTGGTTACAAAAACGAGGGCTTGCCTCAGTTTTCTCTGTTCCTGGCTGAACTGGGTTATTCTGGATTAAACCTGCTGTAAACTGAGTGAAGAGCAGGGCCAGATCCCCACAGGTATCTGACTAAAATGGACTGACTTTATGACATGTTGGGGGGCTGCAAGTCTGCCCTTTGACAAGACTTTGGGAATCGGGTGCTTAACACAAAGGGCAGCTCTGTCCAAGCATCACATCCCTACCTGCCAGGCTGGGACAAGGAGGCTTCCAGCAGCATCAGTTCGTTTGCTGCATGAACCCAGGGATGGCTGGAAATTCTGCTTTTCACCTGTCTGAAAGCTCCTTTGTGTGGCAAAACTGTGAAATCTGTTACAGTGCACTGAGAAGAAGGAGGAGGTGGAGGAGGTGGAGGAGGAGAGGGAGGAGGAAATGATCTCTGGGAAACAAGGATGGGAGGAGGATGGGACTTAGCAGAGCTGGCAGCACTTTCTGAAGGGTGCTGTGAAGGACCTTGCTCATGACTTGGTTGAATGCTGGGCAGGGAGAACACGTAACCCTCAGAGCCCTCATGCACCCAGCAATAATTATTTATTGAAGATCAAAAGGTGGTAATGTCACTCACTAAAGAAATTGATCTGGTATGGATTAGGGCAAAATTTGCCTCATGTCTAATAAAATGTGTTTTCTGTCATTGCAGATCTTTTCTCAAGAATGCCATCTTCTGGTTTTAAATGAAGCTGAAGATTTTCATCCCTAAAAGAAGCTCTGACAGTCTGGGTGTACAAAGCAGACAAATATGCACATTGCATGGAATAGCACAACTAGAGCGTGTCTGAATTTGTCCATAAAGCCTTTGTTTAGTGGAGAAAAAGAACTGCAAGAAGTATTTGTGTCCTGTAGAAATCCAAACCTGAAGACTACAACATCTGAGAGTGCTGTTACCTGTCCCTGAGGAATTGTCAATCCCAGTAAACCAGCAATGTGTCCTTTGGGACTTACCTGCTGGGGGGGTAGGTTCTAACACTGCCAAAGGTGATGTGGGAGTTCCTGGGGTGCCCATGGTGTCCTGCCCCAGCCACCCTCCAACCATCAGGTTTGCAACCAGAGTGATTTCCATGTTTCCTTCTGTAAAGCTGCTCAGAGCAAAGCCCAGAGATGAGCAAGCCCCCCCCAGATCCCCCAGCCATGCTCCCTGTGGGCACTAGCTCCCATTTACCTTTTCCCAGTGATTTTCATTTGGACTAAGACATGAAGAGCCCTGAGCCAGGGGAGAGCACCAGAAAGATCACCAGGAAACAGAAACTTTTCCCCTTTAGCCTGAAGGAAAGACAGAGGAAAAGAACTGGGTGAAGGGGAATAGGCCCTGATGCCTGGGATTTGATGTTTACAGCAAAGTCACCTCTTGCTGATATTTTCATTACCTTTTTCTTCCCCTTCTTGTTCAAACTTTCCATTTAAATCTACTTTTAAATTTAGAACCATGTTTCCTCCCAATGAAAAATCACACCATCTAACTCTGAAAAAAAATCAGTAAAAATTTGTTTTGGCATTCAAAACATCTCCAGCATGGATCTGGGGGATGGAGGGCTGACTCTGATCCCCCAGAAATTCGGGGGTTTCACTGGGACATCATGGACAAAAGCTGTCCACACACTGCAGAGCTCTTCACCTGTCCCAGACGGTGCTGAGGCAGGAGCTGAAGCGCTTCGTTGCCTTTAAGTTACAGTTTCTCCATGTGTTTGTAGACACAACCATGCAGAAAATCACCAGCTTTAATATCCCACTTGTTAGTGGGGAGTGATTCGTGGCTGCCTCCGGGCTGACACTTCCCAACCTCCCACTTTTATTTGCTTGTCCCCGGTTCCGGGCTCGCAGCGTGAAGCTGCGGCTCATCACTCACCCCGAGATGCTTTTCATGGGCTTGGGTGTTAGGCTTTTTTTTTTCACGGCTTCCTCTGCCTTTTTCTGCAGAGCATCACTCCCATTTAGAGCTACTGGAGAATTTGCAGAATATGAGGAGTTCAGCACGAACCCCCCAGGGAAGAGCCTGTGCTGGAGGGTGAGGTGTTGCAGGGCTACCTCTGTATCATATTAAACATCTTTATTAACATATCCCATCCCAACACACCCAGGACCCCTGCTCATCTTCTGCAGAGAGGTAAGGAACTGTCAGCCTATAAAACCTGACTGAGAAAGAGGAGAACCAAAAGAAATAAAGGGCTGGGTGATATTGTTATGTGAGCTGGTCCCTGAGGGTTTCCAACATCTGCCAATACAAATAATTTCACTGATCAATCTGAAAGTCTGGCTAAGCTCTCAGTCTTGGGTCCCAAATGAGAGCTCCCAGCCATCAGCCATCAAACTTGTGCACCAAGTCTGAAGGACAAACCTCATCTGCTTAATGACATGGTACAGACAGAAGTGGGAGTGAGAAGAAACCAAAGGTGGGCAGTGGTAAATTCTGCTCTTGGAGAAACACATGTAATTGTGACTCTTGGAGGAGCAGCTCCCCAGAGGCTCATGGGCTTGTGCAAACACTGGGGGACAACATGGGCTCAGCTGGGGGATAACCCAGTGAAAATTGTGTTAACCTCAGTAATATTCCTTCTGATTTCAGGCAGGGTTAGAGTGAGGATGGGAAGAACCTTCACCCACCCAGATAATGGGTTCTTCAGCCCCAACCCTGTCCTAATTCCACGTGGGAGATCCACACATCCCAGCAGACTGCAAATAGGCTGCACAGAACCCTCCTCCAGGCTGCTGCTATCCCTTTGGCTGCCCCTTTGACTTGTGGCCACCACTGTGTCCTCCCCATCCCCTCCTGGGTACCCCACCCAGCAGAACCCCGCTCTGGGAGCTCAGCCTAGTGAGGTAATGCAGCACAAAGTAATTTATTTCCTCTCTTCATTTCTGTATAAAACTTGTCATGAGGTTTAATCTGTCATTACCTCCCTCCCAGAGCTGTGCTTGGTGGCCTGCTGCTAAACCCAGACAAGGAGATTTACATCTTATCTAACAGGAGTGTAAGATTTATGGATAACTCCCAACGAGGAGCACATCAGGCCAGACAGACACTTTTGTGCTAGTAACTTGATCAGTCATTATGCTGTGAGTTGACATCTAATTAAGCCTCCACAGGCATCATCAGGTCCAGAACAGCTCTTCAGGAAGAGAAAATCCTCCTCCAAGCACCGTGGTGGCAGCTTATCCCCAACCCTTGCACTGCTGGAAGAGATAATAATGCTCCCCAGAAAATCCCCAGTCTCAGGGAGAGCTGGTGATATCACCTGTACTGGAAAAAGGAACCACAGGGGTAAATTCCCAACTGCTGCTCTATAACACAGCAAAGACTCATTTCTCAGAGGCTTTCCTAGGCTGTATCCATGTCCCTACCAATGTCTGATCTCACAAAACACCTCCAATGGCTACAGGGGACTCATCTGAGGGTTACAAACTTCTCAGTGGATTTGCTTTTCTGAACACATTTCTTGCCTCTCAGTGGGCTGCCTACATCAGTGTGGAAGTGTAAATCCTCCTCTCCCTTGGCAGGCTGCTCCATCTTCATATTTCCTCTTGACACTGCTTCCAGGATGCCTTGGATGGAAATGCACAGCATGGCTGGAATGCTGCTTTTCTTGGCATTTCCCTGTCAGGCTGAGCAGGAAAGTAACACAGTGCTGGGGAGAGCCAAGGGCTCTGAATGTGTCAAGATGCACCTGGAAGCAGCACCAGTACCTCACGTCACCGATGACAAAGGACAAAGGCTGCTGCCCAGGCTGCAGGTGTTTCAACAAGCCCTGAACACCTCAACCTGCTGCCAAGGCACTCAGACCAAAATGGGCAACTCAACCCTCTCTGGGAGACTGGTCATGCTGAGGTCACAAGATTGGGGAGGGTTGGAGGAGGTCATAACACAAAGGGGACCTGGTAAAGCCATGCAGGGTGTTTTCAGGTAGTCCATGCTCTGTCCTCCAGGCCAAAAGGAAGCCAGAAGAAAATGATGGACACCAAACACAGGAAGGAGAGGAACTTCTACTCCTTCCCATGAAGGGTTTCACTGTTTGTAGAGATGTTATCAAAGAGGGTGGATGCCACTGACTGTTTTTTTCAGCCAGTTGTAATAAATATTCCCAGTGGCATTTGGTAGGGAATGGGTTTAAGAGAGGAAGGGATTATTGCACATGGGCCATTTCAGATCTTCTGTCTGGTCTCACTGAACCCAATAGAAACATTTCTGTTACCCTCAAAAGACTTACCCAGCCCTGATGGAACCAGAGAATGTCCTTAATAAATTGCCAGGATCTCCTTCAGGTCATCATGATCCTAGTCTCATCCTTTCTGGTCTGAGCTGCCCAGCCAGGAGAGTGACACAAACCACAGCAGCTTCTCATAGAATCCTGAAATAGTCTGGGTTGTGAGGGACCTTAAAGCTCATCCTCTTCCAAACCCCTGCCATGGGAAAGGACACCTTCCTCTAGACTTTTCCAAGTCTCATCCAGCCTGGCCTTGAACACTTCCAGGGATGGGGCAGCCACAGCTTCTCTGGGCAGCCTGTGCCAGGGCCTCACCACCCTCACAGGGAAGAATTCCTTCCTAATCTCTAACATAACCCTGCATTCTGTCAGTTCAAAGCCATTGCCCCTTGTCCTGTCATTCCATCACCTAGTCACAAGTCCCTCTGCAGCTCTCTCGGAGCCCCTTTAGGCACTGGAAGGGGTTCAAAGGTCTCCCTGGAGCCTTCTCTTCTCCAGGCTGAACAATCTGAGCTGTCTCAGTGTGTCCATAGCAGAGGTGGACACTGAGCTGCTGTCCCTGTGGTGTTCAGAAGAAAGGGTGGCTGCAGAGCAAAGAAATCCACGTTTGCTTTCCAACAATGTTTGATTTCTTGGCACCCTCCACCCAGAGGCCTTTCTTTGTGCTCCTCAGGAACACCACAGGGAAGGCAAGCTGCCCCAGCACCTGCTGTTCAATCCTTCACCTCATCAGGTCAATGGCCAAAGTAATCAGTTCTATGGGGAAACAATAAAAATGGTACAGAAAACAAAGTGTCCCCCCAGTGTCCTGGTTCCCAGCCCCCCTAGCCAATTCCTGCCCCATCAGCTTTGCTTGGGAGGGTATATAAAACCAGCAGAATGTCTCGGTGTGGCTACAGCAAGACACAGACTGAGTCAGAAGAATGGGAAGACCAGCCAGGAGAGGTAAAGATGCTTTTGCAAACTGAATAACTTGATACAGGCATTGCTCCTACTTTTGTGTGTCTCCATAAGGGTCAGCACTCACCAGAAGTGACATTTTCTGGAAAGACTGAGATAAATATATATGTTTTCTGTAGGTTAAACTTTCTGAATTACTTGTTTTCATAACATTGTAAGAGCATTACAGACATTATAAACGATTCTCAAATGTTTTTCAGAGACAGATAACTAACATTTTCACCTTTTCATTTGACTTTGTAACTCCTCCATAACTTCCATTCCTTCCTCCATTAATTTTAGCTTGTGTTTATTTGCTGTTTTTATTCCAGTTGTGGCCATTCTGTGCTCCTCAGTAAGTGAGATATCGCTGCAGGCACTGTTCTAGCTCACAAGATTGCAGAGGCTCTTCAAAGCTGAGCCTTCTGCCAGTGCTTTTAAGACACCACACAAGAGCTGTGGGTTGTATTGCACCAAAGATGACAAGCTCCACACCACAACCCCAGTCAAGGAGCAGATCTGTGGCTCCATGCCTCAGTGGCCAGGCAAGGGCCATGTTGTTCCAACCAAGCTGCTGTGGGTGCCCTCTTCCTCCCCCCCTCCTCTTCCTCTTCTTTCTCCTCCTCCTCCAGGTGCCAGCATGGTGATGCTCCGCCACCTGAGCATCTTCCTGAGCCTCCTGGTCCCAGCTCACACCACCAGGTCACCAGACTGCGGTGGCATCCTCACCCCCTCTGGACTGAGATACCGTAAGTGCAGACCCACATCTCCCCTGCCAGCAGCAGGGAGGTGAGGCAGTGACATCTTCCACTCTGGTGGTGAAACACCAAACACTGGCACCAGAATCTCATGCCACTACTCAGCTTACCTGCCTCACCCCCAGCCCATTGTTAGCAGCAGGGGCTAGTAAGGGATGAAAATGGGTTTCAGTCTGTCCATCAGGACATGAGCTCCAGAGGCTCTCATAAAACATCTGCCCTGTTTCACAGTTGCTGAAGTTTCAAAGCCACATGCAGAGTCAGTCCTCAGGAAGGACCTCATGGCCCCGCCAGCGCCAGACCCATCTCCTACCTCTCCAAGCAGGTGAGTTGTCCTCTCCTGCCCAGGCTTTGCTGCCACACCCCTGGTTCACACTGGTGTTTGAATATTGTCACAAAAGGCATTTTGCCAGTGAGAACAAAAATCCTCCTGCAGACCAGGAGGTTTAGGAATGATGTCCTGGCTCCTTTGTTGGTGTCCAGCAGTAGCAGAACCAATGCTGCTCTTAAGGCGTGGATTTATCTGTGCAGATCTCATGAATTTTGGGGTTTCTTAGAGTCTGTGCTGGTCTTCCAACACCTTCCCTTCTGCTCCAGCAGGAACCAAATTATCTCTGTCAAAGTTGACAAATTTTCCCTGACCCTGATCCCCGACACTGGGATGCGGCTGAGCATCGAGGTGGATCTTGGCATCACATCTACCCCGTGAGTGCCAGGGCTGTCAGGCTGGACCCAGCCCAAGCTCCTGGCTGAAGTGACAAGGCACCTGCAGAAGCAAGGGTAGCCTGGGGGGAGTGTGGCCAGGAGCATCCCCCAGCTCCAGCCTCCTCCTCTCTTCCCTGGCATAGCTCAACCACCAAGGAGATGAGGCTGTCCATCCTGGCAGACCTCCATGTGGAGATGAACCCCGAAGAGAACCTGGAACTGGTCACCTCTGACTGCAAACCCACCCTGGAGGAGGTGCAGAGCACCGAGGAGATGGACAGGTCAGCCCCACAGTTTTACTCCTTGTGGGATTTGGGTAATGGGTGAAAGAAGAGACTGAGGCACAGGTGTTTCTAGGCAGGAAGGATTGAGACTTACTGCCCTCAAAGCTAACAAAGGACAACAGTAAATCTTTATCGTCATGGGAGGAACTTTGCTCTACTTTTGGAGTGGTTTCCCTATTTTAAGAGAATTTTGGTTTACAACAAGGGAGTGGTACTTTTAGAGTTGTGCAATTCGAATGCTTTTAATGCACGTCCAGTGGCAATTCTCCAGTGGTTTGAGATTCAGAATAGTAATCACAGTTTAACAGATGATAGAAACAATGGTAATTCTGTCTCTGGATGCCTTTTGTGTCAGATAAAGACACTCACCCACCTTTGGCTGATCTGGTTTTCTCCTGACTTCTGTTCTGTTTTTTTTACACAGCAAGTCCTCGGGATCAGATATCGACAAGCAGATCAACACTGAAAAAGTAAGATAAAATTTGTAAAGGCATAAGACAGCATTTTACAGATCTGTAAGAATTAGAGCACTTTATGTCTACCTGGTGCTTTTCCGGATTTCCCCACTGCTCCATGCTCACAGGACACTGCCATCATCCCCTGGCTCCTGTTAGCAGCCAATGGCAACACCCACCTCAGAGGCTTTCCAGGGCCACCCAATGCCAACAGAGCCCCTCTCTTTTTGTTCTTTATCCCATAGATTTGCCTGGAAGTCTTCAAATTGCTGCTTTTTCCAAATGAACGGCTGATGTCTCTGGCAGGTGGGCAGCTGGCTTTCAGTTCCATTGTGGACTGAGGGTGTCAAGGAGCATTTTGGAGCAGATTATGAGGTGGGACAAATTCCTACCCTGCAGCAGTATAGGCTCTGCTGCCATCATCTCCCTGGGGACCTGCTCTCTCTGCCCAGCTCTTTCCCTGTCTTTTTTACTCTGGAAAGCCAGACACTTCTTAGAGCCTGTCACTCCTTCCCTCCTCTTCCTGAGCATCCCTGTGCTCCATTTGCAGCTCCATTCCCCATCACACCAAGCTGCCAAGTCCAGTACCTGCCCCTGGCTGCCCCCATGTACTCCGAGCAGGGGATCATCATCTCTTTGCAAGTAAGTCCTCACTTTCCAGATCTTACAGCCCAGCTCCAGTCCTTGGAAGAACTGTTTCTACTGAATGCTACAGCCTTACAGGGACAATTGCAATTAATTTTCTCTTTGTCTGTGTCCCTACAGACAACTTTCCAAGTGGCAGGGACAGTGATCCCCCTGCCAGTCAGCCCTGTGCCTTTCAGCATGCCCGAGCCAGCAAGATCCAGCCCTTCCCACCTCATCCTGGCCTTCTCCGAGCACTTCTACACCAGCTTATTCTCTGCCTTGGAAGAGTCTGGGGCTCTCAACGTGAGTCTCCTGGTGAGTGGAACAAGGGAGGAAGGAAAGAGTGGAAGATATACACTTGGTGGGACAGCCCTGCCCCAGGAACGTCGTGGAAGAACCACAGGCCCTATATAGAAATGAGAGTGTGTCCAAGCACCTGCAGAAGTCACAGCCTCTCACTTCCAACCTCCTAAAAATATTCTCGGTCTAATGGAGCATGGGGAGTTTGCCATGAGGAGCAACCTGCACACTGCTCCTGGCATAAGCTGGTGTGAGAAGGGCTCCTACACCTACCCAGGGGTGGGATGGTGCTCATCAGAGGGGCTACATGGCCATTCTGGACACGAGCCCTGGAGCAGCAGCCCCAGGCAACCATGGGTCTGATCATGAGCTGTGTTTTGTGTTTCAGAGCTCACTGACCACTGCTACCCTGGCTGAGAGGATCACTCAGGTGTGTTGCTGTCACTGAACCCCAAGAGGCACAACCCCAAGTCAGGCAGTGCCCACTCCCCACTCCGGGGGCCCAGGGATGACTGCCATGCCCAGAAACAATCCTGCTCCCTCGACAGATGGGCTCCCTCTTCCAAGAGGATCTACCAGTGGTGCTTCAAGCTGTGACCCGCAGTTCACCTCATGTGGTGTTGGAAGAAGACAAAGCAATCGTGAAGCTTTTCCTTACTGCCCAAATCGGAGCAGGATCATCCCTTTTCCAGAGCTTCCTGAGTGTGAACGTGGTGAGTGTGTAAGCATGCCAAGTTTGGGAAGCGTGTGCTCTGAGCGTGTCCCTGCTGCCCACAGGCACTGCCTTTTACTCCAAGCCCTGGCCCCAGTGCAGCCACTGCAGGGGCTGATTCAGCCCTTTCCATCACAGTGCTCCTGGTCTCCAGCAGCGTTTGCCCATGTGGCATCATGCAGGATGCAGGGAGCACACTACAGGAGGCAGTGGATGGGTGCATCACACCCCACCAAGCCCAAGGGGGACTGTTTCCTCACTGATTCTCTGTTTCCCTCACAGGATGTGACTGCCAGGCTCCACCTCAGCGTTGCTGACACGAAGATGATCATCTCTGTGGCAGCCATCGAGTAATGACCCCATCTGCACTGCAGGAACCCAAAGGGGACATGTCCCAGCCACAGCAGGGAAAGGAGAGGCAAAGTGGTCTGGGGAGGGCTTTAGCTTTTAAAGTTTGGGCATTGCATACATGGCTTCTTCCCCAGGGGAGTGTAGGGAAACAGGGGAAACTGCTCAGTACAGCCCAGCACCAGCAGCTTCTCTGCTCCTCTTTGTTTTCCAGGGACATCGAGCTCAGCCTGGCCACCTCTGATGTGGGTCCTATACTGGTAGGTACCTCCAGCTGTGGCCACTCATGGTACCATCCTCTAAGAGCCTGCTCCTCTTCAGCTGCCCCAGCCATCCTGGGCAGTGGATGCCAGCAGGGAAATATGGAAATACTGACTTTGGGTGCTTGCTGCACCTGGTGGGAGGGACAGTTGAGTCCTTGTGGGATGGGAAGAGGTGCAGTGAGCATCAAGACCCTCTCACAGGTCTCTGCTCCTCTTCTCCTGCTTTAGCCCCACACCATGAGCTGAGCCTGACTTTCCCCACAGGCTGCCTTGCTGGAGGAGTTGTTCCTGCCCACAATCCGTGAGGAGGTGCCAGCCCAGATAAACGGTGAGGAGATGGGAGCTCTGCAGGTGCTGCCATGCTGGATGCTCCACATGGACCCAGGCAGCACCCAGCTGGCAACTTTGCCTCTTTCTTTCTTGCAGTGGTCCTGAGACAAGGTGTTTTCCTGCCCCACATTGCCAGTTTCACTTACACGGATGTCAACATCACAATTCACAAGGTAAAAAATAAGACATTTAAATTGCTCCCTGCTGTGCTTGATTTAGAGGAAGCCTGGGAGCAATGCTAACCTCCCAGCTCCGGAATAAATCAGAGCCTGATTGTTCAGCCCTGGTAACTTGCAGGACCAAGTTCCGTTGCCTTAAATAGGCTGAGCCCATCTTTAGCCCAGTGAACACAGTGTTTGGGGCTGTGGGTGGTGATGGTGAAGCCCTGTGTGGGCTGGTGGAGCCACACAGGCACCATGCTCAGTCCTCCTTCCTTCCTTCCTTCCTTGCTCAGGATTATGTCTTGATCCCCTGCAACCTCCAGCTAGAAGCAAGGACTGGAAAGGCAAGCACCTGGCAGTGAAGTCCAGTGTCTGGGATAAAACAGTGAAGAATCATTCAGTTGACTTTCACTTCCTGCTCCTTGGTCTGCCACTGCATGACATGTTGAAAATCTTCTTTCTTGACTCACTGAAACATCATGGTTTTATATTCTGGATAGTAACGGTGTTGTACTAGCACCTTTCTCTTCCAGCCCTGCTCCTGGTAATTTTGTTGCACAGAGAATGGACTGTAACAACGTTCCATGCTTTAATTAAACATTTCTCTTTAATTCTGCATTTGCTGGTGTGACTATTGACATTCTTCTCCCCTCAAGAATTTCTACCTATAAACAGAAAATTTTTTCCCATCATGTCCAGACCCTATATTTAATTAATTCCACTCATTTACAAAGATGCAAAACATACTCCTGCCTCTCAGCTGCAGAACAACATAGCCCCTACAACGAGAGATATTTCATCTGCTTTTTACTCCATGTCTCATGTTACTATGGGAACATTACAGCTGGTGAGTTTCCTGGGTCAGAAAGAAGAGGAGGGGGAGGAAATCAGTCTGCAGAACGGTTTCTAATTTTAGACCTGAAGGCAGTTATATTTTCAACACTTTGCTTCTCAGAAAGCTCATCACAGAGAAAATGCTGAATGAAGGTGACTGAAGGCGTCAGACTGCGCCGGCGCCACGGTCGTTGGTGTTGGGATGCTCTTTCTTACTGACCAAACACATCTCCCAGCTGTTCAGGGACATAAAGGGGGGGGGGAAACACCCACAACAGACACAGGCATCCAAAAGGGGAGAATGGATGGTAACAGAGCTTCAAAAGCTACCCCAGTCACTCAGTCACTGGGTGCTGTTGGCATCTACCCCAGACTGGGTGAACCTGTGGCTGTGCTGATGCCCAGGAGGAGAATCCTTGTCCCTGACCATGCAGCCCCAGAGGAACATCCTCATCCCTCACTGTGCAGCCCAGGAGGAGAATCCTTGTCCCTGATCATGCAGCTCCCATCTCAGCTCTCCCATGGTGATGCTTCACGTAACACCCCAGCCATGAAACCTTAATTACATCTACATCTGCTTTCACTTGCTACAACTATACCCATCATTTCTACCCTCTGAAGCTGCTGGAAAGCACTTCAAAAACTTGTATTTCAAAGGCTCAGAAACAGGAAAGCAAACAAAACAAGCCAGGCTGATTTACTGCAAGAAGTAAAGAACCCTGAAGGTTTATATGCCCAGAGTGGGGACCTGACTAATGATGTTAATGCCTGAGGTTGGCCATGGCAGAAACAGCTCCTAATAAAAGTTTCCTGGTAGAGCTGCAACCATTATTCTTTGACTAATATATGTTAAACCAGTTTCCCAAGAGGAATAAGCTACAGTAGTGAAAAGATACATTTCTTTGGCAGGGAATATTTTGGCTCCAAGCTTCACTGCATGACTCTGCCTCTCCAGCACAGGGCTGGAGTCTCAGGAGCTGCACCCACAACTGCCAGCCCCACATGGGAATAGCCCCAGGCTTAGAGCAGAACTGGCTCATGCTGGAGAATGAGGGTCTTCTGCTTCTCCTTCCAGTCACCACATTTACTGGGACCCCCAGCACAGCCAGGGAAAAGGAATGCCGAAAAAATTGTTTGCATTAGCCCCTTTGGCAAACACAAAATCCATCACTTTCCTGGGCAGCCCTGCAAGAAGAGCTCCCTGGTTCCCCCAGCTTCCCTCACTACTGGCACATGGAGCAGCATGCACTAGCCAGGTGGTTCAAACGCTGGAGCAGGGGGAACAAGCCCCTTCTCCAACCCAAAACAGCAGAGGTGTGAAGCTTTTACCAGGGGCATTGCTGGAGCAAGAGCCAGAGATCTCCAACAAACCCACAAACCACAGGCAGCACAGCCAGTCCCTGGCAAACCCTCCTGCTGCTCACCCAGCAAAAGATTTTACAGCCTGTCAAGGTTCCAATGTTAAAGAAACTTTCCTAAACAGGATTATCCCAGCTCTTAAGGGTTCTGGATTGCAGTTTCCTGCTCTGGGTGTACTGCTGAAGCCACTAGAAATTCAGAGCATTAGATGTACAAGCTGCAGAAGCGACAAGTAACACTGAGAAGATGCTGCCCTTTCCTTTGGAAAAGGCTCCTCTGCTGCTTCCTCCTCAGTCCCATGTGATGAGCAGCACGATGGAGGCCAGATCCCAAGAGGAAAAGCCTTTTCCAGGGGTACAAGATGACTTTTCCACTCTTCTGTGACCCTGGGCTCGCTGTGCCAGTGCTCCATGCAGCAGTAAGATCTCATCACATGTTCTGGCCAGAGGACAGAGAGGCAAAAAACAAGCAGAGGCATGGGACAGTGCCAGATCACAGAGCCCTCCATAATGTTCCAGAGAAATGAATGCCTCCCAGTAGAGCAGAATACACACAGAAGTGATGGCCAAACGGGAATGAAAAGAGGGCCTAAACTTTACTTACTGGCCAGAAGGTGTTTGCTCAGGAACCAGAACAAAACCTTGTATCAACACAGCCTGTTCTGCCAGCCTGTGGGCAGAAAGGATGGATGGTGACACCAAATCCCAGCGTTGCATTGAAGTGGCACAAAGCAGATGTCAGCACAGCTTGCTGGGGAGTCATCACTCATCCCATCCTCCAGGTACCAGGGTCACACAAACTCCCAAACCCTGCTCTGCCAGCTCTGAGGGTGTGAGGGTGTCAGAGAACATGAGCAACAGGATCTGAGCTCCCTGCTGCTGGCTCCTGAGCAGGTTCCAAAGCTCCACAGCACTCACTCTTGTTGGCACCTCACTCCACAGGGGGTTCAGCTGGTGATGGGGCTGTACCCAGCTGCTTTAGTGCAGCACCCCATCACTACACAGGAGCACCACTCCTGCCTAAGGACAGGACAAGGCTTGTGTCACCAGCAGCTGAACAGTCTCTGGGGATCACAGCCCCACAGGCAGCACCAGCCTGCACCATGCTGGGAAGCAAAGGAGCTGTTTATACTCACCAGGACACCCATCTTCAATGTTACCATAGACTTCAACCCACCCAAAGCCTTTCTGCTAGACACAAGGCAGGCCAGCCCTGGTGACAGTGCGTGACACCAGGCGTGTGCTTGACACAGCTCAGGAGAGCACTGGCCAGTTCACACAAAGAGGGACCCCCAAGGGGTCCAGCACCTTCTCTGCCGTGTTCAGTGATTCCTCTGCATCATCTCACAGCGATGCTGGCAGCTCATGCAGCAGCCACAGGTATGGGCCCCACAGATACTGAGCTATTCCTACCTTCAGGTAGAAATGCAGAGTGGAATTTTGCCCCATCTCTCACCTGGTCAGTGCCAGACTGCCACAGCCTCTGGGGTAAGTAACACCATAGTAACACCCAGTGCTGGAGAAACTGGTGTTGGAGAGGATATTTAAAACCTGAGATTTGGTTGTTGTTTTTGCTCTTTTATGTGTGTGTGTGTTTTGTTTGTTTGATTTGTTGTTGTTGTTGTTGTTTTGGTTTTGTTGTATTTTTTTTTTTTAATGCAGAATAATTTGGGATTTTAAAAATCCAGAATGCTGAGATTCACTGTGACATGCAGAGACCAACAAGCTGTGACATCAGCCTAAGCAGATGTGGCTCTGGCAGGCAGATGGGTGCTCTCCAGGGCTATCAGACCTCTCAGTCCTGTGGTAAGGAAGTTTTCCCTCCAGATTCTATTAGGAAATGTTTCATGACCTTTGGAAATTCGATTTAATTTTGATTTCTGCTTGTGGATTAGCATTTGGTCAGCAGGTTATCAGGCCAGCAGGAACCACTGAAAGTTCAATTTCTTTCTCAGGAAGTTCAAGTGGGAAGAGTTTTCAAACCCAAATTCAAAATGTTACAGAGGAACCAGATCCCCAAATGGAGGCAGGACAGAAGCTCACCCCAAGAAGCATCAGAAACCAGAACCTCATTCCAAGCACTAAAAAAGTAGAACATTTATTAAAAAGAGTTACATGACAAATGTATTCTGAGATCCCACTCAGCATTTCACACCCTCCAGGACAAGGATGGGGAGATTCACTTCCACAGGCAACAAATTCACCTTTTCATTCTATCAGGAAAAATTTTACCTCAAAACAAATTTCCCAATTCCACTGCAGCACCGCATTCAACTGCTCTGACTGTGACCCCAAAATCACACCAACTTCTCTAAATAAATATTTGTACACAGAGCTGCCTGTCAGGTTTGGCTTACACAAGTGTCAAACTGCATTCACATATGCCAATTCACTTTAAAGTGTCTTAAATATTATCAAGAATATTGAAGCAAGTTTGGTAAAGAAAAGCAGATAATTCTGGTCCTGGGATTCCATCCTTGCTGCCCTCATCCTCTCTCTGCCCTCACAGTCCTCTCCATGCCTCAGGCTCCACAGCTCACACCAGAAACACCATCAGGCCCTGAAGGAGAGCAAGGAGAAACACAAACACATATCTCCTGTCATGGGATATTGGTTCACAACATACAGAACCCTCCTGCAAAAGTCCTCATGTCCAGTTTGTAATAAGGAGGGCACAGAACTCTGAGAAGTGTTGGGGAATATCCTGGCTTCTCCAGGACACCCCCAGAGTGAACTGGGCTGGAACTTGGGGCAATTCAAGACTCTTTGAATGGTGCCACTGGAAAGGGCTTTCCTGAGTGCCTGGATCCACATTGGAGCTGCTCCCACTGAGTTCTCCAGAAAGAAAAGAGGGCCTGGACAGGGAACTGGGACCTGCCCCAGTGTCTGAGCACTGCCCACCATCACATCCTCACATCAATAGCATTCCCCAGTCTGAGAGAGGTCAGACAGAGCAGCCCTTCCAGTCTTTCAGGGATTAAAATCTACAGCTCTTGCACACACAGCCACCACTCAGTGTCCTGTGAAAAGCCCTGGTGCCTTGCAGGAGGGAACAGCCCATCCCAGCACTCACCGTTTTTATCTGAAAATCCACATTCACCAAGGGAATACGCAGCACCTTTGGCAGCGGGATCCCGATGCTCAGGGCACCTGCAGGGGACAGACAGATCCTCACATGCTGAGCCAGCTCCCACCCATGGCAGAGCTGCTCCAGGGAGGGCACAGGGAGCAGCTTCTCAGGGCCATCTGTGTGCTTGGCTTTCCTTAGCTTCTCCATCACTGACTGTTGCTAGAATTGATGCTGAGGTGGGATGGTGCAAATATAAGGTTGGGCTTTTAACTACATCCTCAAAATGGGGATTTCAGGGTTTTAATGGCTCCAGCACTCTTAGTACATCTTGCAAACACACACACACTCACAACCCCCTCTTCCCTCCTTGCCCAGAACTCGAAGTGCTCCCAACTTTATAGCCATCCAGGTTACCTTACCATTGATCACAGGCAGGAATGTTTCCACAAGCAAACTGCTGCAGTGGGGCTTCAAGGTGGAGATCTGAATCAAAGAAAGAACAACAGGTAAGCAGCAGTGCCTGACTGCCTGGCCCATGCCAGCAGCAACCAGGACCCTTGGGACTGTAAACCACTGCCCACTGACACAGTAAAAGAACAAACCCTCTTCTCTTTAAAGTGAATCTACTTCTCTTATTCAATTGGTTTTCAGTCCTCCGTTTAGAAAAACTTCTGCCTCATGATGCTTCTGCTTCAGTTTGACGTGAGCTTTGCCCAAGCAGAGGTGAATAAACAGATTTCAGCTTTACATTTTCTTTATTAGAAAAGGCAGAAGGGAAAAAGAAACCCCAGCAACAGAGGAATTGCTACAACCTACATCACAGAGCAGCTAACAGCTCTGACCCTCAGCAGGCATAATCCATCACAGCATCCCACAACCACTGCCTGCCTCACTCCCTTCCCAAGAGCCACAGGGTATCACACTTGGCTGCTAGCCCTGCCCAGTAAAACCCAGAGTAGTGTTAGAGACTTACATTACTGATGCCAACATCAGAAGACTCCAAGGAGAGGGAAGTGCTGCAGAGAAAGGAGAGCAAACAGCAGGTCAGACACAAGGCACTGGCCAGAGCTCACAGCCAGACCTCGGCCACCTCCAACCACACCCTGCCCAGGGGCAGAGACCCACTAAGGGACACCTTCATTGTAATACAAAAAAAACAGGGACTGGCACACTCACAAGAGAGAAAAGAAAATAGGAAAATAAAAGCTGAACCTAATTTTAATTTGCTTGTCAATGATGCAGCACTGCAGCAGGGCACACACAGCTCCTGGCTGTGCCTTCCCTCTCCCTACCCAGATTATTCACTCTCAGGAAGGAGGTAGCTCCTGGCCAGCTGAGAGCAGAGCTTCTGGAACCCCGTGGCAGGGAGGCTGGAACTGGATGATCTTTAAGATCCCTTCCAACCCAAACCATTCTGTGAGTCTAGGTAAAAGCACCCAGCCTGGATTTAAGGACCTGGTGAATTTGCTACAGCTCCTCATCTATCACTGCAATCACACGACTACCCATACCTAAAATGGATGCTTTATTTCCACTTTCAATTTCTCTTTTCTACTTCTATTGAATCTTGTTATACCCTTGTCTATTGAATTAAAAGCCTTTTGAAGCATTTCTATTCCCTATATCACTGCATACAAGCTATGCCAATTTTGCTTCTAAATCCAGCTCTTTGACAAGCTAAATGGCCCCAAATCCTCAAACCTCCTGCTATAAGGAATGCTCTCCAATCTTTAATCATACCTTGACTGGCATTAATGACAGCACTTTCCTTTACTGCTTTATCATTCATGTCCAATATCAGGCATTTCGAACCACTGCCCAGGATCAAAGTCAAGCTGACAGTCTTACAATTATTCAGGTTACCTCATTCCTCCTTGTTATAAAACTGACACACTTTTCCTCCAGCCTCTTAAAACTTTCCAGCTGCTGCAATCCTTCCTGAACTACCCCATCCACCTTATGCCATCAATCAGGTATGAAATTCTCACATTCAGAAGATGAAATGTCTGGTTTACAGACACAGAAAACATTTCAAGTCAGGAGCCCCAGAGCCAACATTGCAGCACAGAGAATATCCCCACCTGTAGGAGGGGACAGCTCACCTGCCCAAGTCCAGCTGCAGCACCAGCCTGCCCCCAACAATGGACACACGGACATTTAGAGCAAGGTCCTGCAGCAGAGAGGGAAAGGATCAGCACAGGGAAACATCCCCATCCCCATGCCAGCCACCACTCACCCAGCACCCCTGGAGGCAACTCCATCAACACTTACAGCCTTCAGCAGCAGGAAGTTGAGGATGGATCCATCCAAGTGGTTGCTGAACAGCTGAATCAGGACTGAAAGCTTGACACTGGCTTTGTTTTCTTCCAAGAGGATGAGTGGGTTCCCTCTCAACACCAGTTTGATGCTCAGAGGACTAGTCCCACTGCAGGTGGAGCACTGTGGGAATTTGGGATGCATGGAGGTGGCTGCTGGCACCCCACACACCAGCCAGGCAGGGGACTGACAGTCCTCAGGCAGACTCTCACAGCCCCATAGCTCCACAGGGCCTCCCCAAGGTCATGTACACTCTGGACAAAGCCAAATTTACAGGACGAATAGGTCTGGCAGCACAGATCAGCTCTCCATGCTGAGGACATAAGGGGCTGAGGAAGGAAAGGTGGACACAGAGAGGCTGTGGCTGTCAGAGGGTGCCCAAGAAATGGGATATACCAGACAAGGAAACAGCAGATATTTATTGGCTTCCTATCTCAATGGCTACAAGCTGGGAGAAGGCTTTCCCCTGGCCAGGGAGCAGGAGAAGGCTGGAACAGACACAGGAGAGCAGGTACAGAGCAGGGGCTGTGCAAACCCCCAGTGCCTTCTCCCACTCCCATCAGCTGGTCAGGCAGCAGGAGAGGCTCAGGCTGTGCTGGTGCAAGAGGAGGTGAGAACAAGACTGGGGACCTTTGGCCCATGTGCATGATGGCACATCCAGGTGTATCCTGGAGAGGTTTACACAAACCCTTGTGCCAGAACAAGTTCCTCACCCCAGCAGGAGCGATGGTCCCCACGGCTTCGCGCAGGCGGCTGGCACCAGAGAACTGTGAAAAGAGAAGCACCAGCAGCCCTGGTGAGCTGATTTCAACAAACCACCCTGCCAGGGCCACCCCATTACACAGCACCCTGAGCCCCCCACCCGCTCCATTGTTCCCCAGCTGTCTGGGTGACTCCTGGTAGTTGTTAAGGTGATAGATAGTACCCAGGTGTGGAAGGTGATGTCCCCCAGAGGCTTTCAACACCTGCCAGTGTGTGGACCCCTAACATTTCCCATTGGAAGTAGAGATCAGAGGCACAGGAAATGCTAACACCCAAGGAATGGCACCACAGACATGCAATGTCTTTTCTCAATGGCACTTTGCAGACTCCTTGGAGTGGGTCACAGCCTGTAGGAGTCCACCGGACAACCAGTACACAACTGGTCTCAACTGGTGTCCCCGGGGTGTCCTTACAGACACGAGCACAGCTGGGCAGTGCAGGTGCTATTACAGATCTCTGAGAAGGGCAGGAGGGAGGCAGCGGGCACACACACAGTGCACACACCCAGGGACAGGCACAAACAGCCCTCCCGAGCAGACCCGAGGCCAGGCTGATGCCTGTCCCTTGTCACTCGCTCTGGCATGAAATACAGGCCCTGCTGTACTCACAACATCTGGCGTGCAGGGGAAGGTCTGCGGTGGCAGCTGGAGCAGGAGGGACAGGACTGCGTTGAGGAAGCTCTGGCGCATCACCAAGAGCAGGAGCCTGTCCATCAGAGGAGGCAAAGCAGAGGGGGATGAGTCGTGGGGGATGGTGCTGCCTCCCACCTGCTTCACCACACCCTGCAAAGAGAGGAGACACAGACTTCAGTCCTCAGAGCCCCGAGGCGTGTTCAGCTCCTCCGGAGGGCAGAGCGGTGCCAGCTGCACAGCTCTCCCTCCTCTCCTCAGGGCTTCGGGAAAGCACCGGGCTCGGAGCAGTTCTCTGGTGGCAGGAGCTGGTAAAGCTGAGCCTGAGTAACTGAGGTGTTATTCTCTAATTACACAGTTTGTCCAAATCACAAATCAGTGCTTCACTTCATCCTTGAGGTCTCACTCCAAGCACCCGCTGATCGCAGACCTCCCTCCAGCTCCACAGAGACCCACGCTGACACCTGCTTTTTGCTAAGGAGATTATTCTGCCCATCCGGGAGGCCTGGGGGGCAAAGGCTCCTCCCAATGAAGTGCTTGCACCAAAGCCAGTGCAGCAGCATGGGTTTCACAGGCTGCAGTGTTTGTTATCAGCCCTTGCTTCCCTTTACTGCTCATGTCCCACTTCCTTCTCTCCAGCGGCTTGCTTTCTTTCAAGCTCTCCTGTTTGCAAGAAATTTGCTTTTTGCTGCTTTTTTCCCCCTCCACAGTGAGACAGAAGTAAAAAATACATCAGTTAGCCTGTTTTAGCATTCACCCATCACAGAGACTGCACAGCAAAGGCAAAAAGCACCAACACCAGATCTGCAGGGCAGGAGTGATGAGGAAAACTGCGTGAGGGAGAACTGCTCATCCCAGCATCCACATCCAACTCACACAGCCTGGGGCAGACTCAGGGTAAATTGGCATACAGAGAAGAAGAAAAGCACACACAGTGCTTAGTGGTGATTTGGATAAAGATCTAAGCACTTAGGAGCTGCATTTCCAGGACAAGTCATTAGCTCAGCTCCTCGTGGAATTCTACAGCTCCCTTGGGATGAGGTGAGCACACCGAAAGGCAATGCACAGCCACGCTCCCAGCATTAACTTACGTCTAAATCCAGCCCAAGGAACTTGCCAGAGGTGTAGGGGATGCTGGCCAGCTGGTAGTGGATGGTTCCTGCTGTGCCGACCGGGATCACCGCTACACACAGGGAAAGGATCGTTACAGCTCCAGGAAATCAGCATCAACACAACCTCCCCTGGCCCCAAAGGCCACCAGACCCCACACACCAACAGGTCCAAGCATTCGGGACTGAGGGGTGCTTGCTGCTACTCCAAAAGGCCAGAACATCGCCAAATTCAGCTTGGTGGGATCTGCCTTTAGGATATAGCACAAAAAGAGCACCGAAGATGATAAGAAAATCCAAAGGTGATGCACAAAAATGGAATTAGGAGGGCCCAGGTGAGAGCAGTTCACTGGAATGCTGGGATGTGAATTCCAGGCTCAACAACAGCCCTTCAGAAGTGCTGGGCTTCCACTGATGCACTGAGGGACTTGATATGGGAAATGGATCTTGTTCCCACTGTGGGAAACACAGGGAAACAGTGCCTCACCCTCCACAAGCAACGCACCATTGAGAGTGCTCAGGAGATGGATGTTCACGAGGTTCATCACGATATCGACCACGGGGCAGAGCTGCAACACAAAGCAGGAATGTGACTGCTCAACACCCCTCACCACCATCACCCACAGCCTGCCCAGACTCCCTCCTTTCCCCTCCAGGGAAACGCATGGCAATAGACACAGCCGGGATGCTGTGAAAGACCTGGGGCAGTGGAGCATCCCTGGAGCTGTGGGACCACACTGAAGGTGGAATGTTTTGGTCTGGGGAATATCTGAGGCATCAAAGGCATCAGCCCTGTGGACACCCCAGCCCCATGGCCCGTGCCAGTGATGTGGGAGAGCAGCACAGAGAGACAGTGGATCTTGCTGTGGCCTTGTAACCAGTTTTTTCCCAATATTTCTGTGTTTCAGCTGTGAAAGGAGGACAGGCCTCAGGCATACCAAAGCAGGCAGAGTCGCTGTCAGCTGGCGAAGCACCAGCTCGTTCACTGACAGGGTGAGCAAGCTGGAAAAGAGAGGGGGGAAACTCCAAATCAGCACAAACAAAGCTCCAGGACAGGAGACAAAAAGACCTCCAGCTTTCATTTTACGTTCTCCTACACCCTCAGTCATCCCTTCAGGGCCAGTGGCTGATGCTCGCCAGAGCAGGGGCTGGAGATACAACAGAGCCACTTACCCCACTGAGGAGAGAATTCGACTCACTGCTGAGAATCACAGAATCATTAAGGTTGGAAAGACATCTAAAATAGTCAAGTCCTCCCATCAGCTCTGCACCACAACAATGTCCACCACTAAACCACATCCTCAAGTGCCATAGACACATTTTTTAGCACTTCCAGGTGTGGTGTCTCTACCACTTCCCTGGGCAGCCTGTTCCAGTGCTTGGCAGCCCTTTCTGAGAAGAATTTTTTTCCTTCAACTCTCAGGCAGCTTTCACTACATGAAAAGAATGAACCTCTCACAACCTAACCTTGTGTTTGGTATCTCCCTCTGGTATTTAAATCAGTGCTGTAGTTAAGGGAAGAGGGAGCTGTTAGGAAATATCTTCATGTTAGTTACTGGGAACAAACAATTTGCATCTGGAATAACAAGAGGAGAAATCTGCTGTGTGACATTTCCACACTGCTGCTGAACAACTCACTCAGGACGTGCTGTGCCTGCAGCAGCACAGAGGCAGTTCTGTCTGATAATCAATATATTTCTGGACTGTTGAGTTGGCAAGACACAGACAGCAGCAATTCATAGAGCACCTGTTATTTATGCCCAAATTCTGCCTACAAATGCATCTGAGGAGCTGCCATTAAGTCATTTGTGTATATCTACACTCCCCTTGCTCCCCCTCGGAGTTCACTTCCTGCAAACCATCACTTTAATCCTGCTAAAAATTAAAACACGACCCCCAGAGCAGATGAGTTGGGTTCCTCTGTTCACTCACACAGCATTTTTCAAAGCAGCTGCTGCACAGATTGAAATATAATGCATAATGCAAAAATTAATTAGGAGAATTTCGATGAGCCTGAAAAGTGAGTAATTCAAAAGCAATATAAGAAAACATTTCCCATGATCAATTTACTGCTGCGTTCATCAATACATGAAGTCAGCAAATCCTTGCTGTCAAGAATTTAATAAGACTGAGCAAGAGATGGGACATTTGCATGGAATTACACACAGCCACAGCAGTCAGAGGGAAACTCCACATGCTGGGCATTCTCCTGGGACAGCAGCCAAAGGCAGAGTACAAAACCAGGGAAAGTAATGGTCCTGTTTTCCTGGAATTCTCCCAGCCCTATTACTCCTACCCTTTGGATATCAATTCTCTAGCTAAGTCTAGAGAAAATGTGTTGGAAAAGGTACCAAACTTCATGCTTCAGATCTTAAAATTTCCACAGGCAAACAGGGCAAATTAACCCTCATTCCACTGAAGCAATTGGCATTGGCAATAGGAAAGAAATTCCATCCCTGAGGCCTGGCTCTGTATCAGCTGAGCACCGTCTGTGTCCTGGCACACTGTCCATATTGTTGGATAAAGAGGAGAGGATTGCACATAACAGAACCATAAATCCACAGGCACTTACCCAGAAAGGACCTTGATCTTTATGGCCCCAAGAATGCAGAGGCAGTCTTCAGTGACAACCTGGAATGTGCCAGATTCAAAATTCGTACATTTAATGTTTGCAGTAATGTTCACCTCCACTAAGATATCAATGAGTTCTGAGAGCAGGCCAACCAAGCTGCAAAAAAGCAAATGGGATTATTCCTTCTCTCAGCCTCTACACAGAGAAACTCACCAAAGCCAAGAGAAACAGATTTCTCCTCCATCTCCTGCAGATCATTACCAATGCCACAGGGCATCTTCTGGTGTCTGTTTTGCTCTGTGACTTTATTATAGGTAAGAAACACCTCAAAATCCTTAAGAGATGCAAAATATGTCAGGGTAGGGATTTGCCTCAACATCCATCCTGAATCCCCCACTCACCAGTTGCCTCTGAGCTGCAGCTTTGCCCCGATGGTCAGCTGGACCCCGATCCCTGGCAGCAGCACCACTGACAGCCTGGGCACCCGGACCTTGATGAGATGCAGGCTGTGAACAACAGCAAAGGCTGGCACAAATTAAAAACACCTTCCAGCAGCCAAGCAGCTGTACCCAGGGAGGAACCTACAGCACCCCAGCCACCTCCAGCTGCAGGCACAAGGATAAGAGACAGCTGACTACAAGAAGGCAGTCTAGAACCAGACTGGGGTGGAAGCTGACTTTGAAGAGCCATCTGCTTTTTCCCTCTGTGGTCCCTTTTCCCTCTCTCAGTGCTGTCAGACATTAACAGCACCCCCAGAGCTGTCATTCTGCACCTGCACCCATAGCCTGTACCCATATCCCTTGTCACCCACACTGTGACCACACAGACAACGTTATTCAGGTCAGAATTTCAGTATCATGATAAAACAAGGGTAACAGCCCAGGCCAACCATGCCAGGGGCAGCTCAGCTTGTCTTTTCAGAGCTGATGCTGAAGGTGCAGTCATAGTGAAGCACTTACTCCGTGATGCTGGTGGGAGAGTTCAGCTGACTCCCTTCACCCATGATGTTGGGAACCACGAGACCCTGCAGGTGCTGGTGGATGAGCCCATTATGAATTATGGCATCTGAGAGAACTGGAAAACATCTACGCATGAGGACCAGCACGGGCAGCAGTGACCTGTCCCCACTCAGGCACATCTATCCTGGCACAGCAAAGCCCCTCCACTCCCCAGAGTTCCTCATGGAGACATCAGCTGTCTCCACGCAGTCAAATAACACAGGGATGGTATCTTACAACTTTGGTGCAGTAAACCAAAGCTGGCCTTGGTGAAGTAAACAGGAGGGGCAGCAGTGGAAAGCATCCCAGACTCCAATTCAAATGTCACAGTTTGGCTGTGCACTACCAGGAGCCCCAATGACCCCACTCACAGGCTGGCCTTCCACTCACAACTCACTTCCCCTTTGTCAAGGGGTTTTTGTTTGTTGATTTTTGCCTGTTTATTTTTGCTTTTGGAATTTTTTAGTAAAAGCAACTTGAAACAAGCCTAAACATTGCAAATATTGTTATGTCTGCTACTTTGCAGCATTTGTTGGTCAAATATCAGCTGCTCCAATATGGAAATGAGAAACTGAGACAAAAAGAGGAAATAACCCAGATCTAGCCTTGAAATTCTTTGTGGCTGCTTGGAGCTGAACCATGCCCCAGTTCTGGAGCAGAGATTTCCCTGACCCATGAGCCTGGTGAAGGCTCTCAGGGGCTCTGAGCAAAGTCTGCAGCACTGAGGAACTATGAAATAAAGATGAAGATACTCAGGAAATTTTACTCCCCATCACAGTCCCACAGAGCTTTCAAAGCAAACGCAGCCCATGCCTTTTTGTAGTTACCATTCTGCATTGCCTGTGGGCTGACAGCACAGGACAGGCCAGACAAGACTTCCTGCGAGGGTGAGAGGAGGCCACAGAAAAAGATGACTCCAAAAAGCTTCAAAACCATCATCTCCCCTGCTGGTAAGGGAGACATCAGAGAGGACAATGAGGGAAAAGACTCTCAGAAGTGACCCTGGTGTCTTTATGAGGAAAGAAGTCAAGAAAGGAATCCCTCCTTTACTCTTTATCCTGATCAAAGGAGGCTCTGCTCAAGCCCAGAGCAACAGAACCTTCTTCATGTCCACACACATGGACAAGCTTCACGTGTAGGTCAATAAAAGCCCTTTCCTCATCCCTTGTGACTGGCCCAAAATATTCACACAAAAGAAGCCAAACTTGATGTTTAAGTTATTTCTGTATCCCTGCAATGCGCAGTTACAGGTGTTTTGGTGAGAGACTTTGCCAAGGGAAGCATCTGAGGATTATCTGTGTTCCTTCTACCTTTCAAAAGCAATAAACTAAAGCACAAGTGATAAAAATAAGCTAGCTAGAAGTTACAACTTAATAATTACTAGCATAAAGTTAATTATGCCATAGCAGACATAGGGAGGTGATCAGGAGCTTGGTGCCCAGCACAATCTCCAACTAAAGCAGTCAAGCACTTCCAGACTGAGGTCCCTGCCACTGCACCTGTCACCCTGCCACCACACAACCAGTGCACAGAGGATGTTACCTGACTCAGCTGCAGCCAGCTGGGATGGGCTCTTGGCTCCACTCAGGCTCCCCTGGACTCCTCAAGACTCTGCGATGTCCCTTTTCCCCCCACAGCTGAGATGAAAGAAGTGGCCCTTATATAAAAGCTGCAGCCAGGCAGACACACCTTTTCCACTCAGCCTCGCTGGCCCAGGAGCAGCCATCCCTTTGCTCCTGCTCCTTGCAAGCAACACCCAGCTGCCACCTCCCTTGATTGATACCAGGCAACGTCACCGCTGCCTTGAGCTGCTGCCATTCCCCTCTGTGGCCTGGATCACTCAGATGCTGCTTTTTTCCCCACCCCCAGTCTGTCTTTGAAAGGATGCCCTGCAATGGTGGATCCAATGGGGATCCCCATGCTTTGAGGAAAACAACTTTTTTAGGGAATTGTAAAAGTTACTGAAGCATCTGAACCTGGCAGAAGACTGAAGGAGCTGCCTGTGCAAGGAAGCAGCACACAGAGCACAGGAACACGGGTTCAAGGAGATTTAGAGAAGGAAACTATCTACTTTTGCCAATACTTGAGGAAGTGTGAAATTTAAAAGACTCATTCTTGTTTCAAGTGGAGTCCTGGGAAAAGATTTTCTTGACAAAAAACAATGTGGAGAGTTGCAGAGATCTGATAAAGGTTGGCATTTAAATTGATTTCGGATGGATCTGTAAAGTGTCATGAATCCACTGTGAAAAATGAAGTTGTATTGAAATGCACAAAGCCAACAATAAACAGAGTTTTGAATAAGCAAATACATTCATATAATATACTTATGGTAGCTAAACACTGGTAGAAGGAACATGGATTTCAAAGGAAAGTCTCATCCTGCAGGAACAAGACTCTCACCCCTCAGCAGATGCCTTGGCTGGGCTTTGCAGAAGTTTCCATTGTGCAGGGCCCCAGGAAGATCTTATCTGGGCACTTTGTTTGGGTCTGGTCACCCGTGTTCAACTGGGATGGATGTGGGGGGAAACTGGGCAGCAAAGGGCTGCTGAGAGAGCTGGGGAGCCAGAGAGGGCCCCGTGTGCTCAGCCTCATGGAACATGGAGCAGCAGAGATAGAATCATTCTCCACAAACATAGGAGAGGAGAGAAGGAGGAGAGATGCCTGGGCTCAGGGATAGGGCTGGCACAGGAACAAACACAAGCTGATAGATTCAGGTTGAAGTTAGGAGAAAGCTGCTACCACCACAGTGAGTTTAGGGCTAGTTGTCCCCTGGGAATACAGAAGGCAGAAAAATATACTCAGGATGCTTTTCAATACTGCACAAGGTGTGTTCTTGCAGCAGCAGCAAAGTCCTTGCACTGAGTCCCTCAGCATGTGCTGCCCTGGGCTCAGGTTCAATGGAGTAAACTTGTGCTTGTCACAGAAACTTGTTTTATTTAACACTCAACCAGGACTGCATTTGATGTGTTGGTCACAGTTCTAGTCCCAAAACCAGGGGTTGAACTGGATGATCTTAAAGGGCAACCTACCCACGCTGCTCCTTTTTTGTCACCTTTCAAAGATCCAAATGCGTCAGGCTGAGCAGTCACCATGAGCACACCCACAGTGAAGTGTTCATGAGACTGCTCCAGCCACGTGCAGGCTGCAGGAATATCACTGCTGGCAAAACCCAGCTGCTGAGCATGAACAAATGTGGATTTCCAGCGGGTTTCAGAGTGCCCCTGTGTGTGCAGTAAGCACCAAGTGACTGCGTACATGCACGGCACAGCCACGCACTCCCAGCAGATCCTCTCGCTGTTCCATGGCAAGAGGCAGAGATCTGTGTCCATCACACACATCCTGAACCACACCTGAACCACAGCAGTGACAGCAGCTGTGAGGAACGTGGCCCATTTCACACACCCTGTCCATATTTCTTCCTGCTCTGTGACTTTTCCTCCTCAGTCACATCCCTTGTCTCCCCTCTCATGTGCCCATATTTCATCCTCTCCTTGCAGCAGTGATTTAGATATCACTTACTGGGAGGCTGCATTCAGTCCTGCAGTGACAAGGGGAGATATATTAAAATCAAGCATTGCAAGAAATTGTAGAAGAGATTGTCTCAACATAACTGCTGGAAAGTAGAAGGGCTCAAGGAAAAACCAACACCCACAGAGAAGAAAAACTCCAGAGCAGCCTCTGGCATCCTGCACTGCCCCAGGCTTAGGGTTCTGCAAGAAGGCAGGTTTAACAGCAACAGGATCTTTAGAGGAGTAATATTAAAGCAATTAAATATAATAATTTATTAAATATTATTACATTAACTGATTTTTTTTCTCTAATATTCAGAACCATGGAAGCCTAGGGAAAACTTAGGAGAATTGCACCATATAGGTCAAATTAAAATGCCGAGCAATGCTGAAGATGAAATAAAGCCAGAATATTTGCACTGCATTTTAAGGACAGATAGTGGTTTTGAGATATTCCAGAGGTTTGCAGGCTACAGGAGAACAACTTTTCTTCACTGTTATGTGACAAACAAAAATAAAAATTAAAAATTAAAATGAGTAACCTCAGACTGTTAAAATTCTTTAATAAGCAAATATCAACTCCTTATTAAGAGTATATATAAACTGAATCCTCTCTCTTGATCTGAAAAGCGTAAATCTGGAAGCAGATCTTGCAGCCTGTGATGGAGCTGCTTTGTACAGATGTTCAGCCTTTTCCCTCTCAGGGACACCTCCTGGGAGTCTGTGGCTGCTTCCAAATGGATACTGTGAACATGAATGAACTGCTCAGCCCAGACATCGATGGAAGTGACTCCCTGATGACAACAGCAAGGTGGTAGCTCAAGGGGAAGGAAAAAACACTTGGGGAGGAAAATGACCCAGCAAACTGCTGTGCTGGAACAGAAACTGAGAAAGGGCAGGGGGGAACAAAATAAGTTTTTAAGTGCTGACTGCAGCTGGGCTGTGAACTCCCAGCCTGGTCTCTGAAATGCTGAAGTTCAGGTGATGAACTGTTTTCCTCACCAGGTATTTTGCTGGGGTATATGGCAACGCACCAGATCTGCCTTGGGAGGAGGTTGGGCACCTCAGGCAGGGGCAGCTCAGTCCAGGGGCTGGAAAACAGGCACATGGAAAAGTGTCACTCCCTGTTGTGCTTCTGCCTCACTGCGAGCTGACTTGCTCAGGGGAGATTTTTTTTCCCACTCCTGTTAATGAAATTGCTCAGGGAAGTGGAAGGAAGGAGCTGTCTCTGAGCTCCCCAGTGCAGTGTAACACACTGAATTCAGCACCAGAAACATGGCATTAGTGCAGCACTGCCCCTATGGAGTCACCTGTGTTCTGCCTGGTTTGGGATGGATTAATCCTCCCAGAGCCAGGCTCCAAAACTAATTTCTAGCAACAGGATTTGCCAAAACATAAACTAGAGTCTCTTAGAAAGGACCTGGAAAGTTTTAGTAATAACTGAAGGACTCAAACCCTCCTCAAGTTTTGGGACTCGAGCACAGGATTGACAGAAACCCACAATCCCCAGGGCCAGATTTTACAGCTGGTTTAGCAGCTCCCATTGTCAGCAGCCCAGGAGGGCAGAGCAGCTTAATTAATGCCCATCACTCCTGTAGCCCAGCCAGCCTGGCCAGGCTCATGCTGACCTGGGGCTGCTGCTTGGCACACAAACCCTGGACCCATGGCAGGGTGTGCGTGGGCAGACGTCAGAACCCTCCTTTCCAGCTGTGCCCGTGTCTGATCACTCAGCCGTGCAGTTTCCTACACGGGGAACCTGAGAAGCACAAACAGAATCTCAGGAAAGGGTCACACAGAGAGCCCAGGCAGGGAAAATAGGGAGAAGGACGCAGAGGCACAGGCACAGCTCCCAGGAGCTGCCTGTCAGGAGGAGGCAGAGCAGCAGCATTGATTTCTGGAAGCATCCGCAATGCCGAGCATAAACAGCAAAGCTGAGTAAAATCACTGCCATGAGACAAGCACAAATCGATGTCTCCAGGAATTTTATAGACAGGAAATTTTCTTCTTCTGAAATGCGAGCGGAAGCAGGAGGAACATAATGTTATCAGCCCCCGAAAAGGGAGAAACTTCATTAGGCAGATGCAGCACAGTGAGATGGAAGAGGAATGCACAGAGAAGTGTCACTTGCTGGACATTCTGCAGTGCAAAAATGGAGGCAAATGGTTCAAACCTTGCTCAGAGTTCCCCAAGACAATGCTGACAGCAGCACAGGCAGGAGGGCTCACAAGGACAAGTCAGGGAAGCCGGGGCAGCCTTGCAAATCCTGTCCCAGCTGCTTTGGGCAGGCATTGGCTTCACCAAGTTTTGCAATATTTCATCACTATCTGTCACTGCAAAGACCATAGTGTGGTTGAAGTGCTGCCCTGAGCACCTTTCTGGGTGGATATTTTGCATCTGGGCTTTCAGGTTTGGCCCATTCCAGGCTTCCCTGGGGCATCCTTTCTCAGCTGGCCTCACACAAGGCACACTTGGTGAGCAGAAGAAGTTGTGACCTTCCTGAAGGACTGCCAGGAGCCTCCAGTGATGGACCATGGGGCACACACCAGCTGTCTGCCCTGGGTTTGGGGTGCACATCCAGAGCCATCCCTGGTTTCTGCAGCAGCTGACCTACACCAGCATCTCTCCATCCATCCATCCATCCATCCCTCCCTCCCTCCCTCCATTCCTCCCTTCGTGCTGCTGCCCAGCACACCCCCAGCAGAGCCACGATAGCCTGGGTTCCTCAGTGATGCAACGTGCACCTCAAAGTCAATTCTATTCCTGTGTTTTAAGCAAATGAATCCCTCTCCTGCTTTCTTCCCATCACTTCCAATCACTCGCACTGCGAGTGCTGTGAACGCCTCAATTCCTCCTCACTCTTCATTCTTCCAATTTATTTTTTTGCCTTCCTCTCAGTCTGGAAAATGGATTTCTGTCCATTTTGTTGTCTCAGAAAGTGTTGGCACTCTGGTGCCAGCAAAGACTTTTTAAATAAAGACAGCTAATTCTATTTGACTGAAGGATAGTGACACAGACTCAAAGTCATGTTTCTGCCTTGCCTGTGGTTTGGGGAAGCTTTACTTTACAAAAAGAAAAGCAGTATTGAGTGAAATTGTCCTTGATAGTCTCCATTAATCCCTGGGAAGAATTAGCAGCAGCTTTATATTACATTCATACATCTTCTAGAAGCAAAGATTTCAGGCTTTCTGTCTTATTCACAGCTTTTAATAGAGACTTGACAGGGTCTCTTCGGACACATCATCAGCACAGGTGGCAGAATTAGTGCCCTGCTTTGTCCAGATGCTCCTCAGGGGATAAATTACAGCCCTGCAGGCAGACAGGGTTTGGAGTCAGCGTTATGGAAATAAATGCTTATATCCAGGAAAACACCGACTGCTCTAAAGAAAGTGCAGCTGAAACCAGAGAGTGAGTTCATGTTAAACAAATCTTGCTGATGAGTTAATTAGCCTGACGAGCATGGTTGAGGTCGAACTCACCCGGGTGCCGTTTCCCTTCTATCAGTTTGGTGATGGTGTGTCAATCCTGTCTCCGGGCAGAACCATCAAAACAACAGACGTGGTTCTGAAAGGAGGAGACAAACAGGCATTAAAGGACGAAGAGGCATTAAATCCCGAGCAGGCTGGAGGGCAAAGAGAAGGGTCACACCAAGCAGGTGAGCGTCTGTCCTGGCTCTGACCCCGCAGGGCTCAGCACCCCACTTCACCCCAGATGCTGGTGTTTGTGAGCACCCATCCCGTGTCCTATGCACCGAGGAGATGCCTCATATCTCACACATCCTCCCTGAATCCCCATGCTGCCACTCCGAAGAGCCATTCCAACGCCAAGGATGGGCGAGGGGAAGCAGAGACGGAGCAGGGTCCAGAGCTAACGTGGAGACGGGCCTGAAGGGTTCTGTATTTCTGCTGAAATACACCCACGTAGCTCAGAGAAGCACCAGGGAGAGACCGCGGGGCAAACTCGGGGAGCGGGGAGAGCGACCCGGACACCCGGAGCGGGGCTGGGACCCGCGGGACTCGAACCCGGGGCCCCTGGAGCTCAGCGTGGCTCCCTTGGGCTGTAGCGCCCCCTGCTGGCGAAGAGCGGCCCCGCGGGACCCGGCCCCGCCCGGGCAGGGACCCCCGAGCGATCTTGGTGACAGGGAAAGGGGAAAAGGGAAAGGGAAAACGGAAAGGTGAAAGGGAAAGGGAAAAGGGAAAGGTGAAAGGGAAAGGGGAAAGGGAAAGGGAAAGGTGAAAGGGAAAGGGGAAAGGAAAAGGAAAGGAAGGGAAGGGAAAAGGAAAAGGAAAAGGGGAAAGGGAAAGGAAGGGAAGGGAAAGGAGAAAGGAGAAAGGGGAAAGGGAAAAGGAAAAGGGAAAGGGAAAAGGGAAAAGGAAGGGAGGGGAAAGGGAAAAGCGAAAAAGGGAAAGGGAAGGGAAAGGGAAGAGGGAAAGGGAAAGGGGAAAGGAGAAAGGGGAAAGGGAAAGGAAGGGAAGGGAAAAGGAAAGGGAAAAGGGGAAAGGGAAAGGGAAAAGGGAAAAGGAAGGGAGGGGAAAGGGGAAAGGGAAAAGGGAAAGGGAAAAGGGGAAAGGGAAAAGGAAGCACTGCAGGGCAGCAGGAGCGTGTTGATGGAATGCTGGGGTTTTGGAGCTGGAATGGAAAAGGTTCATGAAGGGGATAAAGCTCCTTAAAGTTACTCCCAATGCAGGCAGATCGATTCGTGTGCATCAAATGCAATGAAGACAAACAAGAGAGAAACAGTTTAACTCCCTAAGAAGAGCTATTTGACATCGACCCTACACATGGCAAAGAGTGCAATGCCACCCCTGAGCACGGACACAGCCCAGGGGCTTGGGGCACATGCCAGGGCCAGGTACCTCACACTACAGCATCACAGACACAAACTCAGAGTGATGGGAACAGACATTTTAGCAGGGTCTTTTGCCTAAAAGAGGGAAGAGTTAGACTAGAGATAAGGATGAAGATTTTTACAATGAGGTTGGTAAGACACTGGCTCAGGTTGGCCAGAGAAGCTGTGGCTGCCCCAACCCTGGAAGTGCTCAAGGTCAGGTTGGAGAAACCTGGTCTAGTGGAAGATGTCCCTGCCCAGGGTTGGAAGGGAAGCTGACAAGGGGGTTGGATTAGATGGTTTTGGAAGGTCCCTTTCAACCCAAACTATTCTATGATTCTAAATTACAAAAACAATGTTGGTCAAGGCTGATTTCCCTTGCACAGTGAAAGCAAAACTTTGATAGCACAGATTGATCTGTTAACAACATCCATTAAGAAGCTCCACAGCAGAGCTCCTCACATCCACAAAAGGACACACTCATTGGTACAGCCATGCCAAAGGTCCTGGCCACCCCACATTACGTGGGAAAGAACCATGTGTCCCTCACCTCACAGCAGCAAGGAAGGCGTCATGGTTCAAAACTCACTGCAATACTAATTAAAACCTAAATAAGCTTCCACAATTGCTTTTAGCATCCCATCATTGAGAAACACCCTTTGTAAACATTTGAGGGTACAAGTGCTTACAACTGGAATTTGTGTGTGAATTTACCAGGTTCTCTGCTAAGGTGTTTCAGATGGATCTACCTGATACCCAAACCCTGAACCACAGCATTCAGCCCTCCAAACTGTCTTCAAAATGAAGAATGGGGTTTTTCACTGCATCACCAGGATCTTGTAATTTCCAACAGCCTTTCCTGACTGCAGATGCTCAGACTGTAAATAATCACCACAGGTTTTTGCTGCCACTGATATTTTCTCGCCTGAGGCAGCCGCTCGCTGTCCTGCCTCTGAGATAAGGCTGGGGAGCTTCACAGGGTTTGGGCGCTTTGAGTGGAATCTTCTCAACATCAAAGTCCCAGTAGGGTTTTTAGTGAGGCTTTAGAACCAAGTTAAGGATTTTTAATGTGCCATACAGCACCCGGCATCAAAGGGACAGCGTCTGCAGGGGCCTGCTGTTAACAAAGTCACCAATAGCATGGAAATGCAGCCGAACTAAACAGCTCCATCACCACTATTTTGAGCAACTTTTATGTACAGGAGATGAGCACTCTGGAGGTTTACTGAGGGCAGAGAGCCTGAATAAAAAAAGCTGACTCCCCTATTGGCCATGTGAAATTAGTCAGATGGAAATGAGGAGCTGGGAATCTTTGAGCTTGTGCAGTGCAGATCATATAAATATTCTCATTGAATTATGACACTTTGCAAGCCTCACACACAGAATCAAGGTCAGCAGCAGCAGTTGGCAGGAGAGCTCTGCTCCTTCAGCTTTGCTTTTCAGGATGCAATCGGTTTTTCTCTTCCAGCAGAAGTCATAATAAGCAGAAGCTAGCTGGGCTGTCAGAGGAGGGGTGTGTTCAACACGGCCATGGGCAGCAGGAGTGTTGCTGTGCGTGAAATATGCCGCATGTGACACTCTGGTAACACCAGCACCCTGCGAATCCTTCCCTCCTGTTATCCATTTCTTCTCAGGAGCCGCAAGTATCCTGTCACTCGCACTGAATTCCCCACGTGCCTGTGGCACAGAGCTTTCCAGAGCCACTGGTGAAGAGGCTCGTGAGGAAACCCCAGGACCGAGGGATGACAGTGCTGCCTTGACCAAGTGACAGCGAGGGCAGCACTGCACCTCCAGCCCAGTGAAGGGCACTGGTTTGGCAGCCAAACACAGCTCACACACAGAAATCCAGCCCTGCTTCGGCACTGTGAGCTGGAGCACTCTCAGAAACACAAGCTGTTTTTCTGGGAGCTGGAGCAAATACACATTTTCCAGCAGTTGCCTCTATTTTTTAGAGAATAAGTAAGACAAGCAAGGGCAAAGCAACAGCCTGTGGCAGAGCAGGATCCGAGGGGACCTTGCAGCATTCTACACCAAACCTGCTGAAAAAGCTGCTGCCTCCCCCAGGTGAGTGGACATTAAGGACATAACACAGCAAACACCATGGCAGTGGCTGTTTATCCCACTGCAATACAGTGGCAATTTCACAGCCACAAAATTCTTACTTATTTTCGCCAAACCCTGATGCAAGGAGGAGACAACACATCTTGAGACTTTATTTATTTTTTTTTTAAGTAACAGTCTCCAGCATCTTTTCAGACTAGTAGGAACCATCCCTACAGATGCTGTCCCCATTACTGACCATGACACCGACTGCCTTTGTGCAAAGCAGATCTGAATTCAGAGGCTTTGGACAGCTTCTCCCCAGCCCTCCTGCTTGGCCAGCAGCAGACATCTGCTGTGCACCACGCCTGGGTGGTTGCAGAGCTCCCAGCTGCCACACAGCTGAGAAAATCAAACTAATATTATTAAGTTAACGCCAGCCCTGGGTGCCTCCACCAGCGATCAAAGCCACCTTCGGCTACACCGACACACAGTGACTTGTAAAAGGCTGAGCTGAAACAGTATTTCACGGCTTGAATTGCTTCAAATCCCCCAGGAACAAGTGTCAGGGCTTTCAATAGCTATAGTGCTAATAATAAAACAGGGACCTCTTCCAGTATCACAGCACAAACAGTAGTTATTTCTCTCTCAAAGCTTTGATTCCTAAAACCTTTCTTACATTCAGCGTGACATCAAAACACCCATCTCATTCACTCAGGCTGTCACAGGAGAGTTGTGTGCTGCTATTAGAAATAGCCCTGAGGTGAATTAAGAACAGTCTGTAATGATGTTCCACTACAGCAACTTTATTTCTACCAAACCAAATAAATGAGCAATATTTTATCTGATGTGCCTTGGCTCAGCAGAGAACGGCAGCTGCTCCCCTTATGATTTATTGAATGGATGTTTTCTAAATAGCCAAAGCTGGTCTCTCAAGCCAGCCACAAAATCTCCCATTCCTAACAGCCCAGCAGAGATAGGAAAGGAACATTCATGTTCTGGATAGTGGCAAGTTTGGACATGAACTCTTTTATTTGCATTTTTCTCCATATAAACAAAGTGCACAAACAAGAAGTTATATATTTTTTAAAAATTATAAATATTGATGCTCAACAGCTGGCAGCAGATACAGGGCACAGAGAAAGCTCTTCCTGCACAGCTGCAGAAGCAACAGAGTCCAGCAGTCAGGGGAGCTTTGGGTGCTCTGGGTGCTGCCAGGAGACTGGAATGGGGGAAAGGAAAGGGTGGAGGGGTCACGGAAAGATGGAATTTGGAATGTTTTTGGAAGTGGTACAGGCAGCACATCCCAGCACTGCAGACACCCCAGGGCACAGTGGGTCCCTGCACCCATCACCCCAGAGCAGCAGCCCCAGCACCACAGTGAGGTGAGCAGGGAGAGAAGCAAAATAAAACAATCACAGAGGCACCAGACCTCCAGCAAGCAGGACTGCAGCAGACACAGCTGAAGGGGGATTTGGGGCTTCTGGAAAACTGGCAGGAGGAAATGGATGTTCACATCAGTGATTAAAACATGGGATACTCCGCCAGAGGACGTCTCCTAAACCAAGAAGCTGATGAGATGCACAACAGGTCTAGGCATCCACATGGACACTAAGGACACAGGGAATCATTGCAGGAACAGCAACACATTTCATGGATATCCCACTTCAGGGATACCCCACTTCAGTGGGCTCTGGCTCCCAGAGACTCCAACACCAACAGTGAAGGGAGGCAGGTGGGTGTTTTAACAGGTACTGCAAAGTGCTGGTGCCTCTGAAAGGCCTGACAGCAGAGCTCCAGTGAGGAGTGACAGTCCCAAGGGACAGAGATAATCTGTTCAGGGTGTTTTAATTATTTTAATGCCAGAGCAAAGGGAAGCTGATCAGGGCAGAGCAAATCCTGACCAGGCAGCAAGTGCTTGGTGTGGGCACCACTGGGATTCCTGCCCTGAGAGAGGAAAAATGCCCCAATATTTATAGTCCGAGGAATGCCAAGCACTTCATTCCACACACACTGGCTGAATGTTTGCTCCAGAAGCAGAACCAGGAGCAGTGGACTCTGGATAAGGGAGTGAAGGGCCTCCAGACCATACTGGGAAGACACCAGTCCCAGGAGTTCCCATCTGTGGAACTGCTGATTAAACACACCCAGGATGGGGGAAAACTCCAGAGCACTGCTTTGTTGGAGTTAGTCAGCACATCAGCCCTGTCTGATGAAACAGAGAAGCCTTAAGGGAAAACAGCTTAAAACCTTCACAAAAATCTCACAAAAGCTTATCCTGATGCCAGTTCAAGTCCCTGTCAGCAGATTCCCAAACCAAAGCAGCCTTTGATGCCAGCTGGGCATACATTCCCCACAATATTTCACTTGAAGGCTATAAAAACAACAACAAAAAGAATTTCTCTGATACTTTGCCCTTGACTAATGCACGCTTACTGAAATAAATAACCACCTGGTCTTGCCATTGAAGAGCAGCACAAACATTGCCACAAGCAGATTATTGACCAGAAATACAGAAGCCAAGTTATAAACAGGTTCGTAATTCAATAAACAGAACTGTAAAGCATTTCCAAACAGACCATACAAACCTCACTCTACCTGCCTCCAACAAAGGAAGTCAAATATCTATTTATGAGATTCTAACTCCCTATTTTCTATGCCATTCAGCACAAAGAAGAAAAAAGCATCTAGATAAAGAGAGGGCATATTTTAGCTGTACAGGATTTATTCATTCAATTTACATTTGAATCAATTATCCAGGCAAAGCTCGAACACTGCCAACGTGATTCAGGTGGCTGAACACACATCATAAATAGTGCAGTGTTCAAGTCATATAATCCGTGCCTGCCACTCCTGGATCGCTCCATAAGCAGGAAGAATATCCCAACTCACAGCGTGCCATTATTTCCAAGTAGGAGTGTGCTTGGCTACAGCTTGGAACAGAGCCTCTGAAACCTCTCACACAAAGCCCTGGCTAACATCCAGCCCGGAAGATTAGGGATAAACCCCTGGAAGGTTGGGCCAAGTCCCCAGGACTGAGCAGGGACCCAACCTGGCTGGGCTGGACCTTTGTCCCTTAAGGAGCACTGAGGTCTGTGATGGCTCCTGGGTGGGAGAGCCCCTCCATCCTGCTGTGCCCACAGCAAATGACACAGAGCTGCCTCTTGCAGGTTGTGGCAATTCACACTCCACCTCAGGATTCCCTTTTTCTGGCTGTAGTTATGGCACACAATGCATCAGTCTGAGAAAAAACAGATGAGAAAACTCAACTCATTTCACAACCAGAGAGCAGAGCCTCTCCTCTGCTCAGCTTTTCTCCAGCAGAACATTTCTGCGCTGCAATGGAGTTTAGCTTTGCACAAACCCAAGAAAGGAGACAAAGAATTATGAAGCCACATATCCCATTAGCATCCAAATGCAGCTGTGGAGGCAAGGGGTTTTTCTGAAGATAAGGTGTTTTTTGAAACAGTACTAGGAGGAGGAAAAATTTCTTTTATGAAACACATTTTTCACAGACATGAAATCCACAGCGCATTATAAAACTGAATTTGTTGCTGTTGTTTTTATTTTAGAGCATTAATCACTAAAGGCTTGCTTAGGTGGGCAGGAAAAAATCCATTTCCCATTGTCTTAACTTCACACAATTTAAGAAGCTTTTCAAGGCCCACATAAATGCAAATAAACACTCCCAAACCTGGCTGGTCCTGCACTGCCCAGGAACACAGATGCTGGAAGCACATCAGCTGGACTTGCCTGACACTCCAGAGGTGGAAAGCACTTAAATCCTGGAGCTCCATCACCCATCACTGGGTTTAAAGTCTGTAGGAAATGAGCTTTCCCAGAACACCATTTCCTCTGGGACAGAGAGGAGATTCAGCCTCTATCCCAGAGGATTACCTGTGCCATGGAGGAAGCAAATACCCTTAGATCCTGAATGCTGGGATCTTTCCACCTTTGAGAGTCTGTGAATTAACAAACGCAAAAACTCATTTGGCCTCCCCAGTCCCACATTTAGATTTCATGAGCACAAGTGCACAGGGTGAAGGGAAGAGCCAGAAAGGTTCACTGAAGATATTTAACAAAACTCTTTTGTATTTGCTAAAGCAGATGTGCAGTTATAACACTGAACTGTTACCCCAGTGACAGCAGACTGCCTTTAGTAAATTCTTAGTAAAATTATCTTATTTGAATGTGGGGAACAGACGGATTTGGTACATCATCTGGAGATAAACACACCCGGGTCAGGTGTAGGCAGAAACACACATCAGTGCTTTGGAATTTTACTGCTCACTCCCCCAGACAACTACATTTTCATACATATACAATATACATAAACACTGTTTTGGCACATGAACAGCACAGCCTAAGAGCCAAACTGATGGTTGTGTATATGCAAGGTTCCTGATGCCCAGCTCGACTTCTAGGAATCAACACAAATAAAATATGGGATTGCTCCAGCAAAGAACAGGCACTTGGACTGCTCCAAAAGGGGAATTTAAAAAAAGAAAAACAACAAAAACAAAACAAAACAAAAACCCTCTTGGTTTATATAATTTCAGTTTTGTATAAGGAGCAATCAGGGAAGAAAACATCCCTGTGGACTTGCAATTGATTTCCAGAACAAAAGCTCTCAAGGGATCTTAAAGGAGGTTGATCTGAAAAACAAAAGATGACCTTCTAGGCCAGTCACAAGAACACATCGCTGCAATCCTCCCCCTGACATCCAGCAGGAAGGAGAGTTGTTGGAGAAAGGCTTTGCACATCATTGCCACGTTAGCAGGAGCTGGTGTGAAAGCAGTTCTGGCATTGTCACAGCTTTGTCCCCCCCTGCCCCAGCCTCTGGGAGCAGCTCTCACACAGCTGCTCCCAGAAAATGTCAGGAAACTGTTGTGAAACTTCAACCTCACACAGAAACTGAGCTCACACTTACCTCCCCAGGCATTTCAGAGCAGTAATTATGGGTGGCTTGGGCACACACATGCTTTCCCCTTTCTGAAACGCAATTACAGCTGCAGAGAAACAGGAGAAGATTTATGGAGGGAACACCAGAAGAATCAATATATCAGCCCAGGTGAAAGACCATGATTTTGAGCTGCTGCTGAACTACACTAAACCACCTAAATTAACTTAATTAGGTGTCAAAACAAGTTTACTTGATATAGAAGAGATATTTGTTTTTAAAAACCTCTCGGCTCAGTTTAAAAAAGCAAGCTTAGCTCTCAATCAACATAGTTCCTCCAATCAACTTTAAAAGACTGCATGTACCATGAGACACAGACGTTTTATAGCTCATCTCAAAGTTATATTTAGATAACAGGCATTCAGCAATTTACAGACAAAATCAAATCAGAAATATCAGCCAACTGATTCAAGAGAAAATAAGGAGGCAGTCTAGGATGAAAGCTAACCTTTACATGCCTAAGCTTCAGTACTGCCACAATTAGCTGTTCATATATCTGGATGGTGACAGACACTTTGGAATATATTTTATGTATATATGTGTGTATATATATATGTGTGTGTATATAAGTATATATAAAGAACTTAGTCTATTCCCTCCTTCCTCTTTTCCATAAGTTTTTTGGACAGCATTTTCACACCGAGTAACTTGTCTAAACAATTAGTGAACACTCCACCATGGTAGGCTCTGTCCTGAAACTGGTGACAGGAGTGAGTGCAGCTGGAAGAGGCACATTGCAAATGGGGTGCCCACAGCACTGCAGACCATTACAAACACCCTGACAAGATCAGGAAAGCACCAGGGCGCTGCCCACCAGCATCGCCAGGAACATAAGGACACCTGAAAAGAAGCATCATTCACAATTTCTATGGTACAGCAGCTCCTGTGCCCAATGGAGAAGCAGCTGGAAACATGAGGATGCTATTTATTGAATTTCAGGCTCAGAGATTTAGGCTTAAATCAGGGAGAAACCCAGCCCTAATTGTTTTCCTTTTCGAGGTGGCAGGTCTCACCTGTGTTGTCACGCATGGTTTCAGAGAGGCTGTGATTCATTAGCAGTGCAGACAGAGTGGAGCTCTCCTGCTGCTGCAGAGCTGGGGCACAGAGGATAACACACTGCTCAAATACAGGCTGCTCAGGAGGGTGCAGGGTGTGGGACACACCTACAGCTCCCACAGGGACCCTCCTGATGCAGCCCTGGGCAGGTGACATTCTCACAGCCAGGGAGACAAACCAGGGTCCTGCCCTGTTCCAGAAGAGGCTTTGTAGAAGGCATCTCAGGAGCACACACTCCATAGCTCCATCACGGAGCTGAGTGAGAAAAATCCCTCTTCTCCTCCTCATGGCTCCAGGGAATGTCATCAGAAATGAGCTGAGCCTTGGTCTGTAACTTAAACAGGATGTTGATGCTTAATGTGCTGCCACAGTTGTATCAACACTGCTGCAGACAAAGCGAAACTTCTGTGGAACAAAACAAACCATTAGCAGACAAGAGCAATTAGAGAAATCATCAGGAGACGACTGGAGCCCAATTTAGTGTTTTGAAGGGCTGCCTCAGGAGAGGGCAGCCTCAGCAAGCAGATGGACCCTGCTCCTCTCCCCGGAGCAGGGAGCACACAGAGCACCCCAGGCTCTGTTTCAGGGCCATGGTGACCAGCGGAGGTCACAGCCAAAAGTCTGCTCCAAATCCTTGCCCAGAGCCTGCTGCCAAGCCCAGGGTCTGGATCCAGGGAGATCCCAGCTGCCAGCCTCACCACCAGCATTGCCAGGGTGTGTTCCCTAAGGTCCTGTGCCACAGCTGGATCCCAGCTTTCCTCTGGAATAACCCACCCAACATCTGTGGTTGCAGGGACCAAAATAATTTACAAGATTGCTCTGAGTTGCTATTTGAAGTACACGTTTAAGCAACAGGAGTCTCTATTTTTACTTAACACGCTCCAGTCTGCACAGGGAACACTCCCTTACGGTGGGACAAAGCCAGAGGTCCTTCCCTAAGACAGCTACTCCAAAATCCAGCTCTGGCAGGAGCTGCTCACAGAGCAGCCACCCAAATGACACTGGGTGAATGCACCACTGGGTGTGCCTTGTCAAACCCAACCCTGCTCCTCTGTGCAGGTGTTACATCATGTGTTGTTACGATTCTCTACTCCCCAAATCATGAAGGAAAGATCATAACATACAAAACATCCATAACCATAATAATACGGTTACCATTATAGGATATTACTGACTTCACCTGCTTTATTCCTACCTCTAAGAAGGAGAAAAATGTGCTTAGTGCTGGGAAGATGAGTGATAAGGTCTGGATACAAACAGAGTGCAAAGTGCAAAGGCTCAGGAACATAAAAAAAGAAATCAGAAAAATACCCTGAAAAATGTTAGTAAAAATAGAATGCAAGTCCCATGAACTAATGCACCTTCCCAGAGGCACCTCTTGGGCCCCTCTTCCTCCAGGCAAAGGCCAAGGTCACCTGCAGACCTCCCCAGCTGCACCACCAAGCCAAAGTCCTGCCCTCTCCCACTAGAATGAGCCAATAAACATGAATTAATAAAAAACCAAAGGACAGTACACAGCATTGTTCCACCACTGGTGTTTACCTTTGTATTCACACAAAGTAAAGCTCAGGCTTAAGATTAGAAAAAGCAACACGAAATTCTTGTTAAAAGCATTTACAAGCATCCTTTTATTTCCTTACAACCATGCAGACAACTTGGGTTCCCAGGGTGATCCCCTGTCCCCCAAAAGCTGCCCCTCTGTGCCTTGCTGGGGGAGCTGCTCCCCCTTCCCTGTGCTGCCCCTTTTTAAGCTGCAATCCAAGCCTTGCTGGTGCTCACAGAAATGATGAAGTGGAAGCTGACACATGTTTAAGCTTTCCTAATTGTCCCCTATGGTCTACTAAGTATAATTACCAAATAATGCCTGGGAACACAACCACATCCTTGGCAATTAGGGTGATGGCACAGAAGGGCCACCAGCCCTCCCAGCATCTCCTGCTGCAGGTCCCTGGCCAGCCACTTCATCCCAAAGCCTCAGCATCCCACAGGCATTAGCAGAAGAGCACCCAACATTCCACCTTCCTCTAACCAGAGTGGCTGCTCGGGATTTCAGGCCATAAAAATAACAAACTGCCAGCATTCTGAGGATCAAGGGCTCAGAGGAAGGATGATGAGCTTGTACAAATGGTTTATTTGCACTTCATGCCAGCTGCTCCCCCTGTACAAATGCTCTGGCCAGGTCTGTTCCCCACTGCCCTGAGTTTCACCTGTGGGTCTCGTCCCTCAGGTCCTGTGGCCCCATCCTGCTCCAGAGCCATGAGATGGAGGTGTGGCAGACCACCACCCTCAACACCCACAATACCACAGAACCAAAATGAAGAAGGGAACGAAGCCAGAGAAGACTGCACAGGAGATGTTATACCCACTGCTAAAAATAACAAAGCTTGTGCATCCTTTTCTTACTCTCAGATCTCTGCTCTTTCTGGCAATCCTGTACCTGCCCTCAACAGAACTCCTTCTCAGACAAGAGGCAGTGTCATGTCTGCACAGTTCATCAGCTCTGAGCAACCTGCTCAGCCAGTTCTCAATGAGTTTTGGTTTTAAATTACCTATTTTGAGAAATGTCTCCGCTTTCACTGGGAGGATGGAACACCCACACCAGGCACCCAAAAACCCTGCCAGGAGTGGGCAAGGCTGCCGTGACTCCTGCCCAGTGGTGCTGGCATCCTGCAAGAAGTGCATCTGGGAATGTTCTGCTGGTGGTGGAGGCTCCAGAAATTCCCTGCTCCACCTGCACCCTGGGCTCAGTGGCCAGGTCAGGGCACCTTCACCAACAGCTGCAGTTATTGTAAACATGAAGATTGGCTGTAAGTATTCCTGGTCAAAAATTATAGTGTGAGCTGATGAGAATTGCAGCATTTTCACACTGATTTTAATTGCATTTTGGCCAGGCTGAAATTAATTTTTATTTGATGTAACTCCAAAATGTATCTGCCTCTAAATTGAAGCTGAACCCAGATTTGTTTGCTCATGAGCACAGATCTAGCAGCATCTTAGGAGATCAAAAGCTAGAGGCCAAAATAACTAACTCTTTTGGGACAAGGCAATTAAAAACAAGCAGAGATAAATATTTTTTTTTTTAAATCTACTGTAAGGACTGTCAGGGACCCTTAAGGACCATGAGCTGCTCTGCCCCTGCCTTGCTACAGCTCTTTCAATGTCTGCACAAGTCCAGGACTTGCTGGCACCTCAGCTGGGCTCCAGTCCTGCTCCTGAATTCCCACAAGTGACAAAGACCACCATTTGGTTGGAGCCAGGCATCCTCCCACACTTTCAAATAAGAATACACAGAGTACAAACAAATCACAAGTTGATTATAAACCTGGTCATAGCAGCTAAGAAAACACTGGAAGGTAAATATCTGCTCAGGTGAGATAATTCTGCCACAGAACCAGTGTCCTACTCCACAAAAGACCAGTTCCTATTAACAGGTGAGTATTCTATGAGGTTGTATCTGCCTCTCTTCCCAGGAGCTTCCACCCCCTGACATCACAGCTGCTGCTGAAGTAATGATAAGCCTGAGAATTTTTATATACAAAATGTGAGATACATTCTTCCAGTGACCCTCCAGGATCTTGGGAGCTCTGAAGGGATGAAATCCAACCACTGGCAACCTGCTGAACAGATGAAATAAAATTAATTCGTTCAGATTTTCTCTAAGGACAAGCTCAATGATTTATGGGGGTTCTTGACGCTTTACCATTTGCAACTTTAAGAAACAGCAAGAAAGTGATCTGTGGGGGGCAAAAAATTTTAAAAAGAGAAAGAAGGACTTTGAACACTTCAGCAGTGGACAGAAGTATCAAATTATTTTAGTTCACAGCAAATCTTAGACAAAAAGTATTAGAACTCCTCCTTCCTCCTCCACTGATGGAGCAGGACCACAGCCTTCCCAAGTGCTGACAATGAGGATGGTGGCGCCAGAATTTTGCTCACATGTCTTTTGTAAGATCACCTGGAAGGGAGGATGCAGTGACTCATGTACTGTCTGCTCTCCTTCCCCTGTGCCCAGTGGGTGGGCTGAAGCACAGGACCAACACTTACCACCTTTTGTACAGCTGCTATTTCACTCCTCAGACTTTTCTGCCAGTTTTGCTCATTTTGTTTTTGTTACAGCTTAAAATTTTTGCAGCAGCTCTCCGGGTCTTGAGAGAATCAGCTCTTGACATTTTCACCTTCTGCTGGTGGGGTTGTCTGCAAATGTCAGAAGCATCATCACATTCCTAAAGCTCCTACACTTCAAATCACACCCCATGGACCATCACAGTCCTGCTTTTATCTGAAGTACATTCAACATGTTTAAAGTCTGACAGCACTTCTTGAGGAGCATTACTTCTTTTCAAGATTAAGCACAAGAGAATGTCATACAAAGACAGATTCTGCAGCCACTTTATGGGGATATAAAATAACCAGAATTAGAAAGTTAGACTGCTGTCCAAGACAAGGCAGACAGAGAAGCAAGGACAACAGGAGGTGATGCTTCCTCACTTCTGAAAGGCCTTTGTGGCTTTGGAGCAGGATCCATGGAGAAGCAGTAATAGTGCTGGGACAGTGAGCAGGGTTTGGATTGAGCTTGTCTTGGCTCCAGCTCTTACCCAAAGCCCAGAACCACACTGGGCAGTGTCCTCCTCTGGGCTTTTCATGGCAAGAAAAGGCAAGTCTCTGCAGAAGGAAAACAGGAAATGGGAGTCTGGCTGTGAGAGCCCACCCAGCACATGTTCATCCCAGAGCGCTTGCAGCTTACACAAAAACTTTCTGTTTCTTTTGAATACTTCTCATGGATTCCTCTGGATTCTCAGTAACTGTCTGAGCACTGGATATAAGTCGTGTTTCATCATGAAAGCCTCTATTATTTTTTTTTCTACTATTTTTCAGCATGCTGCATTTAATACCACCCATTAGTTCCAAGAGCACTAAGGGAAACAGAATCCACTACTAGAAGCACTCAGAAGTCAAATCCATTTTTAGGGAGATATGTGGGACATTTCCATTGGAGTCAGCTTCTAATGGCTCCATAGGGAACAGAACAAAGCCATTAGCTCAGAACAGGATAAGCTCCACATCCTAGCAATATTCATTAAAATACCAAGAATATTAACTCCTCCCCTACTTCCCTCAAAACCAACTGTTTGTGGAAATGTATGGCAAACAGCATGATGCATTTGCAAATAACAGCCTCACTCAGGTGCTGGCAATGCCTCTGGAAGCTGGAAGAGATTCTGAACATGTACATCAGAGCATTGAGTCATGATCAGAGCTTTAATCTAAATTTGTTCCATTGATGTGGCAGATTCGTTCTACAGCAAGCTGTTTACATTTCCATGTGCAAGTGAGTAGATTTAGCTCATATTTCAGTCTTCTAGAAAAGTCAAAATATTTCTTAGAAACACAGTCCATTTAATTATGTTTGTTCTTTGCTGCTGGAATACTATTAAAATGCATGCTGCTTTTATTTGGATACCTTCCTATCACTCTTCAATTCATTTCTAGTGGGCACTGCTCCAAAACCATAATCCCCCATACGGGCAATTCGCTTTGGAGTGGGGCTCGATGATCCTTGTGGGTCCAAATATTCTGTGACTCTGTAACACCTCTACAGACATTCTCTGTGGTCCCAGCCAAGAGAAGGTCAGAGACATCCTGGACTGTAAAACAGTGATAAAACACAATGTAGCATAGATCATCTCCATGTGTTAATCAGCACTGATGAAAAACAAATTTAACATTTTTCAAATCCTTTAAGTGTAAGCGCAATTAGATGGGCTGGACAATGTGTAACTGGAATGTCTGAATCAACAAAAGCTTCCATCAGAGCTGGTGATGTCACAGCTCAGTGAGGGATGAGCAGGTGCCATCAGGGCTGGAGAGATGTCACCACTCACCTGATCCCATCAGGAGATCAGCTCGTACTTTCAGTGCTGGAAAACCAGCACCTTGTACAACTCATCCAGGGTTGACAAAGGAAGCTTTGGCATCCCTGACAGATCATGTGGCTGGGGCTCAGGTGAGCCACCCCCAAGAGGAGGGAGCACATCCAGATCCCATCAGCTACACAACAACTCTTTATAAGGTACAACTTCAGAACTGCTTGTTAGACAAATCCACAAATGTGCAAAAAGAGCAAACCCATAACGGCTCTGGCTGGAGACAGGCTGTGATTGCCATCAGACAGGTGCAGGAGCATGATAACTGGATTAGGAGACCCATAAATGCAGCTTGTTGGGATTGGAAGCTCTGTAACAGTTTTAAAGGAGAAAGGAAACAATGCCCCAAAGCCATCTGTAGTGCCTGTGAGGAGGAAAAGACCCTCAAAGCCCAGCACATACTGAAATCCTGGTACGTAGAGCCCAAATCATTATCTCCTTGCAGGCACACTGAGAAGGATTTCTCCTCTCACCCATGTCCTTCTCCCACCAGGAAGGTGAAGCACATGAAGGTGCTCACTGTACTGGAACCAGCATCAACAACAGGACAATGATCCAACATATTCCTGCCAGGAATTAATTGCAGACAAAAGTGATCCATCAAGTACAGCCCAGGAAAAAAAATACATTAACATGCAACAAACATCATGAGGCCAAAAATACAAGGAATCAGGAGGCAGAAAAACTCATTGCATGAAGGCTGCCTAATTATTTTTAAGGTTACAAGAGAAGTCTGACAAAATATGGGCTCAATACAGCAGACATTACAGAAATTTCTATCAATCTTATCACAATTCTGCCCTCCTACTAGAGCAGTACAGCCATGAATGCTGACCAGCATCAACTGACTGATTAAGACACAAATCTCAATATTACTAATAAAACAGCAAGTGCCAGAAATAATAGGCAGTATGAGCATGTTAAGTTTCAGCTGCAGAATGGAGAAAAAAAGAACTTTTATGGTGTCTTGCCAATAAATTCATCTCTGGGGAACCATCAAAACAGAGGATGCCTTTCTGTAAAGCAATCACTGATGGCCTATGAGCAGAGAAAATATCCAGCACTGCATAACAATGACAGCAGGACATGAGCCACAGAGCAGATCCTCAGCCAAGCCTGAGTGGGACAGGTCCCTGTGTCTGACAGGCTGCATGGAGAAGAGGAATTCCAAGGCAAATAAAGAGGGCACAAAAGGGAAAGTTATAGAAAATCAGAGCATATTAAAGAGGAGAGGTTAGATAAAAGAAAAAAAAAAAGGCAAGGCAAAGAAAGGAACAGAGCAGAGAAATTTATAAAAGTATCCCAATTTTGAACCTCTGCAGTGGTCACAAATTCCTGACCTAAACAGATTTAGACAGTGAAGCTCAATCAATTAGATCCACTACCAGATTAAAAAAAAAAAAAAATTCAGAAGAGCAAGGACCATTCCTGGCCTTCCTGCCATGCAAAGCCAGTGCTACACACAAGTGCTGTGCAAATCCTTCACTCTGCCTCGAGAAGGAAAACCAGAGAAACGTGGCACAGAGCTGGTGCTTTTTTCTGAGGAACATGGGAGGAAAAGGAAATCTCCTTTTGCAGTGGGAGGCAGTAAAATTTTGGGAGCTGTTAAAAATTGCAAGGAGAAGGAAAGACAAAGATGCATGATCCCATAATTCATACAGAAAAGGCAGCAGAGAAACAGGATTTGGAAAGGATTGCTCAGGAGAAGGATGCACCATGTGCTCTTCCTGCAAGCAGGAAAAACTGGGAAGCAGAAGTCAAATGCAGCTTCCCTTTATACAATCCCTTGGACAGGACAGCAGCCAGGCCTGGGCTGTGGCAAGTCAGTGATTTACAACCTAAAATCAGAGAGTCCTAATAGAAAAATAACAGCCTGTCAGAGTAAGTGATGGTGCTTGCAGAGACCTGTCAGCCTCCTGGAGCAGCTGCTCACTATGACCTGCAGGGAATGGGAATGACCAGGAAAAAACAGGCTGTTCTGCCAGGAGGGATGGGGGATTTCTCGGTTTACAGGTCCTGGACAGCCCCCTGAGCAGGATGCTCAGACCTCCAGCAGTGCTCTCGAGATCAGCAGCACTGGGCACTCTAATGGAAGAAACACACTTTCTGCTAAAAACAAGAATAACAGTGAGAAATTAAGTGAATGCTGTAAGAACAGATGGAGAAGGAAGCACGGGGACGGCTGATTAAAAACCAAGATCAAATTTTGGTTTTGAAAAGGGGCCCAGGCAAGAATCTCACACCTTAACCATGTACCAAAATACCTGGAAATTAGTGCCTCCCTGTAGTAGAGAAAACTGCTTTGCAAACAGAAAAGGCATTTCTAAAAGGATCCTCTTTTGACCTTCCCTCCATTCCCTTGCCATGGAGAACAAAGTGGGGGTGGCTGAGGAGCAGCTCTGGCCCTGCAGCACCCTCACAAGTTTGCTCGGTTCCTAAAAATCCCAAAACGACCTGTGGTTTGAAAGGATTCAGGAGTACACATTAGCAGTAGAAAGGGAGCCCAAAGAAGCAATTTAAACAGCCAAATTCTAAATATTTGTGAGTAGCCAAGAATTTACAAGCTGCCCATGGGCTGAAATTCCCCCATATGCAAAGCTTATGTGCAAATAAGCAAATAAACCCAAAAATTTCCGCAGAGATGACCCAGGTTAATCCCACCATATAATCCCATTTCCCAGCTCCTTCACTGAAAGCCTTACACAAACCCCAGGCTGGTCAGAGCACAAACTAAAGCCCAACATTACCACCTGGTGGAAATCATCCTCTGCTACAGCCACAAGCAGAAAAATTATTAAATTCACTTAGCAGAGTAAAAGAAGCCAAGTTTAGACAGTGGCAGTGTTACACCAACATCGAGCTCAGTCCTGCACACCACGGGCTCTGGGTTTAAAAAAACACAAGTTTGGCAGCACAGAAAAATTATTTTTTCAGAGAGAAAGGCAACAATCCCACATGCAAAGCAGCCTCCACATGCCCATGTCATTTCCCTTGAGTCCCTCTATACAGATGCCAGAGAAGATGCACACGAAGGATTTTTTTTTTTTTAGCAAGATTAACACAAGATTTACAGATAGATAAATCAGGAGAGCCACAGAAAACTCAACACTACCCTATCCACCAGCATCAAACCCAGCCATTTAGGAGCCAGGTGCCAGCAATCAGGATTTTGGACTCTTGGAAGCAGTGATTTAATATTCACATCTTTTGTTATTGCAAAATTGTTTGGACAGGAGAACCCCTTGTTGCAGAGAGCCCCAATTCCCAGGCACACATTGTTCAGCCTGTGTTGTTGAACAGCAGAGCACAGCCTAAAGAGGGGAAGAAAACAGGGAGGAAACAGCAAGGAAAACAGCATAAACAATACAGCTATAGATGCAAAAAAGGTCAGATATCTCCCAACTTTATGGCAGCCCAGATACAGAACGCTGTTTGGGCAGTTTCCAGCATCTTAAACAGCAACCATGGGGCTGGCTCCTTGCTGGATCTCATCAGCGTTTGGGAGCTGGTGGATGGCTGAAAACAGCACAGAAGGGGGATGGGAGAATGCAGAGACAGAGAGGAAAAAGGTAGGAAAAAGGAATGAGATGCACAAATAGAGACACAATCAAGGAATATGAATTTCAGAAAGAGAAAGAGGTGGGAGGAAAAGGAAAAGGGAAGTTCAAATGCTGGGGAAGTTGGGAACTGGAATGTTCGACTTGGAAGGAAGTTAAAATCCCAGCAGCATGGCCTGATTCCATTGTGCAATGGAGAAATCCCAGATCTGAGGCACAGACCTGTCCTGCAGGAGCCTGCCTGTGTGATTTTAATGGGAGCAAAGGAAGCACCACGGATCTTATCAGTGGCTGAGCAGGAGACAAGGCTGAGCTGAGGAATGAACTTTATCTGGTGGTGCCAGTTCCCAAGGAACGCCTGCAAAAGAGGAAGGATGTCTCAGAATGAAGCTGTGGTTGGAACCTCAGTGCCTGTGAATGCCTTGCTCTTGGGGGAGGATATGGCAGGGGAGGCTATTTGGCTTAGCTCATTGCTTCTGCTTCCTCAGGAGAGCCCAGTGGGACATAAACAGTACAAGGTGAGTCTGAGGGAAAGCAGAAAATGGGAGGGAACGGAGGGGACTGACCACTGAAGGTGCAGAAAGGATACAACAGAAAGGATAAAACAGAATAAAAACCCAAAGGGGAACAGAGGAGCTACAGTATTTCTGTGCAGACAGAGTTTTGGGACAGACAGAAGCTGAAGGTGCATCCCTGGCACTGAAGAATGGCCATGAGAGCAGCAACATTCCCCCAGGATTCCCCACTACACCCCAGAGAGCAAAGGTTGTGTGAGGACACACAGCCTCCAGGGACAGTGCCAGGACTGGGTAGAGCCACAGAAGGATCATGGCCAAGGCTCTGCTCTCCAGAGAGCAGAAGGTGCAGGAGCATCAGCAGCCAAGTACAATTCCCATTTTGATATGGGAAGCTACAGGGCAAGGAGAACAGTAGGAGTGCCACTGGTCCACTGCTATCTGTATTTATATTATGCCAGTATCTTTGAGCAATAAACATATCCAAGGACAACTTTATAGACCAGATTCACAGCCCATTTGAGACACAGCCAAACAAATAACATTTTGCTACACTGTCTTACATGAGGCCTTCAAAGTCCAGAGCTCTTGGAGACAATCTGTGAAAGACTGTCTCCTGGCTAGAGATAAATGCATAGCTGCAAGCCTAAAAGAAAGTTACAAATGGTTTATAAACCATTTCTGCATAAAATAAATATATTTTAGATATATTTAATTGTCTCCACATATCATTCCACAGAAAATAGTGGAAAAAAAATTAAATAAACTTATAACCTGCAAAGCACAGATGAGAAATGAGTGGTGACCTGAAATACTCCAAGAGTAAGAAATTTGCAGAGTTCCCAGGAGCTGCCAGCATTGGTTTACACCAGGGAATGCTCAGGGCACCTCCCAGGACCCCTTTCCCAAAGGGAGGCACAGACTCCCAAGGTCTTGGTGCAAAGGAGGCATTTAACCCTTTGGAGCAGCATCCCACCCGTAATCCAAGGCCATGGCACAGCTGTCCCTCCCGCGAGGGAGGAGATCCTGACACATTTGTTGTCACAGATATCAAAGAATTTGGTGCCAGGTCTGCAGAGGGAGATCCTGTGACACAGCAGTAACACCGTGGTGGCTTTGCACACTTTTAACCTCAGGCACCCACAGCCATTTCCACGGCATGCGGGGTCCTGGATGTGCTGGTTACACCCCTAAATCACAAATCAACTGACAAAGGCAACATTCCTTTGACTTCCAAGAAAAGGACACTGCATGGCCCCAGAACAGGCAGAAATTTTTGTAAACATCACAGAAACACTGTCTGGTTGGAATGAATCTTAACTCTCCCCTAGTTTCAACCCCTCTGCCATGGTCAGGGACATCTTCCACTAGACCAAGTTTCTCCAAGGCCTTGAGCACTTCCAGGAATGGGGCAGCCACAGCTTCTCTGGGCAATAGCTCCACCCAGCAAACTGACATCGCTCAGAGCCACATTTTTTGCTGATTGATTAATAGCCCCTGATTAATGTCCCCAGGCTGCAGAGAAGAAACAGGTTGTTTTCAGAATTCAGGCAAAGGCTGCCACCATCTGCCTCTCCAGACTTCACTGTCACCTGAAGTGACAAACAGGTTTCTTCGTGCCTCTGCTCTTGGATGAGCTCTGTCCCAAAAGAGCTGTAAGTCAAATGTTTTTCAGCCACAGTAACCTTTAGAGACAAACTAAAAGTTCAATAAAAACTCCACAAACAATGTTAGCTTGAAGTTCACTGATGCCAAAAAGGAGAGAAAGAGGAGTAAGGGGTCCAATTACACCACTCCAAAATCCAACCTTGTGACCTTGTGCTTAGCCTAGAATGCTTCACTCAGCCAGCAGGAATCTACATAAGGATGAGATGATCCTGTTTAAACAGAGCATGAAATTAATGAAAAAGTGTTTGTTCTCCACCTCAGCTTCTAAAAGGCAGCAATACAAATGAAAAGTATTTCTCTCAGACATATTCAACCATCAATCCCATGCACACTCCCACCTTGTGACACACTGCCTTGTCCCTGCTATCTCAGCAGCCAGGTGTGCAAACCCTGAAGTCTCCTCCAAGGGTTCCACTCTTGATGAAAAAGAGAGAGGTAGAAGGCCAAGGAACCTGGGAGTGGGATGAAGTAGGAGAGGAGATATATCATCATATTTCACCTCACTGAAAACTTTTGTAATCCCTAAAGAATCAGAAATGTTTGGTTTTTGAAGCACAGAATCAAGAATGGAAATGGAGGGATCTCACAGCAGAGGGGTGATGCAATCCAACACCTACTTATGGTAGAGCTAGAATCTTCATCCTTCTGCTTTTATGCCTCGCAAACTTTTGCAATTTTCCTCAGAAATTCATGCTCTAGTCCTGCCCTGACTTTGGTATTAGAAAGGGGAAAAAAGTGCTCAATGTGGAATTTAATTCCATGAGTTCATTTCACCATGGACATAGACCGTTTTTGCAAGAGGCTCTTACAACTTTAGTCTCCTCCTCCAGCCCCAGGGCAGTCCCTCTCCAGGTTGGATTAACCTCAGTTCTTTCAATCTTCCTGAATAGGCTATTTTACCTCTAAATCCAGACCCCATGAAGGAGAATAGCTATCATAACTTATATCCTGATTTGCCTTTGTAACAAGTACAATCTTCTACATTCATGGTCTCATATACAATTGCCTAACCAGACTGGTTAAACCTAAAAGAGAACCCATTTGAAGGAGGCATTTATCACCAAATCCATTACTTTCTAAGAGACATTCTTAAATGAGGAACTGGTTTATTAAGCCAATTCCATCAGGGAGGATGCTGATGTTTTCTATCTGATGGAGAAATGAATGCTTGAGGAGCAGACACATTTCCTGGCAGCACAAGAGAACCAGATAAAGTGGAAGACAAGTTCCAGCAGCTCTGAATGCAGGGTTGGGCCTCAGAAATACCCTAGAATCAGAAGGGCTTTCCAGCATGGGATCCCTGCTTCTGAATTTGGGCTGCACATAGTCCAGTGACATCATGCGCACAGCACCAAAGGGAGCAGAATTAATTACTGAGGTTCTGTGGTGCTGACAGGAGGAACTATGGAAGATGATCATGAAAATAAACACTGCCTACCACCAGTTAGAAATGGTGCTCGCTTTCTTACTTTTTCCGTTTTGTTTTTTTTTTTTAAGTACATCAGGAAATTACTTTTGCAACTGTTACTCCTTCAGCTTCATCTTTCATCCCAGAGGACAGTGTCATTAGCCAGACTGTGAAGCATCACAGACAATGTCAGCCTTCCAAAAGTGTCATCAATGTCTCTGTTGTTAATATTATCTACAATTTCTTTCGCTGCCTGCAGAACCTATTCAAACCTGTGGAAACAAGCATTGTAAATTCAGACCTAGACTTAACCAGGTAATTCATAACTGAGAAAAAAAAATGATAAACATGGCAGGCTGTAATAGATGTATCAAAAGTGAACCCCAAAAGAACCCTGCGGCACATTTCCAGAGTTTCCAAACCATTTATTAGAAGCCTGAATTGTGCAGTTCATGGCTAGACAGGTATGACAAACAGTTATTTTTAAATTGGCTATTTGGACATGCTGCTTTCCAGTTTGCACAAATATCTGCAGTGATTTTGCACATAGAACAAACCACTATGTAACTGACATATTAAACTTGCATTGTGATTACCAACTCACTAATCAAAACTTTCCTAAATTGGTCAAAAGGGAATCACAGGTTGCAGCTGTTAACTTGCCTTACTACTGGAAGCCTCAAGTCTGAATGCTATTGCCTTTAAATTTTGAATGTTTGAAGAAGGAAGCAAAGGAACATTTTTCATTAGAAGCATATCATAAATTAGGAGGAGAGGAAATTAATTTCCTCAAGTATTTCCAGAGATGTTTCCCAGGCAGTTTGTTGTTTGCTGTAAGTGATCAGAAATAGTATCTTCCTCTTGTTGAGCATGAGAGGTATCTGTGAAAGGCAGTCATTGACCTCTGTCTGAGAGTTTCCTTGACTAAAAAACAGTCCAATTCCTGAATGGATCACGTGGAGTTTGACAGCACAGGGAATCTCATCCTTATATCCTGCAGAAAGGGAGGAACAGGGCTGGTACAGTAAATGTGCTGGAAATGGCTTCTAATTGTGCCAGGGGAGCTTGAGGTTGGATATTGGGGGAAATTTCTTCCCTGACAGGGTGACCAGGCACTGACACAAGTGGCCAAGGACAGTGGTGGAGTCCCCATCCTCAAAGAAGCTTAAAAGCTGTGTGGATGCAGCACTTGGGGACAGGGTTTAGTGGTGGCCTTGGGAACAATGGGACTCAATAATTCTGAAGGGCTTTTTCTACCCAAACAATTCAGTGATTTTTACAAGGTCACTCTTTCTGACACTCTCTCTGAGGAAAGGCCTTTTCTTGCAAAGCTTTAGCACCCCAGGTAACCCCTCACAGCTCCTGCCAGCATGAAGATGCTTCACACAGATCAGCCTCACCTGAAACAGAGGAAGACCAGTTACCATCAGCTCTTTGTGTCCCACACTGCAGCAGTGTCAGAGGGAGATGGTTGTCACTTGCTGTGGTGCCTCTCACCCTCTCAGCAGCACATTCCATCTGCTCCCACCTCCCTGTGCATCCCTGGCTCACAGGGAGAGGCTCCAGGGTGGCTGCCCCACCTTCCACCTCTGCTGTGGGGCTTCCCCTCATCCTGACAGCCACTGCCACAGACCTCTCCTGCCACTTCCCTCCCCACTCTCCCAGAAAGCCCTTCCTTGAGAGAAAAGCCAAGATTAAACACAGGTTTATATTCAAGTCTTGGAAGCAGACCCACCTCCATCATCCCTCATTTTAATCTCATCTGCTCATCACTCCATAAATATCCACCTGCAGAGCTTTGGACATGTTAAGATTTATATCCATGCTGTCCCCTGAGATTTAATGCCTCCTGAATGTCCATTCATCCTTATGCATACCCTGGGGACAAAATCAGAGTCAGAGAAGATTGACAGGCAACCATTTCATGAAATATTTTTAAGAGGAAAATGTCCGCAAAACATCTGTTGGACGTGAAAACAAAAATTACACCAGTTCCTGTGTCCTACAGTGCTGACAGGTCAGACAAAAGAATTTTTTATATATAAATGCATCTATATATATTTATATGTAAATAATATAAATTTCTATAACATAGCTATAGTTAATATGTAATATTATTGTATGTTGTCATACTGTTTCAATATTTATGTATAGTTTAAATAAATATTTATACCTATAAAAATATATATCAAAGTTAAATATATTTTATCTAAAGGCCACAGTTCACAAAGCCAGCCAGCTGTGTTGAAAAAGAATCATTTTTAGAGGGAGGGGCTTTTGCCTCCTCAAAGCTGGGGTTGCCTTCTGAATACTTCCTTTATGGTCTTAGAAGTTTCAGTTTAGTTTAACTTTGTTCCTTCCCTATTAAAAAGAAAGGAAAAGATTAAGTGGAAGATAAAGATTGTCTTACTGACAATTTACATCTGCATGGCCTCAAAAAGACCCTTTTATTCCAGAGAGCCTGATTCTTCAGCTTAAGAGGTATTGCTCAAAAGTGAAACCCCATTTGTTTTGCCTTTCTTTGGCTGGACTTTGCCCATATCAAACCCAGCTCCCTTCCTGCAGCACAGCCAGACCCCTCTGTCCTGCCCAGTGCTTGTGCACCCATCCCTCCCCTCTAGCCACTAAACACTGCATTCTTCCTTCCTTTCCCTAGGGCTGTCTTCCCACACCACACACCTTTGCAGTTTTCCCTGTACCACTCTATGGCACGATTTTATTCTTGTGCATTTATCCTTTTCTGTTACCACCGCAACATTCTCGAATTCCTACTCCATGCACACCCACCACGTTCTCTGGTCACACACACTGAACATCCCTCCTTCCAATGACTCCATGCCCATTAAGTCCCCAAATGGAATTTCTGTGAGGAACCAACAGACCCAGACACATCTCACCCCAAACGAGGTCGCTCAGGTCTCCTTCCTGCAGACCATGCTTTGGATTTGCTCCCTGTGTTAAGCATATCACCAGAGCAGTGCTGCACTCCCTCCACCCGCTGCCATTTCACACTATAATTAAGCAGAAGTGGTTATTATGAATCGGCAGTGGTTCCATCTCACCTCATTTTCTCCACATTAGAAAAGCAGTAATTGCTCAGCTGTCCGGACACAAATTCCCTCTCCTCTGCCAGTAATCTGCAATAACAGCTCATATTATTATCCCTTTTCTTGTACTACTACTGGATTAGAGGCACAGGGTGTGCACCATCAGACTGGCCTGAAATCTATGAAGCCCTTTGAGTTTTCACCCCATCTTGCAAAACATACCTTTCCCTTGTGAGCAGCAGATTCCAGCCTTATCCTTGACAGGATGCCCTCAACTCCCACTCCTGAACCTGTTCCTGTAAAAGGACATTCCACCAGACAGCCTAGGAGATGACTGAGTGTTCAAGCAGCCACATTAAACCGTTATATGATATGACAACAAGGAAGTTTCTGGCCTTTATTTGAAGGCTTTTAACCAGTTACAGTAAGAATTGTCATTGCAAACCAGGATTTTTTTAAAAAAATGAATAATAAAAGTTAAAAAAAATCCACGAGTCCACCTGCAAGTAAGACATGTTGGTACAGAAAGGAGACACAAACTTTTGCTTCTTCCATTCTGTTTGTTTTTCAAATAACTGATAGAACTAAGATACTAGAAAAGGTTGGATGCTATGGGAATCATTCCAGCAAGCGAGCATTTAACAGCATATACTGTACCAGGGTAACAGAGTAGCTATGTTAAGTCTATGGGTTTGAGTTGAGCCTATTATAAATTGCTTCCCAAAAAGGACATTAAAAACCAGATCATGCCAAGATGTTATAATGGAGCCATAAGCTGGCTACCTGAGTTTGCCCCCATTCTATTTATGACTCATCTTGGTAGCAAAGTGATACAAGCAACTTGAAATCTGAGCAGTGTGTGGCTGACCAGATTGCCACTGCAATTCAACTTTATAATGCACATCCAGTATGTCCACACATCCATTGGCCTCCCAAGGCACACCAGCAGCAATTCTGACTCAGCCTTCTCTTAGCAAGAAAGCACATTTACTTGCTTTGACCAAAATCAACCCATCTGATGACTGCTGCTTCCCAGTTCCACACATGCAATCCTCTTGGAAAGAGACTTGAAGCAACCAGGTCCCAGTGCACAACTTCTGACCTCCCAAAAGACATCGTCACCTTCAGCCACATCCTGCTGCCACCTTTTGCCTTGAGTTGCTGAAATAATGGAATATTTAGAGTCGAAAAAAATATGCTTCTGACTTCAAAGCAAGGAAGTAATGGGAAAGAAGATTTTATGTGCGTCAAACCCTGGGTCTACATCCATATTTCTGCAGTCCAGCCCCAGCTGTGCCATGCCAGCAGGCAGTGCCAGCAGTGCCTGTTCTCCACAAGAAGGCACTCACAGAGCCCTCAGGGGCAGGCAGGGCACTCCTCAGCACAGGAGCAGCCCTGCAAGGATCACTTCCCATTCCAAGGTCAGATACATCCCCTGAGCAGATGCTGCTCTGTGCACACAGCTGTGACAGGAACATTTAAGCTCATCTAAGAAACACAAGTCAAACAAATCAATTCAGTTTACAGTCAGTCTGCTCACAGAGTCTGGTGACAGAAACATCTCGTTTGTCTGTAACTCATAACCAGTGTTTTAGCAGTTTCAAAACACCTTAAATAGATGTAAAGTCAGGTGACAGCATTCCTGTAACACATCCCCATTCCCACACCAAGAGGAGGAGGAGGAAATCAACACCACACTCACATCCCATTGACTTGTGGGAGGGAATATACAGAAAGGAAAAAAAAAAACCAAAAAATAAAACAACCATTTGTGCCAGTACCCTCCAAACAAGGTTCCAAGACTACTGCTACTGAGGTTAGCAATGCCTGGGCTGGGGAATGGAAGCTGAAATTCCAGGTCCTGCAAGCTTCACCATGAAACTACCACGGGCTTCAGCTCTGCCTAATCGTATCTGAAAGCATGAGAGACTCCAGCAGACATGACACTCTTGAAATACAGAACTTTATTTAGAAACTGCTTAAAATAGAAAAACCCTGTCAAGAAAAATCCAAGTCAAATATGGTTTCTCAGTAAAATGGAGTTTTAGGGCAACAAAAGTCTAAAAGGCCACAAGAGAAATAGCACCACTGCAATTTTAAACAATGGCTAGAAACTTGCATTTTTGGCATTCACTGAATTTGGGTTTTTCTCTGAACTTCACAAAGATTCATGCACTACACAGTTACCATAAAATGCTCTCCTACACACATTTTAGGACAAGCTACCACCAGAAACAAATGAATACAAGCACAACAGGACTGATCAATCTCAGTAGTGAAGGGGGGGGGGGGGTCAAAAGTCTTGCAGGATCTTGCCAAACACAACAGTAATGAGGGGCATGATAGCAAAAAAAGGACAGTTAAGGAAAGTATTTTAAATATTAATATTTAAGTTAGTCTCGGTACTGTATTTTCTGCAATAAGATTAGCTCTGTTAGCCAGCATCTTTTAGTTTTTACCCCAGAATACTACTGAACTGGCAAGTGTTATTACTAATATGCCCTGGTTCAAAGGGGGGGGAAAAAAAAAAAAAAGGCAGACAGAAAAATATCATCCTCTTGTGCTCAGTTCACTTTCACTCAAAGCCAGTTGCACAGTGCAAGTCCTGTTACAACTACTGGGTGTGTTCAGCATTCCTTGGGATGGGAAAGGGAGAACAACAGAAGGGATTCCAACAGAAATGAAAATAAGCAGAACAAATAAAAACAAAAGCCAGGGAAGAAAAATTACTTCTGAAGTACATTTTAGGCAGTAAGACTGTGTGCCCTTTGCTTTGTTTTGACTTTCTTACAGAAAACACAGTACGTTTGGCAAAGCCACAATGCCACAGAAAAAGGCTTCAGCACTCTTCAAGGTAATTTATGTGTCTCAGCTGTTCATACTCCCTCTAATCTTGTGACAGGCAACGTTAAGGCCCATTTCATCGAGAACTAATCACTTAGTAAGCAGCTTTACATAGGAATGGAGTTTTGTTTTAATAGCCCCTTTTGAGCACTTGCTGACACAGTGAGACTGCCACGCAAGGGCTCTCGGACAGCAGTGAATGGAGTTAAACAAACGTCTACCCCAATATGAAGCACATAAAATCTCCCATCACATTACTTCAATTTGGCATATGGAAGCATATTTTAAATACTCTTAAGGCATTTATTATAATTTCTGTTCTGCAATTTCACATTAACTCAATCTTTCTGTGAGTCAGTCTTTTAATTTCTCTACCGCACACCACCTTAGATACAAAAAGAGTCTTCCCACAAACCAGTGTTTTACCAGCAAACCATTCTGCAACGAGTTCCAAATATTCAGCCTCTTGCTCCCTAAATATACCACCTCGATGTGAATACTGCTCTGCTACAGCGTGAGAAAGAGCTCCTAACTCAAACCCACTGTAAAAGTGAAACTTCCGCAAAGTGCACTTTAGAAGAGGTACTTTTTGCTTATGAAAAGAAACCAGTGAGTCCTCTAAGAATAAAGTGGAGTATTTTACAGTTAAGCACATGATCTGGGGCAAAGAATTCTGATGTTGCTGCTCTGCTGGTACAGTATGTGGTCTGTTAATACTCTTCTTGTTCCTCCTGCGGTGCTCCTTCGTCAGGTATCACAAAGCCTTCCTGAAGGGGAAGAAAACAAGTGCTTTAATGAAAATGTGATGTCAAACCAGTTCCTGTCTACTCTGTAGGTACTTTTTTTTTCCTCTTACTTTAGGTAAGACACCCTTAAGTCACTGTTTAATGTCAAGATGTATTACCAGAAGTATTTTCCTCATCTTTGATCTATTTGTTACATACTACTGATGAAAGGTCTACCTTGTTTGCTGTCTGACTACAATTAAGTTATCTGATCCTTTATTACAGGAAAAAGCTAGGCCATAAACCTCACAGGGAAAAAAAAAAAAAGGCAGAACTAGAGGGAGCCCTGGACAGCAAAACAGCTTCCAATTACAAGGGCAGGAAGAACTGTGCAACCCACTCTATAACAGATTACTTACATCTGTGGCATAAAGAATTTCCACAATCCTCTGCAACACTGGATCATTCTCCCCTTCATTCTCCTGGCAGATCAATTCAATATTCCTCAATTTGCCAAAGTAGAAGTCTCTTTCCTTCTCCAGATCTTCAACAGTCATTTTCAATGCGTTGATCTGCCAAGGGGCATCAATAATAATTATATCCACCAGAGACAGAATTCAGTAGTATCTATGTAAAAGGGGCATCCCAAAAGTTCTCAGAAGGCTGTTGATATGCAAAGCACTTCAGCAGGAACCAAGATAAGGGGGAGGGGGGACTGTGAGAGGAAAAAAAGGGCTATTTCTCAAATTTTAATATCACTGCCACAACTAACATCCAGTCCAACACACACAAATCCACTTGTAAAAAATAAAGGCTGATTCCATGAAACAGGTAAAGCACTGACTGCCTGCAGTTCTTTCTGCTCACACATTCTTTCACAACAACTCTCCTGCTGACACAGGTTCAGTTGTGCTGCACTCTGGATTTCAGCGAAGAGCAGCTGCTCATAGCTCCGTTGGAATGCTGGGAGAGCTGCAACACAGCTGTGGGAATACTTAAAAACCCTGCTATGTGTGACACAGCCCACACTGGGGTAAAGTGTCTGGGCACTCGTGTGCTACAATGAGGGGTTTTGCTTCCATCAGGAGAGCAAGACCATTGTAACAAAGGGTTCCAATTAAGTGATTTTAAATGAGCTAATTCAGATGGTTTTCTTCCATTTGCCTGACCCAGACATTTCATGGTACTGGAAAAACAAACCTGCACATAACTATCAAGCAGAGGTCAGTCACAGAGCTGTCCTGTACACACCTGCTCAATCAATCCCGCCGATTCATCGTCTCCTCCACCCTTTTTGCCCATCCCAGGCCCAGCTTTGGGACCTGCTGGGGTCCTCTGTGCAACAATGGGCCTCTGTGGGGCTGCAAGATCAATTCAACAATTAATACAAATTCTCCTTCCTGTAATAGGTACTATCCCCCCTCCAAACATCCTCAGGCATTAAAGAGTTTGAAGATATTTTCCTTCCTTAACTCCATGTAACAAGTCCCTTCTTTTTGGCACACTTGGCCAATCCTTGCCATTTTCTCTCTCATAGAAGATTGCTCTTTCTGTAGCCTCCAGACACCTGGGTACTACAGCAGCCTTTGAGCCTGGCATGTCTGAAACAAGATGCAAAATACTGGAATCCCATGCACTGATTTTAAATAGCAACCCAGTCTTCATTTCCCCAGAGATTTTAATGATCAATAAAATCTTTTAACTATTTTTTCTACCTGCACTGCCAGTACCGAGAGATTTCCTGGTTTTGTTCACAACTGGAGTAACAAGGTTTGGTGCTATTGTGTCTTGGCCTTGTCGAGCAGCAACAGGATCATACTCCTTCCCGTCATAGTTTGCATCAAAAAATTTTTTGAACCACTGAACAAATTCAAAGTTGTCCTGAAATTTTCCTTTCACTAGTTTGTCCACAGGAATAATCTGAAGAGGGGGAGGGGAAACGAAAAAAAAAAAACAAAACAAAACAAAACAAAACTAGTCAGACTCATATTAAGGGTAAAGAACCTCCCTGAGTTTTTGTACAGTTAATGCACACAAAAGATGATCAAATTTAATTCTTGTCCAGTCTAGGGAAAATCCCCCTTGATCACAACTGTGTCAAATAACAGGATTTTTGTAATTATTGGAATGAAAAACCAATCATGCTTTGCTTTTGAAAATCCAAGTAATTTCAAATAATTCTGCAGCAAAGTTTCTGCTAGACCAAGGTAACAGACAAAACTTCTTCCTGTCCACATGAAGCTGGCTCTGTTGAATGTGAACTGATGACCAACTCCAGAAATGCTACAAGAGCTAAATATCACTGTTATAGCAGACTCCAGCTTCTCTGGGACGAGTGTATAACTAAAGACTATTAAAAAAATGCAGCAAATAGTGAAGTTTCATTTGTAGGGAAAATTTTTTTCATAAGGCATTTGGAAGCCAGGCTGGTCAAAACTGTCATTCTATTTGAACAAGTTTGCAATTTCATTTTTCCCTAACTAAAAATTACAGGCATTTAAAAGCCACGTAAATGTGGCACTTGGGGACACAGTTTAGTGATAAGCTTGGCAGTGCTGGGGGAACAACTGGATTTGATGGTCTCAGAAAGATTTTCCAACTTTAACAACTGGGTAATTCTATACACTTGTAAAGAGGAATTCAGAATCCTTAAGACTATCATAGCAGTAGGTTATGGGAACATACCTCCTACAAAAATGGTCCAAAGAGGAAGCTCGAGCAAACCTTCTCTCATAGAAATTTCAGTATTATTTTGTGCCACAGAAGTTGCACAGAATTAGAAGGGTAACATTCATCTCATCATTAAGAACTGGAAACCTGACCTTGGCTGGAGTAAAGCAAAATGTATCCTAATTGATCTGAGAATGCCAAGGTAAAGCAAAACAAAAAGTTTTGAGATTTACAAACCAAAATCAAACCCTGTTCCCAGATTTATTCAGTTTTAAATCTGAAAGTTCATCCCATGTATATTAACATTAAAAGTCAGAGAGTCAGTTATAGCCCAGCTTACTTTGTCAACACCCATTCGTTTAAAACCTGCTTGTAGAACCTTGAAGTTTTGAATGTACTCATGTTCCAATTTTGCTTGAAATTTCACTTTCTTGAGTGCTACAGAACCTGGGAAGAGCATGTCCATGAACTGACAGTATGCAGCACCTGCCAAGAGGAAAAGAACACAAATCCTGGGATGAATTAAGTCAGCTCAACTCACTAACCTCCGTGAGTTTCTTTCCAGTCAGGTCAGCAAACTGACCTGACTCACTGCTCAGTCACACAAGCCCTTGAAAGGCAACAAAGTCAAGAAAACAGGAACCTCCAGTCTCCTTTTCAGTGCAGCATGGACATAAATAAGCTTAAAGGATCTGGAGAACCAAACCTTTTGGCTCATGACTTGAACTCTTACTAATAAGAACAAACCTGCCTCCATAACTCCAAGGGGAAAAAATAATCTAATAACTTGACTTCCCTTTCTTCATGGCTATCAGTACAGATCTGAGATGTTACATGTGTCTAACAGGCATATAACCTTCTCTTAACAATACTAACAGAACTAAATCAGAAAAAGCATTATTCTAAAAATTGTATTTAGCCATTATTGAAATCATAATACATTTACCTTCTACAAACAGAACCTATACACAATGCAAGGTGCTCACCAAGATAAGAGGCCAATTAAGCTGAATTATATTTAAAACGTGCCTTAATCAAAGAACCAAAATAAGACAAGTGTTTCTTCCTATTAATTTAAATCCTTCATATCCTCCAATTCAGCATTGCTGTAGCAAGAGGAAAAGAGAGATTCAGTTCACCACAAAGAGTAGACTACCACCTCCATATCTGTAGAATATATACACACAGTTAAAAAAAATTAAAAAGTGGTTTTAAACTAGATCCTCACCCTGCAGTGATACACAACCATTAAAAGCACAAGCACAGCATTCAAAGCACCATTCACCAGCACAAATGAATTAAGGAACAATAGGAACCTTAACCTAAATCATCCAATAGCTACACAACAAGCTCTTGGGAGTTATTGTAGGCCAAGAAGGAATACAGAAGAGCATTGCCCTCAACTACTCTGTTCATCTCTACCATGTCCTCTAACTGTTCATTCTCTTATCAAGATACTTTGCAGACACTCTCACTCTCACCTGCCACTAGAAGACTGATGTCATCCACTGGTGCAAATTAAAAACAACAAACCAGCTCTTGCTGTTTGCCCTCCACTGTGTCTCAGTTCACCTGCTGCAGAACTCCAACCCCAACTCAAACACAGAGGAGTTGCCAGAAACCAGGGGTTTGCTTACTATTGGCAGTCGGAGCGGTAAGTGTGATAAAAAGAGAGGGATCACAGCATAAGTCAAAGGGCAGTTTTTGTGCATTTATGCAACCTCCAGCTGCTGCTGTCACTGCTCCCCTTGCCAAAGACAGCAAAACAAGCTTGGGAACTCCAGCTTCCACAGGACTATGACAGCAAAATCCACTTCATCCCTACCAAGGCACAAAGCATTTTTGCAGAAGCTGAAAAGGAACTCAGGACATAGCACATCAACAGCTCTCAATCTTTTCCCAAAAACAGGTGAGCTGGAATTCTGCAGAGGCAATAGCAATTATCCTCACTTCAACATAGAGTTCTCATAGCATTAAAGGCTCACACCAACCCCGTGCAAATCAACCCTGCACACAACAGGGTTCAACCTGCCTATCTGAAAGCAGACAGTGCTTATCACTTCCCTTCCGCCTGTGATCCTAGATCTTTAGTTCCCTCACCCTTACAGTTCTTACATCATCTCACTAGACAAAAGCCACTACAAATACCTGCCAAATGCCTGTCATGAGTCCCTTGCTTCTCTGTAATCACTGGGATTGTTTCTTCCATGGACTCAGCCACAGCCCTGTACTGACAGTCCAAAAACTCACTTTTAATTAATTCCTCCTTTTATTCCACCTCCAGTTTCCACATCTCTCCTTCCATGGGCAACACCTTATCTTAAAGTCACTGCATGAGCCACACTTCCACTTTTCACTGAGTGCCTGTTGCAGTTATCCAAATTATCTTGTACCCAAGGCTGCATTCCTAGCCTTGGGTTTTTTTCCAGCTTTTATTCCACAGACTGTTACCTGTTATTCGTTTTTACAAGCCTCCTCCTCCTCCCATACGCTCCTCCCTAAGATGACACTTTACTCCATTTCTGTACCACAGACACTTCCCCTTTCTTACTTACAACTCTATATATGAGGTAAGATGGGTTGACAGACTTGACGTGCTCCAGGAGCACGACGAGTAGTAAAGTCATGCAGATGACCCCACAAGTCACTGCTCTGTCATCCTCACACTCCAGTGCTCTTCCAGAACAAATCACAATTGTTTTTGCTAGTTACACTTGTAAGACTTACTCTATCCATCCAAACTAAAGGCTTAATTCCTCATGGGAAAACACCCTCTTCCTCAGAGTCTCTTTTCACATTAACACCCATTCCTTATAGCACTTGTGCTGTAGTGAGTCATGAAAACGTGCCTTTTCATTACACAAACATTATTAACAACCACTTCAATAACACTCTGACCATAACTGGATCATAACACCGACCACGAATCTGTTCACACCAGGAACTAAGCCAGAAGCACAACTACAGCAGGGCAGCACACAGGGTGCAGCTGCAGCTCTACAGAACCAGGGTGTGCAACCCATGTGGAAATGCCCTCAGGGTGAACCCCCTTACCTGAGCACAGCTGTTCAATCTTGGTCAGCGTCAGCTGCAGAGACTCATTGATCCACGCCAGCATGTCATGTCGGCTCAAGTTATCGCTGGTCACTGAAGTAGAATACACATTCACTGCCATTTTCTGAAAGACAGAACGAGGTGTGAGTGCCACAGATGCCGGGCTGCGATGGAGGCGCTTCCTTTTGAGCCTTCCCGACCCAAGAGCGAGTGAATCGCGACACAACTGCGGGCTGCCAACAGCTGGGAGGACCCTCCCGCACCACCACTGCAAAGGGCTCGGCTCCGGGATTTTGGACGAAAAATCAGCACCGAGGTGCTCACGTGGGAACCGATGAAAGGAATCAAGGCTGCGGCAAGTTACTCATCCCTCTCCCCCGCGACACCGGGCACGGCTGAAGCACTTCCTGGCCGGCCACGGTATCTCCCCGGGGATCGATACCGAGGGGCCGGTCCCCGCCCAGCCCCGCCGGCACAAAGCGGAGCCGCCGGTACAGCTGCCGCCGGGCAGGGCCACCCGCGCTAAGGGCGGGGCGCGCCCCGCGCTCCCCCCGGTGCTACACCTCACCATCCCCCGCCGGTCCCGCCGCCCCACCACCCTCGGTCCCCGCCGCACCTCCCCCCGCCGAGGGGCGCGGCCCGGCCCTGCAGGCCTCGCGCCAGCGCCCTCACGACGGCGGCGCCCCGCCGGGCAGCTCCCCGAGCCCGGGGCTCTCCCCGCTCCCGCCCTGCGGCCCCAGCGCGGCCCCGGCCCGGTACCTGCGCCGCGCTCGCCCCGTCGGCCCCGCGTTCAAACCGGCCCCGCCCGCCCTGACCGGGACCGCGTCACGCGCTCGCTGCGCGCCTGCGTCACGCGCACGTCACGGCACGCGCGGGGAGCGCCGCGCGCCGGCACGGGGCGGGGGGCGGCTGTCAGGGGGCGGGGCGAGCGGCAGCGTTGCTATGGAGATGTCACGCCCACCCCGCCAGAGAGCTCGCCTGCCATTGGCCGTGCTGCTGGCCCCGCCCACACCGGGGGTCCCGCGTGCCCCAGGGGCCTTGCAGGGCTCGGGCCTGAGGGTTCGACGGGCCCGCTCCGGCAGCGAGCACCGGCACGGCTGGGCCCTGAACCCCCGGCACAGCCTGGGTCCAAACCCCGGTACAGCCGGGCCCCGATCCCCAGCATAGCCCAGCCCTGATCCCCGGCATAGCCGGTCCCTGATCCCCAGGTCTCCTGGCACACCAGCACTGGCCCCCATGGTGTCAACTGGTGTCACCTCACCAGGAGTGGGGCTGCTCACCTCCCTGGCTGTGCCATGCCTCCCACTGTGAACCCCCATTATTTACCCAATAAGATTGTCCAGCCATACAGAAATACTCATTTTTAATCAGACATGATAAATGGTAAACTGTCGACTTTTTTGTTCCACATGGACACCAGTGAAATCACGTGGACAAGGCAGAGTTGCGAGTTTCCACACTTTAGATACAAAAAATGTGAAATGTGTTAAAAACTATACAGTTCTCTCATTTTAAAAGATTGTATAAAAGCCCGCAACATGTTCAACATTAAAAATCCTTAACCTAAAAAAATAGCACCAGGGAGTTAGAAACCTTTAAAAAGTGTTAAAAAGGAATTTCTGAGATCCCCCTCCCTTAACATTTTATAAGCTCATAATAAAAGGCAGCTCTTACAGGGAAAAACATTTCAAGGAAGACTTGTCTACTACAATTCTCATCAAGTGAGCTTAATGCCAAGACAATTCTCATTCCTCTTTTATCTTTGTTTACTTTCCCCAAGTCCTTTTTTTTCCCTCATCTATTTGTTTTCCTTTTGATCAGATAGGAAAGGATGTGAGATCAGGAGTATATAAGATCAGAGATGCCATGGAGTGGAGGGCACAGTCTGGAAAAATCAAGCCCATGAGACCAGAGGATGGCTGTCACCCTCAGCCCCTGCACCGGATGGTTGTTTGCCCTCAGGCCCCATGCTGGGCTCCAAATGGGAACTGCAAGGACCTGGGATGAGGAATTAGTGTTGTGGCTGGGGTGCAGCTGGACATAAAGGATCACAGATTGGTGAAGAGTCCAAAAGCAGCTAGTGCAGTGCTGGCGATGCCAAGGTTTCCCAAACATCTCCAGCATGCACAGAAGCCACCCTGCCATCTTCCCAGTCCAGGGGCGCTGGTGACAAGAGGGTGCTAAGTGTCCCCAAGCACTTGTCAAGCATTGGAGGTGCCAGCAGTGACATGAACCAGCCTGCTTGGCTTTCCTCAGTTTTCTTAATTCAAGGCGTGTGGCTTGAACAAGTCACCAAGAGTCAACTCCCAAGGAGTTCTCGCTAAAGAGTAACCTCCATGTTAAAACAGGAGAAAGAAAGTCTTTAAACTACCTGGGCTTCCCTTCCTGTCCATTCCCAAGCACAGCCTTGGATTGGAGACCAAGAGAAGATGGTCCTCAGAGCTGGGATGGAAAACTGCACACAAAGGTGGAAATGGGAGGCTGCTGTCCTCCACCATGAGGACAGGGGTGTCAGAGAGGTAGAAGGAGCTGGGAGAGAAGCTCTTCCCAGTGATGCGGTACAGCACCTTGCAAGAGAGCAAGACAGCCTGGCATTGATTGGGTGGAGGTTTGGCCCATGGTTTGACCCTGAATAATTTTGAGAAGGTACCCAAGGGCTCTTCCAGAGCCAGGTGACAGGTGAACACAGAGGTAGGGGAGGACAGAGGGACCAAGGGGGAAGTCGTTTCAGTGCATTGAAATGTGCATTGGAATTCAGAATTCCCCAGAGATGCCTGCTGGAACAGTAGCCCAGTGGCTATGGAAAACCTGGTGGAAATGGACACAGGCACCTGCCTAGTGGCCACGGGCTCAGCATGCCCAGGACTTCATGGAAAGCATAATAACTCTGGCAAAGCTGGGGAGTAGAGGAAGACAATCAAAAGTGAGCACAGTGGTGGCCACAGGAGCTCCCAGTTAGGGGGCACAGCCCCAGGAGCCCCCAGGGTGCTGCCAGGCTGGGGCTGGGCACACAGTTCCACCTCTGTGCACAGGGAAATGGGAGCACAGGGGAGGAGAGGTACAGCCCCTGCCTGCAGACCCCCAAGACCTCCAGCAGTGGCAGTGCTTTCCTGCTTCACTGTCCCATTCCCTGGGCACAGGAAAGAGCAGTACTGCACTCCTGGTCCCTGCACTCCATGAGGGTTGAGTGGGATTTTCCCTGGAAGGAATGCCCTGCCACCACTGCTTGGGTTCAAGACATCCTACATGAAATTTGAGGTGCTGATATTTGAGGGTGCCATTGACCATCACACTGTCCTTCCTGCTGACATACCACATTCATTTAGGAAATGGATGCTCCAGCAACATTTTCCTTTACAGACCCTGGAGCCCAAATCCTCCATGCTCCAGTTACTATGTAAGCTTCCAAACCATTCAGCAGGATTTAAAATGTAAGGAAAGGTTTTAGATGCTTTAAAAAGGAAGTAGTGAATATTTGTAAACTACAACCAAACATATAAAACAATATTTCTTTAGTTCTAGCTAAAAAAGTAATTCTATCACCTCACAGTTCAGTTTCAGCTACATTCAGGTCTAGGAATCTCCACATTCTTATGTAATGCCTTAAAGCAGCAATAGACATTAAAACAACAAAATTAAATTTTATCAAACAAAAAAAAAAAGGAAAAAAAGAAAAAAAAGATTTGGTTTCTATATGATCCTGTGTTCAGTGTGTAACCTGAGCAGGGTCCCTTACACCTGCTGCTACGGTTTGGGGGTTTTTGGCAGTTACTTCAAGAGGTTTTGTTTGTTTAGGAAAAGCACCAATTCACTGTAGTTCAGGTTTGCCTGCAGCTCCCCAGCAGCTGCCCGCACACTGCTGCTCAGCAAGTGGTGACTTCCCAGCTCCAGGCTAAACCGGAATAGTTAATGCTCTGGAGGATGAGACTCCCCGTCTCATCAGTGATGCATAGAGCCTCGCGTGCTGGGTAATTAAAGCTTGTCCATCATTTCCTACGTATCACTGTTAGTCCCTTGAAAGAAGTTATCCTGCCAGGTTCTTTGGTTACAGACATTCCTCGGCTCTCCCGGCAGGGCCAGGCTGCCATCCCGCAGCACGTGGCCGGGGAGGGACGGGGCTGTGGCAGTCTGGTGGCCGTGCCCGTCCCTCTCCCGCCACAGCAGCGGTGCTGTGCGTCTTTACCAGAGAGACGAGGGACGCTCAGTTTGCTATTCACAGGCAAAGTAATCCTTAAGTGGGGAGAAGAGGTGCCGGATGACAGGGACATTCCACGATCCCCCCAGCAGCTTCTGGCGAGTCCCACGGCTGATGTTGGAAACCTCTGTGTAGGGGAGGGGAAAGCCAAAGATCCTGCAGAGCAGAGGCAGGAGAGGACAGGTGAGGCAGAGGAGGAATTCCTTTTGCTGGGCAGCACTGCTCCCAAGCCACCCAAAGACAATGAGCATCAGGAGTCTACTATGGGGAGGGGATCCAGCTCTCCAGCACTATTGGAGACCCAATAGATGACCTGAGCAGTGTCACCGTCCTGCAGTTCTGGATGGGGCCAGGCTGTGGCTTTCCACCATCCCCAGTGCCCTCCACCTTGTAGGATTTCCTGGCAAAGCTCCTGTGCCTGGGCATCCTGCCTGGCTCTGCTCAGCAGCACCTCTGCAAGCATTGCCCTGGGGCTACTCCGTGGAGATAGGACTTAGTAGCTCTGGGTAGCTCTGAGTCATGGGCTGGGCACTTCCCTTACAATCAGATGAAAGTCCAAGAGCCATTTCACATTACAAAGGAATTGTTATTTTACTTTCAAATGCCTTTAGCTCAGTGTTAACTCCAACAAATACTGGAAATTTAAATATGAGCAAGCAAAACTAACCCCAGTCCTGTGCTGACTGGCCAGAAGCATCTGCTGTGCAAAAACTTCAGGTTTTGTAATCCTACTTGGTGAACAGGACTGCTTGTAATTGGATTTATCTCCTCCCAGTCCTTCTGTTGTGTTTTGCCATGAATTCAGGATGCTACAGGTTCAGGGTGTGAAGTGTGGAGCAGGGTGCACTCATGCCTTTCCACAGCAGCTGCTGGCTGTAGTGTGAGCTCCCCGGACTACCCACCACAGCCACAGTGGCCCCTCCATAAACCCACAACCATGGCACTAAGCAGGGCACAGGGCTGCTATACAGCACCCCCTTATCAGCCTGGGCCTTACCCCAAAGCCAGTCCACGTGTGCACCCCCAGCCAGACCCACCACACAGCATCCTGAGTAAGCCCCATCACTCCTCCCTCCAAAACCTTCAGGGCCAGGAGACAGGATGCTGCTACACTTCTCCCCCGCAGTCTCATCATTGCTTATTAGTAAGTGCATTAATTATCACCTGCACATCACTGCAGGGAAGCTGCCCTGTGCAGGAGCTGTGGCTCCTGGGAGCTGGGCTTAGAGCCAGGGAGATAAAAAAACCCACACAAACAGGCACTACAAAACAAACCAAAACTACCTTGAGAGATCCAAGAGGACAGCAGACTGATTGATTACCTGTCCATCCCAGGGAGGTTGCCCCAGAAGTAACGAGCTCTGTGGGCAGCTGATATCTTGATTGCATCAATCATAACTGGGTTACACTGGGGGCAAAAATAAGGGGAAATAAAAGTTAGAGGAAATGTTGGCTTGATTCTCTCCTGCATGGATGATCCTTCCCACTGCACTGCAGGGACTTAAAATTTTGTCATCAGCAAATCCTCAAAATTATGTAGCTCTGACAAACTCTGTTTCACACCAGAGAACAGCCTGGGTGGTCACATGAGCTCCCAGGTCATTGCCATGGCCAGCAGCTATTGACCATCACAGGGTGCTCCAGCTCTTGTTTCCATGGACCAGGATCAGGACTGACAGCCTTCAATGGTGATTTTACACCAGTGGTCCCTGCTGACCAACAACCCATCCTGGCTACCACAGAGTTAAAACTCCTTCCCAGTTGCTGACCCCCCCCTCTCCCTAGAAATAACAGGCATTGCTGGGAACAGATGCTTTCTGCAAGGCTGGCAAAACCCCTCCCCCAGAGGACTAGTGCTTGGGTTTGACTGATGAAAGCCAGAGGGGAGGATACAGAGCCAAGACTAAACTTGATTCCTCGGCATGTGCACCAGGCAGGGGGTTTTCCAGCATCAGGGCCACAGGAAACCCATAGCCAGACCCTCACACCCAGCACACCCTGCACAGCCCAGCAAATGTCACCTGCTCCAACGCCTTTCCCACAGCTGTTAGCAATCCCTACCTCCAGAAACCGGGAAATGTCCCTCTTGTCGTTGAGCCTCATGGCCACCACATTCTCAAACATCCAGAAGAAGGGCCGCTCCTCGCCTGCCTTGGGACGAGCGTAGTTGAGCAGGTGGTAGAACTCGAAGAACAGCCTCCCAGTTCCCTCTACAAGGAAATAGCGGGCAGAGGTTGGAACCAGCTGGGGCACGGGGTGTAGGGCTGGGGGGCCTGGCTACCCCCCCGCCAAGAGGGGTATGGAGACAGCCCACCACCAAAACAGCCTGGGGCTGAGCCACTTCCCCAGGCTGTAAGGTGGCTCCATGGCCCAGGAACATCCCAAGGTACGTATCCCAGCAGTGGCAAAGCAGTCTTACCAAAGAGCGCCTTCCTGGTTGGATTGACGAGGGAAACGTTGTCACAGGGGCTTCCACCAATCACCAAGTCAAAAGGACCCCACTCCTCAATCTACAGAGAACAGAATCCAGACCATTAGGAGATGCCACAGAAATGGGTCTCTCCTTCCTGAGGGGGCAGGGCACAAGCTTGTCCCAGAGCTGGTGGGGTGAGAGCCATGTCCCCATGGTGCCATGTCCCTCAGGCTCCCACAGAAGCAGAGCTCACATTTCTCTTGGTTATGTTCCTGACATCATGCACGTAGGTGATGTTGCCCTCAGGCCGCACAGTGCTCGCAGCCATGGGGTTCTCACAGATCTCTGAGGCAATGTACTTCTCCACTTGGATGCCCAAGTCCTTCAGCACCGTGTACCCTGCCAACGGACAGAGGTCTGAGGTCGCACTGCTCTCTTTAGCCTCCGAGTCTCCTTCATCAGCACCACTCGATGTGGTTGCTCCTGGATGTCCTAGGTGGGTGCAGTCAAACAACACTTCAGGGTGAGTAAACTTTTATTTCACCCATTCCTCCCGGAAGGTTTGCTCCCAGAAAGCAGAATGCCAGAGCTGAGTGAACTGAGCCAAACCAGTTGCCCTCAGGCACTTTAGAGTACAGGTTACTGGTGTCCGCACAACTCTGGCTTCTCAAGGGATCCAGCCACCCCACATCACACTTTGCACAGCAGGAACACCTCTGTGGGGTGCCCACACGTGCCCTCCCCTCCATCCCTTCCCCTTCCATGCCCTCCCTCCATCCCTCCCTTCCTCCACAGCCCTATCCAGCATGAAAGGGAGACTCTGCCCTCATCCCTCTCCTGATGGGGATCTCCCTGCTTTCATCCCCTCCTCCCCACCGAGCTTTTAGAGACAGGTTTGAGCCCACGGAATGATTCATCCCCAATGCCCAGTGCTAAGAGCTGCCCGGCAGTGCTCCCCTACTGCCTCACCTGTTGCTACCCCATCGAACAAGGAGAGCACTCGAATTGGTCTCCTCTTCGCTGGAGGAACTGTTGGGTAGATTTTGGGTGCAGCCTGCAATGGAGACAGCCATGAAGCCCTAGGCCTGGCAGTGCTGCTTTGTCCCATAAGACTCTGAATGCAGCACCTCCACCTTCAGGGGAGCATCTGTGGGACCAAGAGCCTGGCACTCTTGGAAAGGGTGGATGAACAAGACCAAGACAGAGGGAAGGGGAAGTCCATGTTGCTCACCCTGTCCTTAGTGACCCTCTTCCCCACATCCCAGCACATCTGGCTCCCTGCCCCCAGCCCTTACATATTCCTGTCCCTTGTCACTGGTGAAGAAGTCCTGCAGGCGAGTGTTCCAGTCCTGCCGGCGCTGCAGCACGCCGCGGTTCTGCTGGGGCTGGCACATGTAGCAGTTCCAGGGCTCCTGCTCTTTTACTCTGGCCGACGTCCCTCGCCCCACCAGCACATCCAGACACTCCACACAGAAGCACCTGCCCAAACCACAACAGCTGTGCTTATCACCCCAGCAACTCCTTTGAGTCAACCCAGCTTCTCCTGCAATGCACTGGAGCCCCCACCATTTTACAGGATATTTTTCCAGGCAGTACTCTGGTTTTTAGGGCTAACACAAGCTGGTGACCAAAGCATGGGTAAGTCTCCTGCCAACCACCATGGGGATTTTCAGGTGATATCTGTCTCAGTAAGGGCAGATTGGCTGTGTTGGGATACCCTGCATGGCAGCCAGCTGGGAAGAAGCACAGCCCATGCCCAAGCTCATGGAGGACCCTGCTTCATGCAGCTCCCTAGGAATGATGCCAGGCCCTCAGCCCCTGGAGGAGAGTCTTGGGGCTCACCTGCAGCAGCTGGCGTTGCTGCAGAGCAGCAGCTCCTTGCCTGCACAGCAGACAGTGCAGTAGGACTGGTACCCATCTTCATCATACATATAGAAGTACTCCAGGAATCTATCCTAGCAAAAGGACATCGAAGAGCAGAGAAGGACAGAGGATCAGGAGGGTGGAGAACACAGATTTGCACCATTTCCAGTACACTCAGAGCTCAGAAATGCACATCTTTGGTGTTTCAGGTAGTGAGAACATGCTGATGGACAGCATGGGACCATGGGAACACAGCATGGCCAGGACCTGGCACAGCCAATCCCTGTCCCAGCAGCACTGGCTGGACCCCAGCCCCATCCTCTGTCCCCAGGCTCCTGCTCAGCCCCAGCACAGCAGCACTTACCCTACAGGTCTGGCAGAGGCCCCCCTTGAACAGTGGGTGGAAGGTGGCCGGATTCCTCCTCCCGCAGGACAAACAGCTGTCTGTGGGACAGAGAGAGCTGTGCTCACCCAGAGCAGGGAGCACCCAGGGCGGGGACCCCTTAACCCCACCACAGGCTGCAGAGGCTGGAGCCTCACCTTGGAGCCAAGTCTGGATAAAGCCTGTCCTCAGAACCTCATCCAAATGGGGCCTGCCCTTGGAACCGCATCTAGATGCGGCTGTGGCTCCCCGTGGAGGATCTACTCAGCACCCTGTCCCCCTCAGCACCCTGCACTCACAGCACTTTCCTCCCTCCTGCATGGTGCAGTTGAAAAAGGGACCCATGACCCTTGCTGAGCACTCCCAGCACCTCACACCTCTTCCAAGGAGAGACATTTACCTTCCAGCTTCCCGCTGTTGTTCGTGACTTCAGAAACCATTTGCTCTTTATAAAATTGAAAGGAAAAAAAAATAAGACATTATCATTCCTTATGTAACAAACTCTAAATGCACTCAGCTTACAGATGTCTTATTTCTTGCATTAGAACTGCTCCAGCTTTGCTGAGAGATTTTGGTGCAAAACCCATACCGTTTCACTGATGGAGCTACTAGAGCTCAGTGTAGCACCACATGGTCATGTTCCAAGCTGAGCCACAAGCGGGGCCCTGCCCATCACTTGCAGTTGGATTTCCTGGTGTCTTGTCAGGCACAAGTGAGCACCACTAGACCACAAAAGCTTTTGCCTTCAGAAACCAGGCTCATGGTTGCTGGGAAGAGCCAAGCCCTTTGCCAGAACGGTTTCCCAGTGCTCTCAGTGCACAGCCCAGGCCAAGCCAGTTCCCAGCTTTCTCTGTTGGTTACCTCGGGTCTGGTCCTCTTCCACACGCTGCTCCTTGCTGTTGTTGCAGGGGTAGGTTTTCAGCCTCTTGGTGGGGGGACACTGTTCAATGGACACCACCTCCTCTGTCCCATTCCTCAACACTCCATTCTCTGCAAAGAAAAAGAACCTCCATAAGGACATGCCTCCAGCTTCAGGACTGTCCCAGGGCAACTCCTGCCAAGTCTCACCCCAGCCACAGCAGGACCCTTCCTGGCCACCCAGGTCCCCACACATGGCCCAAGGCTCTGCCAGGTCCAATTTCCATGGGGCTCAGAGGGTGCTTTGCTCCAGCTTTTTGCAATGCCACTGAAGGGTCCCAGTGAGAAGCCTCAGGATTACCTTGGGGCTGGACAGGCATGGCCACAGCACACAGCAAGCAGGCTCAGCCACAGCCAGCCCCCAGTGGCCACCAGCGCCCCATGCCAGCTGATGCCACCAACTCACCTGAGCCTTTGGGTGGCCGCAGTCCCTTGAGCCCCAGGGGTTTGAAGCCAGTGATTGCCCAGTCAATCATGGGCTTCAGCTGTTCCTCCAGTGACTCCCTGGGGCCAGTTGTAAATGTCTTCCCTGACCGGCTCCGTGCAACCTGATGAGAAGGGACAGCAGGGCACAGGGTGACAGGGTGGTCTCTGTCAGGGGAGCAGCTACAGCCTGCCAGGGCCACTGACCCAGGCCCCCTCCCCACCCAACACACACACACAGACACACACAGACATGTGGGTCTGGGTGGCCCCAGGACAGTGGCAGCTGATGGATTCCCATTCTGGATGTGCCCTTGGCTGCACTCTGGTGCCTCCATCCCTGCAATGAGCCCACCTGTCCTCCACCAGCCCAATGGAGCCAGAAGTAGGGACAGCCCAGCCACAGCTCTTGCCCAGATTCTGCACCCTGGCAAGTGGCAGGAAGAAAAGGCAGAAGAGGTGTCTGTGAGTCTGCAGTCCCCTAGGCTGACTTGTGATGCACTCCTTGGATGGGAACTGGATTCACAGGTACTCAGCACCAGCCCTGACTTCAAAGAGCATCTGGCACTGACCAAGGACACCTCTGGCCAGCCTGGCACTGCCCTGCTGCCATGATGCCATGATGCCTCCGTGTCCAAGCCCTTGCAGGGAGCCTGGCCTGGGGTTCTGGAGCAGTGAGACCCTGGAGCAGCAGCAGCTACCCCTAAACCCTCAGGATAAGCAGAGTCTGTCTCCACAGCTCCACTGGGAAATAATCTCAGCAATGAAAGGAGGGCTTTACTGCATCCCATCCCATTGGCCCCCCAGCCCAGCTGGTGCAGCTGGCATCTCCTCATCCACCCACCCACCCCTGGTGGTTACCTCCAGAGCGTGGTAAATGGCACGGCGGTAGGATACCAGCTTGTTGAACGTGGAGGAATTGAAATGTTGCCTAAAGGCCATCAATCCCACCAGTTTGTCTGCAGAAACCTGGGAGAGAGCACCAAGATTTCACCTGTGAGGTGGGAATGCCCTGCTGGGCCATATCCCCCCAGCACTGTGCAGTTCCCAGCTCCAGCGCTGCGGCAGCTATGCCAAGAGCAGCAGTGTGACAAGGACGGGTGGGTTGCACCCTCTGCCGGCACTACTGGTGTGACACCAGCACGGCACTTCCTCCCTCCTGCCTGCAGCACGGGAGGGGTTGGATATCCCCCTTGGATATTAGGAAAAGGTTCATGGCTGGGCATTACAACACACTCTCCAGGAAAGCGGTCATGGCACGAGCCTGCGAGAGCTCAAGGAGTGTTTGGATGACATTCTTGGGCACACAGTGGGATTTTAGGGTTGTCCTGCGCAGGGAAGGAGTGTGACTCAAAGATCCTTGTGGGTCCCTTCCAACTCAGGATACTCTGGTTCTGTGAGGGTAATGGGGTCTGAGGGGACATCCCTCCCCAGGCAGGGAGTGACAGGGAGCATGAACAAAACCCTGTGAAGTGGCCAGGCAGATGTCCCCATGTCTGGATGCTGCCACCAACCTACATTAGTTACAGACACCAGAGCCATGAGAACCCGCCAGGGCCTGGCTATGCTTAACACTGGTGAGACTTGGGGGGCTGCAGGAGCACACACACCCCACAGCCAGCCTCAGGACTGGGGCAGAAACATGCAGGGTGTTTTGGGCTGGACAGCAGGCTTACCTCAGAGAACTTCCCGTCTCCAAACCACTGCACCCACCGCATGCCCGACACTGCCTGGCGCTTGGCCGTGGCTCTGTGGGAGACGACGATCGCAGGCCACCAGGAAAAACCTTTGATCTTTCCCCAGACGAGCTCCCCAATTCCAAATTCCTTCCCATCCTGAAAGCACAACACAACAGATCAGCCAAAACTCCCTATTCTGTCTGGGCAGTCAGCAGGAGAGCCCCACAGAATGGAGGACAGCCCTGAAGTGTCACCATTTGTGTCACACATGTGTGAAACCTCTGTCCAGCAACCTACAAAAAAAGTGCAGCCCCTCCCTCAAGCCCAGGGCCAAGCCATTCCCCTCCAGCAGCACTGGATCCCAGCCCTGATCTGTGCTGAAGCTTGGTGGGGAGGCCTGTGTGTGCCAGCCCCATGCCGAGCCCGTGCCTGGCACACGGCATGGCGCATGCTCCGTCCTGCACAGCCCACCTGGCACCAGTCCCCGTGCGTGTCCACTCCTGCCTGCCCACCCAAAGTCTCTGCAAACACGGGGAAGCCTTGCACCAAGGTGGTTCCCTGGGTGCCCTCAGCCGATGAGGCTCCTTCTTGGCACAGGGCAGCCCCTTCACAGGGCTCACAGATCAGCCCTGTGTTGTGTGGCTGCACCCCAGGGAGAGGACACCCACCCACCCTCCTCTTGTTCCTACTGGGGAGAGCAGGAAATGTGGCAGAGCGAAAACAGAAGATAAGGAAGAGAATTTTGGTGTGACACATCACAGACCATGATGGGTGCTGTGCACAGCAAGGCACCTTACACGGAGGTCACCTCTGTGCCTACAGAGACCTCCTTCCCAGCTTTGTTCTGCAATTAAGTACTTAATTATGCAGCAAGATACAATTGCCCAATTCCTGCAAGTCTGGGGCCCTGCCCTGGGGCCCGCAGGCGCTGAATCCCGCTCTGCAGCCCCAGCAGCTTCAGTTCTCTCCAGCATCCCTGACAGAAATGTTTTCTGCACATGCAACTGCCTGTCTCAGCAGGGCATGGCACACGGCACACGCATGCGTGTCTTGGGGGGCCCATGTGTGGCACCAGTGGCAGCTTGGCAGGGCTGGTCCCCAAAGCATCCAAACCTGATAAACGGAGACAGCCCAGCACCATCAAACCCCAGGCATGCAGGGAAGGATGGGCAGGAGAAACAGCACTGAGGTTTCCAGTTTGTTTTGGGACAAGTCACAGAGGTTCATCCTTGCCCCACACCATGCTGGGTGCAGGAGCAGAGTTCAGCCCCTCCATACCTGGTACTCCAGCGCCATGCCCATGTCTCTGCTCTCTGACTCCTCAGCCCCCAGCTCAGCAGAGCCGTTCTGCCCCTCCTGGGAGCTGCTACCAGAGAGTGTGCTGCTGCTCCGGGATGAGTCCTGGGAGTCCTCCTCTGTCAGGTCGATGGTCACAGGTGTGGACACGGCTGAGCGACGCCTGGAGCTCTGCATGGCAGAGGCAGGGGAGGGTGAGTGCAGCAGGGAGAGGGGCAGGGGGAGCACGGACCTGCCCCACATCACCCCCCATTCCCCACATCACACCCAGCCCTGTGTCATCCCCCAGCCCTGCAATCAGGATCAGAGAGGGGGAGTCAGGGAGTGAGAGCACCACTGCAGCCATGAATAGAGAAGAGAGCCCTTAATGGGGGCATCTGCAGGACAACTGCTCTGCCAGACCCAGAGCAAGTGGTGCACCACTGCCCCCCTCCCATTTTCCTGTCCCAAATCCACCCCAGGGTGCTTAATACACCCAGTTCATAGAGAGGCAAAATACAGCACAAACACATCCCCTTCACAGGGGAAACTGAGGCATGGGGAGGCTGCCCCATCTCTGAAGACACTTGACCAGGGCACAGCAGCAGTACAGGTCTCTGGAGCCCCAGGGAAGCCCTGGCCCTGCCAGACCCTCACCCGCACAGGAGTTGGCAGGTCCCTGAGAGTCTCCACACTGCGTGGTGGTTCCTTGATCCGCATCCTGTGCCGGGTCCGCCCTGCCTGGAACATGAGGCAGAGGGTGGGCTTCTGCCTGAGGCTGCTCTCCCACCCAGCACTGCCCCAGGGTTGTGCCTGCTACCAGAACAGAGGGATGCCACAGCATGGGTGCCCTCTTCACATGGGGCATGTGCCTCATGGGGCTGAGCACCACGGGCAGGGCCCTGGGGAAGGTGAGAGGAGGCAGCTGGATGCTGGAGACCCTTTGTGCTGAGCCCCTTTGGGCAATATTCTGCTCCACAGCACCTCTGCAAGGCTCAGGAGCCTCACTGCTGCAGCCTGCTGCACACAGCATGCCAGAGAGAGCAGGAGTCACAGCTGGGAGGACTGGGATGCCAGGAGAACCCCAGACCACAGCAGAGCACCCGTCCCAGGCATGGACCCACTCACGCACCGTGGATGCTTTCACATTCCCAGGAGTGCTCTTTACCACAGCCAGCCCTACAGCAGCACCCAGGGCAGCCTTTCCCTGGTGATCACAGTTACAGTCCAGCCAGGACTTGTTTCCTGCACCCAGCATAACAGAGGTTCAAAACTATATGAGATTTTGCAGTGAAGAGCCCTCAAACTAAGCATAGTGGGAAAGCTGAATTTTCACCCACTGGATTTATGGCTCTTTCTTTTGGAAGCTGCCTCATCTCAGGCAGATCTCCAACCTTGGGTTTTAATTCTAACCCAAAACAATAAAGCCAGAAGGCAAAAATGCTTCCAGACCCTGGAGGTTTGTCAACCTAGTCAACAAAAGAAGGCGGGTGAAATTGGGGTACAGCCCCACAGCAGCTCAAAGCAGCTCCTCCCAACAGTGGGAGGCACGAGATGCTTCATTCTGTCAATACAGCCAAGACTTTAAAGAAAATATCAGCATAATAATTATTAGGCTGCTGCAATATGTAATGGGCATCTCTGCATCCCACACCACCCCCTGATACTGCTGTGGTGTCATGAGAAGCAGGAATTTAAAACTGAAAATATTACACTGGTGAGTATTGCATCCATCACTGGTCTGTTCCTCTGGCACTGAGCAGAAGAGAAGCCCAGAGGGAAAGTGACTGAGGATCCTGGAACCAAATGCCCTCCACAGCCCCCAAAAAGCACCCTAGGTGTTCGCTTACCCTCTGTGCCAGATCAAGCGGCCAGGCCAGGTCCTCCTTGGAGAGGTCTCCATTGCTGTCCTCCTTCTTCAGGGGCAGCAGCCCCAGGCTCCTGGAATCTGTGCAGAGACAAGACAGAACAGCCTCAAGCTCTGCAAGCCCACCTGGCCACATCCCTGCATGCACCAGCCTCCCACTGCTCCCAAGCATGTCACAGTTTGGAGACACCAAAACCTCATCTCAGAGAAACGTGGCTGAGAGCAGAGACAAGTGGGGCTCCCAGGGTTCCCCATTGTAGCACCACAGCTCCAGATCATGACCTGTCCCTAAAACTGGGAAGGATTAGCAGCAAGCATGGGCACATACTTACCTACTCCTTTGCTCCTGAAAGCACAGAGGCACAAGGAGGCCACAGCCTCCTTTTCAGGCTTGTCACCAGGTCATTTAAAGTAGGACCTTGTGAACTCAAGAGGTGGGATTTCAGAACCCTGACTGTGAAACCCAGGAGCAGCGATGCAGCCCCTCAGACTGGAGGGGCTCCCCTGCTTTCCTCATTACTTGGGGGTTAAACTATCAAGGGTCTGAGCCAGCATCCCAGTGCAGCAACCATTTCCACAACCATACCATGGCCTGGATGTGCTACTGGATCACAGAAATCCAGTGTGGTCATGGAGGGACTCTGGCCGCAGCCACAGTGTTTCATCCCCCAGCAAGGCCCTGGGACAGAGCCTGTGAGATCCCCAGCCCTGGGTCAGAGACTGTGAGATCCCCATCCCTGTGCATCCTTGCACATCCTGGGAGCACTCTGGGCTCAGCAAGTGACCCTCACCTCGAGTGCTGGGCTTCCCATTTGCCTCCAGTACAACACCAGGTGCATCGTCCCCGTTGATGAGGATCAGCTTTGCCCTACAGTCCTCATCTTTCCCGTGGCTCTTGTCCTTTTTCATAGTTGCCTGTAGAAGCCAGAATGGAAAGGAAATTCAGCTGTGCAAGAAAGCTTCAAGGAAAGCAAAGCAGACAGAGGTCCTTGAGCCAGCTTTAACTTCATGCCCTTAGCAGAGTGATCTGACTGGAGATGCATTTAAAGGTCCTGGGAAATCAAGGGCACTTGCACATAACCTCCACACAAATGTGGTGGCCCTAAAGATCAACCAACTCCATCTAAAAGAGGTCCCAGAAGAAACCCACTTATCTTTAGGGAACACCAGGTTTTCCCCCAATATCTGTATGCTGGCTTGGAGCTGTGGAGCCCCAGCTCACAGCGTCAGACTCTGTCCAGAGGGGAGTTACACTTCCTGGCCACCCTGTAGAAACCAGGGGCCAGCCCACCCCTGGGGCACCAGTCTCCCTGTATTCCAGCTGCCCAGCACGCCCAGAGGTGGGTGGGCTGTTCCTGCAGCAGTAGGACAGGCAGGCAACCCGCCATGGGGGGCAAAGTCCTGGAGCCTGCCTTAAACTCTGACAGAGGGAGAAAACTCCTCCTGCCCCTGCTCTTGGCCTCAGCTCCCCCGCCCCAGGCTGAAGGGGCAGAGCAGGGGGCTGTGCCACAGCACCCCGGCACCCCTGCCCTGGTGTTTCCCTGCAGAGCTGGGGCTCGCCTTGCTTGTTGCCTTCCCTTGGGTGCCGTGCCCTCCCTGGCTCCTGTTTTCAGAAGTGGAAGCTCCCAGCTCTCCCAGAGGCACCTGGACGCCATGAACTGTGCTGCCTCATTGCCGGGCTGTGGGTCTGTGCTGCAACTTGCCTCTTCAGCAGCAGCACAGTCATTTTAGCAGCACATGTAAACTCAAGAGTTGAGGGAGTTCGCAGGGCTTTGCCCACCTACAGCCCTGTTAGGAAGCCAAAGCAACACACCCCCCCCAGCCCCAGAGAGACCCCAGATCCAGCCCACCGCCCCTTCTGCGTCACTCTCCTCCTGCATCGCCTCCAACCACTGCCCTAACAATTGAGATTTCTGCTTTGAAATCATCTGTCAGCACCTCTGACAAACAAAGACCAGTGTGAGTTTGATGTTTTGGATGCAGAAGGCAGAGTTAAAAGCCTGGTAACACTCAAACACAAAGGAAAACAGGTGGCCAGCGCCCACCTGCACAGGCAGAGACCCCGGTGCACATACTGCCTCCCCCCTGGACAAAGGAAGGAGGAGAGGAATGGCACCAGACACTGCCTAACCCCCCACAGCTGTGTGTGCAGAAATCCCTCTGCTGCAGCACATCTGCTCCCAGACCCAGCAAACAATTCCTGGGAGCTGCCCAGACTCGCCGCCTGCCCCCGGCCCAGGCGGATGGTCCCACATGGCCCCAGATGCTCCAGGATGCAGCAATCCACCACGGAACAGCACAGCCAGGTTAGGGTCAGCTCCTCCTGGTCTGCTCCCCCTCCCTAGCCCACAAGGCTGCAGAGCAGCAGCAGCCAGGACTGGCAGCAATGCTGCCCCCAAAACCAGCAAAACTCACCAAAAAAAGGTTAATCTCCCTTGGGAATCCCTACAGGGAGGACTTAAAGACATCCTGCTCTCCCAGCATGAGTGTGATCTGAGCCAGAGGATATAAGGAGATGGAGCTGCATGAGGAAGGTAATATTCAGGGAGGACAGAAGCAGGCAACCCAACCTTCCCAAACATCTGCACCCACAAAACTCCACTGGGACCCTCAGATGACCTCTCCATTCATTCCTTTGTCAGGAACCTGAGTCCAGGAAGTTCAAACTTGCACTTCAAAATGGCTTTTCCTTTTTCAGCATGGGCTGTCTCATGTCCAGCACAACAGGCAAGGGTGTCCTGTCATCCTAGCACCAGGGAGGTGAAGGGCTAAGATGACACACACTGGCCAGGGACACAGCCAGGACTGAACACCTGATGTCCCAAGCTCAGTTTTGCCACATGCTTAGGGAACTCCCACATGGCCTGTATTCCATCTATAAAGTAGGGAGAAAAAAGGGTATCTGGAAGGATCTGCTCACTGGCAGAGACCCACAGGTCACAGCCCTGTGAGTCCATGGCACGGGTCACAGGCTCTGGCATGATCACAGGCACATCAGCTCCCTGCTTGGTCCGTGCCCTTCTCCAGCTGCACTGCCCAGGATCACTCGAGGACATTCCATCACCATCCTCTGATGGGAAAGGGAACAGCACACCACGGCACAAACTGCTCACTAGAAGTCTCTCTCCCAAAATCCTACACCTATGCAGCAGGACTGCAATTCCCATCCCTTCTCCCGCTGTTTGCACCAAGTGCTGAAGCCACACCTGGCTTCAGGATGAGCCCATCCTGCTGCCCACTGACCACCCAGGGTCCCCTGCAGGAGCCACATCCTTGTGAGCTCACCTCCTCCTGCTCGGGGAGAAGGCTTGGTTCTTTGTCCTTGCATCCCCTCGCAAAAACACACCACCATGTGCACTTTAGGGCATTAGTAATAAGAAACAGAGCACTGCCCTCACATGTGCTGGCTCACAGGATACCAACCCTGCAGGGTTTGCATCGCCCAGCAACTGCCCTGCAAACACACCGGGTCCTCTACAGTCGTGCACTCCAGACGAGAATCCATGAGGAGGCAAATAATGCAGAACTCCAACTCCGTTGCCAAAAGCTCCCCAGAGCCCAGCACCAGCGGCAGCCCCGGCACTGCCTGGTGACCAGGACGTGCCCCGCAGCCAAATCCCACCGAGAAGACAATGAACCCGCTGACTCCACAGCCCGCCCTCATTTTGCAATACCAGTTTCTTTAAGATTTGCCAAACTGGTTAAAGACCATGCCACAGTATTAACTGCTCAGAGAGAATTCTGGTCCCTGCCTGGCCACCACTGCTGGCCACCCTGGAACGGGCAGAGCAGGCAGAGTGGGCAAAATGGCTGGGCTCACCTGGCAGAGAGGGCAGGGTGGGCAGGGCTCACCTGGACGGGCCATGCTCTGAACTGGACCCCTGCCCCTGCTCCCGGGGCTGCTCCTCCAGCCTGGCCCAGGCTGGTATCAGTTTTCCTTGCTGGGAAAACAGGCCGCCCTGTTATCAGGTGCATGTCCCCAGGAGGTGGGGAGGTTTCGGACTTTGCCTCCAGACAGGGGCATGCATATCAAAAGGCTGGAGGGAAGCTTTACCCACGGCTGGGATGGAGCGATCGCCCAAGCCCTGTTTCAATAACAAAAAGAAATAAAGGACCCTAATGGCCAGGCTGGCTCTGGGTTGTGGTGCACAATAATGGCCTTTAAGTCTCCCCAAACCGAACGTTTCCCTCTAATCCTGGGAAGAAAGGAGTTGCTGGGTTGGCAGTTCAGTAAGAAAGGCGCCAATTTCGCAGATGTGCTCGTTGGGAAGGGCAGGGGGCGAAGGGCAGGCTCCCCCTGCCCGCTTCCTGTGCCTGGCCTCTCTGCTCTCCCGCTCCGGCACTTCCCTCCATTTCCCCCGGTTTCCTCCTGCCCCGCTGCGCTCCCCCCGCAGCCATCGGCGCCCACCCCGGCTCTCCCCGCTGCCTCTCAGCAAAGCTGGGTTAAAGAAAAGAAACAAAACACAAACCGGCCCCTCCTCTCCCAGGGCAGACCAGGCTGGAGACGTCTCCCGGACAGCCACCATCCCGGCCAGCCGCTGCTCCGGGCTCTTTACCATGTTCATCCCGGTGGGATCCCTCCGGGCCGAGCCCCCTGGCGTGGGGCAGGGGCTGGGGGCTGTGGGCAGGGCTGGAGACTTTGGGGGCTCTGGCACACAGGTGAGTCCTGCACAGCAGTGGCGAGTATTCTGTCCGGAGTCGTCACCGTTTCATTCTCCCCCTGAACAAGAGGACGTAAAGGTGACAATGACACCTCGCTGTCCCCATGGCTGCCCGTCCAGCCCCGTGCAGCCCCAGAGGCGGGACTGGGATACCCGGCCTTAGTCCTCAGTTGATTAAAAATTAGGAAATTGGAAACTGAGGCATGAAAGGAGAGTACTGGTGCTGCTCAGTGCACCCCCTCCTTGCCGTCTCCCGTTCCGAGGGAGATCGGTGCAGGACCACCTCTTGCCCCAGGACCACCACTCGCCCAGGGGTCTCCCCGCCTGTCCCCTCTCCCGGCTTCCCGGGACTTGTGCCCACACTGGGGCAACTCCGAAGAGCTCATTCCTCCTTCTTCGATGATCTCCCCTCCCCGGAGGCTCCTCGCTGGCTCGTCAGCACAGCCCTCCGGTCGATACCTGCTCCGGCCACCCCGTCCCTCCGGATCGGCCCCGGGGAGGCTTCGCGCCCGAGGCGCCGCCGAGAATCAATTTTCCTGCCAACAGAGAGGGAAGATGCGCTGTCAGGTCCCCGACCGGGAACCGAAAACAAAGGTGTTCGGCCCGGGGAAGCAGCGCCACCGTGTCCCGGTACCCCCGGCAGCTCCCCACGGTGCCCCCGGCCTGGAGGCGGCGCTGCCCGGGACGATGGAGCCGGGAGGGGGGACCCCGGCCCCCGAAACCACTCCCCGCCCCGCAGCCATCACTCGCCGTATCAGCGAAGGGGACCCTCCCGCCGCAGTGTTTGGCTCAGCCCCGGCCCGGCCCCGCGGGTCGCGGGGGGTTCCGCACCGACCCCGCCGTGACAGTCCCGGGACGCGCCCCCGGGGCTCGCGGAGCCTCCGCGGGAAATTCCGAAAGTTGCAACGGGATCGGAGGGGTGGGCAGGACCAGAGGGACCTAGGGGACCGTGCCCGAGGCTACAGGAGCAACGATCCCCCCCGACACACCCCAGAGCCGAATGCCGGCAACAAGTGGCGGCGGAGCCCACCACCCCCTGCCCGAGCCCCGGGGCGAAGCCGCGTGTCCCCGGTTACCGGGCACCGGGGCCGCCACACCGGCCGGGGCGCTCCCGCCGCCGCGCTCCGGTGCGCCCGGTGCCGCCTTCCCCTCCCGTCTCATTGTCCCCCGCCACCGCCGCGGACAACAAAGCCGCCCACGAGGATGTGCACGGCTCCGGCTCGGACCCTCCGGTCCCCCCGATCCAGCGCTCACCTGCGCCGCGGCGGGACGCGCCGTCCAGCGGGGCCGCGCCGCCGCTCGCCGCTGCCCGCGCCCCGGCCGGCCCCCGACAGCCCCGCGCTCCGGTTACATGGCGCTTTAACCCTGCCCGTGCTGGGCAGCCCCTCCTCCTCCTCCTCCTCCTCCTTCGCCGCCCCATGGCGGGGGAGGGGAGCGCGGGGCCCGCACCGCCACCGCACCCGCCAGGCCCCCCAAGCCCATTGCAGTTCTCAGGGTCCCGCATTCTCCCAGGGCTCGCATCCCCCGGGGCGCCACATCCTCCCCCGCCGCAAGCCCACACCCCCCCCTCCCCCAGTGCCCCAGTGTGTCCCATCCACTGCCCCACACCGCCTGGGACCACCGGCTAGCGCCCCACGTCCCTCTTGCCTCGGCTCCCCGCGTACCCTCCCCGGTGCTCTGCATCACCTCCGCAGGGCTCAGCATCCCTCTCCGGGGGCTTCACATTCCTCTGATGTCTCACACCCTCCCGGGGCTCCCCACCCCCTGGGACCCTCCGGCGTCCTGGTATGGCCTCCACTGCTCGGCATCCCCCAGGGCTCATCATTTCTCCAGGAGCCCCACGTAGCTCAGTCCCCGAGGCAGAGGAGACTTCCTTGCCATCCCGGGGCCGTGCAGAGCCCTTGCCTACCGAGCCACCACTCTGCCCACCGGTTTCCAGCAGCACCGTGCCCCACACAGCCCCATGCAGCACAACCCCGCGCAGAGCACCGTGAGCAGACAAAGCCTCACAAGTTTTCCACTCAGTTTTTGTTTGTTCTTTCCCTTTCCCATCCAGAGGCAAGACACTTGCAGGGCTGCATCAGGGCCAGGGACACAGCCCATGCCTCTCCTGCCCCAGACAAAGCATCCGGAGTCCACGTGGGGTATAATCTTCCCTGCTCGCCTGTTATTCCTTCTAGATGCAGCAGAAAAGTGTATAACAGTAAGAAAAGGAATATGATTATCCTGGTGTGACAGAAATGAGCTTTCAAGGTCAGGAGGAAATCTTAGTTAGCCAAATTGCCTGAAATCTGCAGGACCAGCCCCAGGCCTGTACGGCAGGTTCCCCAAACCACACCTCCATCCCTGCAGAACACAAACATGAAAAATTTGGCAGCAAATGTAAAAAATGCTCTGCAAGTGAACAGGAGGAGCTGAGAAATCCACTCTGAATAAGCCCTTGGGGATACTAAACATCACCATTCAAACAAACATGTACCGCATAAACCAAAAGCAAATTCGCAGCGCTGGCGAGTAGATTAAAACAAACAAATTTTGCTCCCATTTGTTTTTCCAGATTTAGGAAAGGGAAATGCTTTTGAGAGCTGTGCTCATGAGAGTTTCCAGGGCACTGTGAGGGTGGAATCAGCCCTTCCAGCATCCACGGGTTCCTCTCCCTTTCTACGGAAACCTTCCTGCTGCTGTTGGCCTCGCTGACCTGCCATCAATCTCCCGCCAGCCGAAACGCCCTCTTTCCCTCTCTGCCCCTCAGTTATCATTTAATTCAGGAGAGCAAGGCTCTGCAAACTGCTTGTGGGGAAGGTCTGGTACCAGACAAAGCAGCTCTGGCAGATGATAAGCCAAAGCCTGATCCTTTTCCTGTCTCTGCTACACACACCACAGAGAGATGCTGAGAGTTTATTTCTTAACAATCAAGAGAATTTTTATGTCATTTCACAGGAAACAAGGTACCTCAATGGAGGATTTTATATCCAGGCTCCTGTCACATATTCCAGGTACCTGCGCCAAGCTCTCAGCAGCTCCTGTTGAGCCAGGCCTGGCATCAGCAGCCTCTGGCAGGAGAGTACCAAAGCAGCTCCCGCACTGCTTCCCACCAGCCCTGGGGCTTTCCAGCATAGACCAGTGATGGGACAAGGCTGTGTGGGCAAAGCTCCTTCACTCCAGAGCTGGGGCAGCTGCAAGGAGCAGGCAGCATGGTCCGGGCTCATGTGAGCAGGGAGGGAGAACTGGGGGCTCCCTCCCCACCCCTGAGAATAAGTAGCGTGTCCTCTACACACCATGCCACAGACACACCCCTGCCCATGATGCAGGAACTCCCATCGGCAGCAGGGCTGGGCTGCCCAGCTTCTGCAAAAAGTCATTCCAGCAAAAACCATTCCCCCATCAGGCTGTGCTCCTTTGGTTGGCTGGCATCTCAAATTCATGGAGCCAGTGACTGATCAGCTGAAGGAGCCATTCCCCGTCACTATCACACAGTCGGGACTGGCAACATCCATTCACATTCCATTCACATTGGAAGTGACTCCTCATTTTTCACATGCTTCCCAGCAACCATGCCAACTCTTCCACACACAACTCCTCCCTCCTAACTCTGAATCCTTCTCTTCACTGAAGGCTGTTCAGCCTCTCTGAAGTGTGCCCAAGGTATGGCACCAGGCCCAGCTCCTCTTCATCCACCCAGTTTTCCCACTTCAAATTTCTTCCTAAAATTCTCCTTTGTCACCCTGGCCAGGTAAACCAATTACACTCCTTGCCCAGAACTCTACTCCAGTGCCACACCTCCCATCTTTTGCTTTGCACCCAAGGGTTTGAACTGGGACCTACTCCATGTATCACAGCAGCATTCCTGGAGATCCTCCACAAATAAAGCGATTGAGCAAACGTGTCATTACCTATAGCTGTCAGCGGTGCAACCTTGTCACCTCCAAATCTTGTGGGTCCCAGATCCTCATGCCCCGGTAACAGCTGAGCATTTGTTTAGTCCTCTTGCAGGCAGGGAGGAGCACCACCACCATTAAATCAGCTTGGACAATTGCAAGCTGGGGCTGAAAGCAGGAGGAACTTCTCTTTCCACTGAAGTTGGCAGCGATGCTCCTGCTGCATTCAGGCTCCCATGTCGATGCACACACAGCTCAGTCACTCTTTCCCAGTCCACAGTAATAGCATCCTCACTGCACAGCATTCTTCACTGCAAGACCCCATCAGAGCATGTCCCACAGGATGTCTCCTCTTCCATGAGTATCTTCATGGTCTGAACTCACACCCCAGCCCTGTGCTGGCCACCCGCCTCTCCACCAGTAGCTGCTCCATCACAGCTCCCAGCAACCAGTCACTCCTCACCACGTCTCCCCAGAGCAGATCTCCTGTTCCTGGCACCTCTGCTGATTCCGGGCAGAGCTGTGCCTTATGGCAGGGCTCTGGCTGATGGAAGCAATGTCTGTTCCCGTTGTGGGAGATCCTCATCCTGCTGCCACATGTGGGAATACAGCCTGAGCCTGCCTTACAGCTAGCGTTTCCCATCTGGGGGGAATTGCTGTTTACACAGAGATAGGAAATGTTATCCCTCCTACAAGAAGTTTATAGCCCTTCCTGTGGGCTGGCCAGGCCCACATGATACAAACCTCTAATAAAAATAAGGTTAAAAATAAGTGTCATCCATGTAACCAGAACATCTAGAAAGTCTGCAGCTACCCTCCTGCAAACTTCAAACACCAAGACACACAAAGAAAAGTCTTTAATGCCTCTCTAACAAAGCTGGCCACAAAATCCTCTTTTTCCTAGAAAACAGGATATGCCTGCTACAGCCTAATCTGAAGTGACGAGGCCTCCCCAAACCACCCTCCTAAGCACATATACTTTCATTGAGAGGAGTGCTGCTCCCAAGGGGGTGGCTGCCAGCAGAGTCCCCTCCCTCTATACCAGGTCCAGAGCTGCTCCTGCCTGCCCGGCTCAGGGATTATGGTCCCTGCTCAGGAGCAGAGGAGCCAGTGGACAGAGAGAGGGTTTTGCCTGTGGCTCCAAGGCAGGAATGTGCCAGAGCCCATCAGTGGAGCTCCCAGCTCCACCTTTACATGAAAGGCTGGCAGCCAGTTGCTCCTGCAGCAGTGTCCTCCTGTGACCAAAGGCTGGCAGCCAGTTGCTCCTGCAGCAGTGTCCTCCTGTGACCAAAGGCTAAGGAGTGTGATGGGGAGAGGAAGGGTCATTAAACTGCTGAAGAAACTGAAATCCTGGTCTCAAAGAACTCATTTATCCAGGACGACATAACTAACTCCTCGGAAGTTTCAGCTGGGCAGCTGGGAAGAGTCACAGCATCTCTCAGACTGTGTCCAGAAATGTTCCCTTAATGCTTCCAGCCCAAGGCAGACACTGCAGGTGGGCAGGACACCCAGAAGCGGGTGGGGTCTGACCAGCTGGGTGAAACCTCCCTGGCTTCTTCACACACTCTTGCCTTTTCTAGGCCTTTCTCAGGCTGGCAAATGCAGGCAATGTTCCTCACTTCAGCTGCAAGGCTGACCTGGGAGCAACTGCAAAAGGCTATGAGAGCTTGGCAGATAATGGCATCAGAGAACAGGATGGGGACACCCCAGGACTTGATCTCTTGGGAATACATAATAAGGACCCTTCCCCGGGTAACACTCTCCAAGTGCTGAGAAAGCTTTTCAAGTTTGACATGTGAAATGAAGCTGAAAAATGCATCTCAAGTGGGGCACTTGGATCCTCTGCTCTGTTTGGAGAGCACCGTTTTCAGACTCTCTTCCTGTGAGCACGTGTCCCCATTGCTTTTTTTGCTACTGCTTTTACTTTGGTATTTATGGTGAAAAAGGGCACATACCTGCAACTCCAAACTTCTGCCCTTGGCCTGTCCTCAGCTCTGATGAGTCCATCAGCGACGCGTTCTGCATGAGAATGGCCTGGCAGGAGCACCCATGGGTTGATGGCTGCCTGCACCCCTACGGCAGCCCTGGGGGCTCTGCCCGGGACGAAGAGCACCATCCTTCGCCAGACACCCCCATAACTACGGTCATCACACTGCAACCTTCTCTTTTATTCGAGTAAATTCTTCTTGATTTGAGAACTGAGTAAGTTCTGGCGGCGCAGAGCCGGCCGTGCCATGGGCTCATGGCACTCGCATGCCACACTGCCCTAAACTCGTATCCCAGGATGAAGGACCACCGAATTTCCTGATGATTGTTTGAACAGGATGTTGTGATCACGTACCTCAGCCGAGATTCTTCTTCTTGGATCCCGTCACTCAACTTTCCTCAAGAATTTGGTTCGCTGCCTGAGAAATTGTTTAACAGCGGTGGCGTCGCCGTCCCGCTGTTCCTCCGGCGTGCTCGCACACGCGAGCACCCAGAGCGCCCTTCATTAGCTCCTAAAGCATCACCCTGGCAAGACAAGGGAAAGGAAAGACCCGAGTCTTGCCTGGTTCTAAGTTTTCCGACACAGAGAACAGGCGAAAATGTTGCGGCTGTGAAAATGTGCGATAATTAATTGCAACTACTAATTTGCACTTGGGAAAAAATTGCACGGGGCTGTATGCAGAATTTTAAAGCCAGAGAGGAATTCTGTATTCACACATACTGGTGTCCAGTGCTACCCCCTGCATCCCATTCCCTGGAGGAGCTGTAGTTCAGATTAACTCGTTTTTAGAGGCAAGGATTTCCCATGGTTTGAACATGCTGTCTTGGGCGGTTCACCACAGAAACGAATACATTGTTGCAATATGAAAAATCCCTACCTTGTTTAAAGGTGTCCTAAATATTTAGGATCAAATCCTGAAAGCACTTCCACGTGAATTTTTTCACCTCAAAAATCGAGGAGGTGCACTGCTGCCTTCACTACTCCCACCTTGGATCTAGGAAACAGAAACTCTCCCGGCTGGTCTGAGAGATAGAGGGGGAAGAAAAGGAAGTCGGAAGCTATTTCCAGCCAGACGACCAGTAAATATCTCTTAACTCCCTATCATTAGTGGTACTTAGCTGCTTATCTCCTTGTTTATAAACCACTGCTGGGATTGTCTCACAATGAAAGCAATATAAAATTTCCTATATTCTCCTTCGCAATTGCATGTGTCAGTAATAAGCCAGAAGACTTGCTGGCTGTCGAGGTTTTACCTTCCACAAAGGTTTTCACACACTGTCCTCTGGCCCCACAGACGGGGAACACCTTCCCTGATAAAATGGATCAGACACGTTCACACGGATAATGGAATCCCGGAGAGCTCCCGCTCCTGCTCAAGGGAGGCTGTGAAATAGCAATTTAAGGCAAGGGAGTCTTTCAGGATAGGATCAGTTTCATTGTTCTCTGCGGAAATAAATCAAGTTTCAGTATTCTTGGACCAAGGCCTTCCTCCCAAAACCGAACAGAAACGAGACTGTGTATCAGAGCTTGAGAAGGCAATTCCTCTGCCTTCCTACAACAAATCTTCGAAATCCTGCATATGGATTATGTCAAGAATCGAACTGAAATCTCCCTATGGAACTCTGACCCCATGGACACCTGGGCACTTTCTGCCCATGGGCTGGCTTCTTTCTTGCCCAACATCCGTCCATTCCACGGAGCCCAGTACCGGGATGTGGGCTGCTCTTCTGTGGGCCACCCATCACCCCGAGCTGGGCAGCGAGCAGTGCTGGGAGCAGCAGTCAGAGAGGGAAAAGCACACTGAAGTTTCTGTTCCTTAGTGGAATTTTTGGGGGAGCAAAAAAAACCCCAAAAACCCAACAAAACAAAACAAAACAAAACAAAACAAAACAAAACAAAACAAAAATCACCCTATAAGCCGTGCTGCCAAACAATTTTAATGTGTTTTTGTACGTAAAAAATCTAACAGTGCTCAGCTGCCAGCCAATTCTCCAGCCTGCTACTCCACCGACCCCCGGTCCCGCTCGGGCTGTGGGAGCCAAGGGGACACCCTGGGGTGCTGCTTGGGCCGGACGGGAGCCCCGGATGCCCTCGGCAGCGGTGCGGAAAGTGCGGCCGCCAATGCTCAGGCTGAGGCGGCGGCGGGGCCGGGGCTGGGTCCGGGCGGGCGGAGCCGCTGCCGCCATGGGAATGCTCAACTTCACCCGAGAGCCGGTGCCGGAGGCGGTGAGCGCCGACATGCACAACCTCAACCAGCTCAGCGCCCAGGTGCGCCGGGACGGGCACGGGCGGGGGCGGCGGCGGGGGCGGCCCGGACTCGGAACCGGCGAGGCGGCGGCTCCGGGACGGCGGCGGCCGGGCGGGGCGGGCCGGCACCGGGAGCTGCAGCCGGCCGGCAGCGCAGCCCCGGAGCAGTCCCAGCAGGGTGTGCTGGTCCCACAGGGTGTCCCGGCCCACGTGCCCCGGTCCTTGGTCCGTGCTGGGCCCGGTGCCCGAGACAGGGCGAGCAGCGTGGCCCCATTCCCGGCGGTACAGCTCCGATCCAGCTGGGCGAGTACGCCGGAGATGTTTGAAGGATGTTTATAAAATCGTGGAATCCCAGAACGGTTTCGGCTGGAAGGGACCTTAAACAACATCAATTTCCATCTCCCTGCCGTGGGCAGGGACACTGGTGGAGTTCCTGGTGGAAGGCTCAGATCGTGCCTGGTGGGCAGTGGGGGTCCTGTCAAGCCCTGGGGTTTGTGGTGGGACCATAGAGTGTTCAGGTTGTGATTCCCACTCCAGATACCCACCGTGCTTGAGGCAGAATGGTCCTGGTCGTTGGTACCACCTGCTTCCAGGTCATTGACGCTCCGGGTGTGCAGCCTGGGCTGAAGTTAGTGGAAATGCTGAGGCTTTTTCAGCTCAGCTTGCCAGGACTGAGGATACCAGCCTGCTAACAGCCCGCTACCATCTCTGTTACACGGCCAAGGCCGAGGGCAGCCAATAGCACTTTTGGCCATACCCAGAAGGTCACAACCAGCACTGGTGCTGGTGCTGGTGCCAGCAGAGGAGGGTGCTGGTAGTTCTCTGCCACTCGGGCAACTTCTCCATCCCTGCCTGCCAGCTGCAAACCCAGAAGACTGAAAGTAGCAAATAGACCCTTAGCCAGTTCTCTTCCTTTCCTGAGTTAGTCTGGTTGCCCCATGGGGTTTGTGAAACATGAGACTGGATGTTCACAACTTTTCCCACTCGCAGTTTTTGGATTGCACAAGATAGAACAGCAGCTTCCGATTAACCTCAAGTCACAGAAACCCTGTGCAGTGCCAGATACCAGCTGCACAGACCTCTTAAGAAGCTCTGAAAAGCATCCTGAGAAAATCCCATCCACAGGCATGACATAATGCCAAGGATAGGGCACCAGCACAGGTCCAGCTCTGGGACCAATGTGCTGGAGGTGGGTCAGAGGGGTACATCACCACCTCATCGGTGCTGGTGGGGTGATGGGGTGCTCATGTCCGAGTCTAACACTGTCCTGTTTCTTCACAGCAATTCTCAGCGCTGACTGAGGTGCTTTTCCGCTTTCTGACAGAGCCCAAGGAGGTAAGGCAGAACTGGAGAGATCTGTGAGTGCAGCTCTAGTCAAAAACGGAGAAAATATTTGGTCACTGCTCTTTCTCTTGAGCAGGTAGAAAGATTTCTGACTCAGCTCTCAGACTTTGCCACCATGAATAAAATCAGCTTGGGCCCCCTGAAAAACATTGTCAAAAGTATTCTTCTGGTACCCAATGGTAAGTGATGTATTTGCATATGCTGCCCTGAGGCCAAACTGTCCCAGTCATTCCCGCGGGGCTTGGTTTGCACAATAAGTGTTAATGGTAGCTAATACAGTGCTTAGCACTTAAGAATCAAAAGTTCCCCTGTGTGGTGACTCCTTGTATTCTTTATATCCCGGCCTGCATGCGCATTTCATGGGCTTAAGTAAACTTCCTTAAATATCTGTGCGTTAAATGCCGCACAACATTGTGACAGTGCTTGGTTTAAGCAGTTCCTATAAATCCCTTTTGCCTCGTGTTGGCACCAAGTCTCTGCAGGAGCTTCCACCAAGTGACCCAGCGCTGTTATTCCTCCAAGGACAAGCGCTGTTGGAGACAAATGAGATTCCAACCCAAATAAGACCGTGCACAGCCATTTGGAGCAGGCTGGGGACTGGTGCGGTTCTAGGCTGTGTGAAGGAGACAGCTGACCTTGCAGTCCTGTTCTAGAGAAACACCTAACGTGTCCAGCTCTTTCTCCTTCCTAAACAGTGATGAAGAGATTCAGGGGGATTCCACTGGAATACCTCGGACTCCAGCACTTTATAGGATTACTGTGATGTTGTGGCTGCCGTTTGACATGATAATGCATCAAACACTCCACGGCGCATTCATCCCATTGATCCTTCCTGTTATTAATAGTCTCTTGCTATTTACCCTTCAGCCCTGGGTTCCCTGTAGCTTCCTTCACAGCCCTTATGCTGAGCACAACTGTTTTCTGAATTTGTGTTTAACTTGTTCTACTACTTCAAGCCACTTTTCCTATCCAGGAGTAGCAACAATTTTCTTTCCCGCAACTGTCTTGTGAGGATTCAATGCGAAATTTGCATTTTTTCCCATCCCGATTCAGGCCTTGGTGCCCTCATCTTGTCATTCCTCTATGTGTACCCTGGCTTCAATCCCATTCTAACTTTTCCACAGCTCTGGGATGCCACGGACGATATCAGAACAGATCACAGCAGATAACTTTGTGCTACACAGCCAGAAAGCCACGTGGGGTTGGCAGTCTCCTTGAATTTATGAGATTCCTTCTCTAGGCTTCAGAGAGCAGAATCCTTGTAGAGGTCCGTGTGCTGCCAGGGCCCCAGAACAAAGGGGGAAGGCGCAGCGGGGGAAAGTGTTATATGCACACGTTCACACCCATCATCCCAAACACAGCAGGTAGGTCAAATTAGCAGCCCGCCAGCCTTAAGAGTTCTCCTTTAACAAGCAAAGCGGCTACAGGAGAGAAAGCAGCAGCTTCAAAACATAGCCGCTGCCTCTGTTCCCATGGATACCTGCAATGGGATCTCGCCCTCTCCCAGGCACTCCCAAAGCTCGGACTTTTAAAGCATCGGGTATCTGCAGAGATACCGGCAGGCACGACTGGGTTTCCGATCTCCGAAGAGCTGTGGTTTGCTTCAAAATGCAGCTCAGAAACAAGAGGCTTTCCATCGTCGGGTCCTGTCCCTGCCTCTGTTTGACTCAGTAAAAATTGGTTTGAGTCATTAAAGAGTGTTTTTTTTTTTTTTCCTTCTTTGTGGTATTTATTCAGGTGCCCTGAAGAGGAATTTGTCTTCTGAACAAGTCAGAGCAGATTTTATAGCTCTAGGTAGGTCACGTGATTTCCACTAAATAAAATATAATTAATATTTATCACATACAGTAATCTCATATGGTTTCCCCCCACAGGCCTCAGTGAAGAGAAAGCCAGTTATTTTGCAGAACAGGTATTCATATACTTTTTGCTTGTTTCTAAGCTAACAAAATGTCAGTTCTGTGAGTGGGAACTCATAAACCCCACTGTGCTCCTGAGAGACACATTGGCGCTTTGGGTATTTTCTTCTAAACCAGCTTGGGTTTTTTAACTGAGGATCCTCTGAGAATTAATAAGGAGAAGTTTGTCTGATGATATCTCTGGTTTACCAGGGCTTCTCCCCCATCAGTGTCACAGTTCCTGCACTGCTGTGTGGCTTTTATGTGATGTTTTTGTGCTTGCCATGCTTTGAACCCTGAGGTCATGCAGTTACATGAACACATGGCTTTTTGCACAGATATTGTTACACGGAACCAGTGCTAAAACAAAACCAGTGAGTTTCATTTACAAAAGTGACAGGGCAGATGGAAATCCTAGCAGGACTCAAACACCTCTGAAAGACCTCCCAGCCACATTAGTTCTCTCTTTACTCCGAGCTTTTGCCATTCTCTGCCTTCCTTCTGACTCTTGTTGAAATTTCAGGTACAAACAGAGGCCTCTCTGAATTAATTGCTGGTGTGTTTTTTGCTCTTTTAGTGGAAGGTGAATTCCCCCACCCTAACACGCCTGGCTGTGGGTCAGACACTGATGATTAACCAGCTGATAGATATGGAGTGGAAGTTTGGAGGTAATAGAGCTACAATATAAACTGGAGGCGTTGGGAAACCCAGCAGCAGCTCTTGGCTAAATAACGTTTTATTTCACCACTTAACTAACAGATTATCTGCCTTCTCTTCTTTCTGACTCACAGTGACTGCTGGGAGCAGTGAGCTGGAAAAAGTGGGAAGTATCTTCTTACAGGTAAATCTCCCACATCACAGAGTTCAGCTTGTAGGGCAGTTAAGGAACAAGCTCCAGCCAGGCATGTGGGAAGCACTGGCTGTGAGGGGAAGGAGAAGGAAGCTGGGTCTCATAGGAATGGGCTCTGGGACTGCATCTTCAGTCTCCAAGTGCTGCTGCCAGCAGAGAGCAGACACGCTGCTGTTTGTTTCTCCTCTGAAGACATGAGGTGTCAAAGGAACGTGGCCCATTCTGAAAAGCTATTCAAAAAGCTCAGTTTAGCAAAGGTCAACCATCTTGGGGAGGGAGGGGAAGTGGGATCAAGGACTTTCAGAGATCTTCCCAGTGCCCAGGGTATCTGTTTCTACAGTGACACTTCTTGAAAAGCACGTCAAAGATGTGTGTGCTGTGCAGCAGTCAAACTCACAGCAGACTCCTGTTCTGCTTTCCTCTCCTAGTGCTCAGATACAGATCTCTGAACTAAAATACTTCTGCTTTTCCTTTCCTCAAGCTGAAGCTGGTGATTAAAAAAGGGAGCCAACTGGAAAACGTGTATGTTGGTGAGTTAACAGCTCTGGACAAGAGGGAAGGATGGGAAAGCTGCAATTTGGGGCTCGGGGGGTTGCTGGGGGAGTCTGGGGCCAGAACCAAGGTGGGGTCACTGCAAGACCATCACTGTGGTTACTCCTGCCTCAGCCTCTCCATCACTGTGGCTGCTCCTAGCCCTGTCTCTCCCTGCCTCAGGCATTCCAGAACTGTTTAGGAACACAGACCTTTGGGCACCTTCACATCTGTGCCTCACTAAACACAGATCTGCCACAGAGCAGTGCAGAGCAGTCAGAGCAGCAGGGCAGAGGAGGAAAATAAATGATTCCCAAGCATGGAGTGCTGTTGGGAGATCCCATTCCGGGGGAAGTTCCCAGCCTGGCCCCCTGGCAGCCTGGCTAGCATAAGGAACCAGCTGCTGGGAATCACAGTGGCTAATCCTGCTCATCTTAGGTGAACATGAGTTGCTCCGTGGTAACATCAGAACAGTTTTGTCAATGTTGAAAGTGTAACCTGAAATATAAGACTTTATGCCTTTTTTTTTTTTTCCTGCAGAGCTAACTTTGCCCCAGTTCTACAGTTTTCTGCATGAAATGGAACGGGTCAAAACCAGCCTGGAAAGCTTCAGCTGAAACTGAAACTGCACAGCCCTGAGCCGACACCTGTCCAGGATGTTTAATTCCTCTTCGTAGGTCTGCAGGTCTGCTCTTTCCCAGCTGACTCTTCACACCCTGATAAGAGAAGACAAGCTGTGCGATGAGCAGTGGTGTCAGTGGTGTCATGGCCCAGCAGGACCCATCAGTCCTTTAGAACCTGAAACATGGGCTAAGTTTCAGCTTTTTCAAAGCACCTACAAGTCCACTCACATTTTCTTTTTTTTTTTTTTTTTACTATGCTATTATGAGAAACTGTGGTCAGAAGTAATGTGGATACCTTTACTAATATAGCAAAGAAATAAACCCATTCCCATCCTGCTCCATTTGTATCAGAATCTGATTTTGTGAGAAAAATAGAAACTGTAGCAAAAAATCATTTCGAAACATAGAAGAATTAGCAGAGAGGACAAGGAAAGCAAGGAGAGCATCTAATGTGGGGAATCACTTAGTGCTGCCTTCAAGCCTCTCCCTGCTCTTGTATTAAGAAACATGTTGATTAGCTTCTTCCCAATTGTGCCTCATTATGGAACAATATCTCAGTAGTAGGTGATTTTAAATCTTAAACAACCAAACAGCTGCCTCTGTGCATGGGGGGGGAGACATCTTGCAGGGTGATGAGATAAATCTCATTTAGATGTGCTGCTCTTTAATCTGCAGCCTGTGTGACGTGGCACAGTCAGACCCAGCCTGTTTCCCAGTGGACATATGTCCAAACCCCATGAAGTGCCATTAGCTTGACTCTTCAGTTGTCTGAGGGCAAGGATGAGCTCTTCATCAGGAAGCAGAGGGGTGCTCCTGGGGCAGTGGGCAATGTTACAGTCACTGAGGTCCCTCTCATGTCCTGACTGTTGAGTGTTCAGCATCCTGAACTGGCTGAAGCCTCTCCCACAGCACAGGGATGTAGGAAACTCCACTTACACGTCCCAAGGCATCTCTGTTTCTCTGGCATACTCAGCAGTTCCAGTGAAGGGAATACATGCCATTACCAGGGAATATCCTGGTAAAACACTCTGTTTCCAGCCCCCATCTGAAAGATTCACTGTCCCATAGTATCTTCCAGTCTGCTGTGTGGCTCCCTGCAGCAGCAGCTGCTTCCAGTTAAATCCATCCCGAACATAATTCCTGTGGGAAAAGCATCACAAAGCTCCCTGCAACTCACAGCTTCACCCATGGGTTTCCAACTGCAGCAAACCTAGCACCGAGTGTCCCTGCGCTGCATTTTCCTGTGGTGCTGCAGGAGTGACTGGGAATGACAGTGGGCACAGGCTGAGCCATATATTTGGGAACTGGGGAATCCTGCTGGCAAAGCTGGGAACGGATTTATTTATTTTCCCGCATATCAGGTCAGTCACAAGCATTTCAAGCTTTGTCACACGATTACTGTAAAAATGAAAAAAAAAACCCAAAAACCTCTGAAATAACGTTCTACAGAATATTCCATCTTCTTTTGGGTGGCAGGAAAAGCTATTTCAGGGAGGAAGAAGCAGTCCAAATGGCCGCTGCTTTGTCAAGACAAAAACAATTTCTTTGCTTTTCGTTTTCTGCTGCGTGTTCCCATTATTTCTCCTCACCCTCCCAGTGCCAGGGCGGCACCACTCGGTCCTATCCGGTTACATCGGGAGGTGGCCACGGCGCTGCGGGGAAGATGCCAGGCTCGGTTGTGGATCAGGAATCCACCGTCCCCCCGCGCTCCTCCCTCCTGCCCGGTTGGGATTAAGCCGCTCGGGGCTGACGCACGCCGAGCCCGCTGACCCCAAGTGCAGGGGTCACCTCCGTGCTGCTCCTCGGTCCCCACGGGCAGCTCTGCTCGGCGACATTTGTGCCGCGGTGTGACCTCACTGCTGCCACCAGCGCTGCCGGGGACCCGCCAGCGCCCTTTTATTCCCCCACGCTTGGCTGGGCATGAGCCGAGCTGGCAGCCCCGTGAGGAAGGGGTGAAGAGGGAGCTGGCTCCGGGGGCACCGGCACGGGGTGACACCAACCATGGGGGAATGGGGTCACCCTGCCGATGGGACCGGCAAGGAGCAAGGACGGCTCCGGGAGATTGCGTGGGAGCCGTGCCCTTCCTGCACAGCACGGGGGTGATGGCCAGCGGCCAGAGCCCTGCGCCAGGACCTGGCAGGTGGCGGGCACAGCCGGCACAGCCGCAGGGAGGGCTGAGAAGGGAGGGAAGGGGCGGCCCGGTGCCCGTTCTGCCCGTGTTTCAGGACAGCTCCAGTGCCCGTTTTTCCCGTGTTTCAGAACAGCCCCGGTGCCCGTTTTCCCCGTGTTTCGGGACAGCCCCGGTGCCCATTTTCCCCGTGTTTCAAGGCATCCCGGTGCCCGTTTTCCCCGTGTTTCAAGGCATCCCGGTGCCCGTTTTCCCCGTGCTTCGGGACAGCCCCAGTGCCCGTTTTTCCCGTGTTTCCGTGCTCGTGTGCACGGCCCCTTCCGCTTGCCCATCAAGCCCAGCCAGCCGAGAGCTAATCTCGGCGGGACAGAGGGCAAGGGGGAAACAGGGGCCTCTCAGCAGCCTGGGGTGCAGCTAACCGTACTCCTGCAGCCGTTTGCCTCCCCAAGGCCTTTCCCGGCCCATTTCCTCCAGGGCCACCCTGCCACAGCCCCCCATCCCTGTCCCTGCTGCCTGGGGACACGTGGGTGCTCCCAGCTGCAGTGGGGCAGGGGCAGCTCGGCTGTGCTGAACCCACACACTGTCACCTCCCTGCGTGCTCAGATGCTCTCTGCTGCTCAATGTAGCCCCTCTCACAGCACTATGGACTCTCTGCTGCCTTGGGACACCTAAGCACACCCCGGGCTGCCAGGCAGCATCTCCTGAGTGCAGGGGAGATGGCAGAGTAGCCCCAGCAGCCAGGCTGCAGTGGGGATCCTGTGCTCCTGCTCACCCATGTCAGCTCCAGCAGCGCAGCACAGAACAGGGGCTGCGCTCTGGGGTCTGTCAGTTCCCAGCATGGATTTAATGCTGTTGTGATTCTCAGCCATGTCAGATGCTAATGACCCAGGGAACTGGGATGTTTTCATATGAAGCGTCTTCTCCCTGCTGGAAATGCCAGTGCTGCTGCACCCTTCATATGTGAAGGAATCCTCCAAACCCTGAGAACAAAAGCCTCTGCTCAGAGGGAGCGCAGTAGATGTGGACTCCACTCGTGCCTGTGAGCCCACGGGCAGGCAGGGAAGGAAGGAAGGAATTGGGGCTCCTCACTGCTGGCTCTGCCTGACCTTGAGCAGGTCGTGTGGGAACTGACAGAGCTCATCTGGGACATCCTGTTTTCCACAGACCTCACCAGGAGCTGCTCCATGCTGAGGCCTTTCAGCTTGGTCTGTATCCTTGTCCAAACTTTCCCATCTGCAAAATAGAGTGACAAATCTCAGGTGAGACAAGCCAGGGAACAGAAATGGCAGGTGAGGGCCCCAAGGCAGCTGGAGCTCAGCCCAGTGCTGAAGAAAATCCTGCCCTTCCTCACCCCTTGCCATCCTCCTCCCCAGTTCCTCCAGGTATTGGGGTGATGGACAACCAGCAAAAATATCAGCTGTGAACTGCAGCTCCCCACATTGCTCTGTCTGCCTGGGAACAGCAGCTCTGAGCATGCTGGAGGGCCCCAGGGCAGCATCACCGCCCTGCTGTGCCACGTGAATCCTTGGGCACGGGGACCCAGAGGGGCTGCAGGGGCTCCCATGGCTCTCGCTGTCTCCTCACCGGAGCAGACAGGCGAGGTTGGCACTTGGCACAGCACCATGCTGCAGCTGAGGACACACTCCAAGGGATGAGCCCTTGGCCTGCCTTGGGACAGGATTCTGCACCCACTCTGCTCAGAACAGGGGGAAGGCATCCCACCCTCCCTGCAAAACTGAGCTGCTCCCTCCCATTCTTGTAGGAGGTGGGGAAAAAGACTGGTGGTGTCCAAGGCAGTGGAAATATTCCTAGCATGTCGTCTGCTCCTAAGCCTTGCCATCTCTCTAGGCTGTTCTTTGTCCAAGCATACTGGGAACAATTGGGGTAGCTCAGCCAGACCACAGGCTGTCGATCAGCAGAGGGAATGAATGCTCCAGCGTATGGAACCCATCTTCTCCCACAGCAAGGGGAGGTGGCCACCAGAAACCAGCCTGTGGCACAACAGCACAGGCAGAAACAATGCCTGGGCACCCACGCTAGTGCCAGCCCTGGGAAGGGGGAGTGGTGCTCCCCAGCCCTTCCAAGGAACAGCCCAAAGGGAGAGGGTGGCTGGGCATTCCCAGGCCTCATGTGGACCTGGGGGTGGCATGGTTGGCACAGCCATGGTGACAAGGTCCCTGTGTGATCCCACACTGCAGGTGGCTGAGGAGGAAGAGCTGAGTCCTGAAGGACAGAGAGGAGCCCCCAAGCTGTGGGATAGGGGCCTGACCAGCCCCCCTCAGCACCAGTGCCTTGGGGGTGTCCTATCCAGGGCTGACAGCATTTACTCCCTTGCAGGGACAGCTTCACAAAGGATGCCAGGCCCTGTGGTAACAAATCCATGTTGTCCCCAAGAGGCTGATAGAGCTTCTCCTCTCCATGACACCCTGAGCGGCCACAGGCTGGCCTTCGGCAGGGGGGAGCACCCACCAGCCCCCCGCTGAGGCAGCTCAGCCCATTTCCCAGCACTCAGCTCCAGTTTATAGGGCTGCTCTGTCCCAGGGGCATCGCTGCCACTGCTAACGAGGTTATCCCAGACCAGGCACCGACAGAGAGGGAAAGCAGGTTAACCCTTGTGCCACTGACACATCCCACAGCACTGGGGAACAGCTTTGCTTGGAAACGAGCTCTTAACAAGCCCCAGTGGTGATGGGTGGCTGTGAAACATCAGGTGAGGATTCCTGTGCCATTCCCACGCCAGCCCCGGCACCGCAGCATCCCTTCTCTCGGAGCAGCCCCATATCCATGACAGCAGCACCAAACCCCGAGCCTACACCTTGCAGCCGGTGCCCGTGGCAGCGGCATAGAAAGGACAGTGCATGTCCCCATCGTGTCCCCATCCCTCAGTTTTGTTTCACGTCGACAGCTGGGATGTGCATAAGGAGCAGGATGCACCCAGGGTACAGGAAGGAGACGTTGGATGCCCGAGGCCATTGCTGCCCACAGGGACACGGCACCGCTCACATTCCTGCGAGAAAATGTGAAGGCTGCAAGCAAGGTCAAGGGCCCTTCCCTTGCTGGGACTCGGCGTCACACCAACACCCGGGTGGCCCGACCCGCCGTCACCGCAGGGCTGGAGGCTGTCCCTGCACCCTCACCCCACCGCCCCTCATCCGCAGGGCTGGCTGGGACACGGGTGGATGCTGGCAACGCTCCCCAGGGACCACCAACGCGGGCGGCCCCGTTCGCCCGGCTCAGCAGCCCCCGCGGGGCGGGGATTGGGGTGGGATCCTCAGGCAGAGCCCCTCTGTTTCCACCCCCGCTGCTGAGACCCGACAAACTCACGGCACTGCCGGGCCGTGCCCCGCCCCCGCTGCGGTGCGCGGTGCTGAGCAGCAGAGGGCGCCAGAGCACCGCGCAGGGCCCCGCGCTCCCCCCGTCCCTCCCCGCACCCCCCCAGTCCCACCCTCCGGACACCCCCGTCCCTCCCCGCACCCCCCCAATCCCACCCTCCGGACACCCCCGTCCCTCCCCGCACCCCCCCAGTCCCACCCTCCGGACACTCCCGTCCCTCCCCGCACCCCCCCAGTCCCACCCTCCGGACACCCCCGTCCCTCCCCGCACCCCCCCAATCCCACCCTCCGGACACCCCCGTCCCTCCCCGCACCCCCCCAGTCCCACCCTCCGGACACTCCCGTCCCTCCCCGCACCCCCCCAGTCCCACCCTCCGGACACCCCCGTCCCTCCCCGCACCCACCCAGTCCCACCCTCCGGACACCCCCGTCCCTCCCCGCACCCACCCAGTCCCACCCTCCGGACACCCCGCCCCGCGCCCTCCATTCTCCGGGCTTCGCTCCCGCATCCACCGCTCCCGTCCCCCTCCCTCTCTCCCCGGGGCATCCTGCCCGCCCTCCTCCAGGATATCTCCCTGCATCCTCAATCCCCGGGCATCCATCCCTCCCCCGTCCCCTTTCCTCGACGCATTCCTCTCCCTCATCCCTTCCTCAGCCCCAGTCCGCCTCCTGGCCCCATGGACCCTCCCTCATCGCACCCGGCAGGCAGCCCCCCGACCTCGACCCCCCCGCCTCCTGCCGCCAGCAGCACCATCTCCCCCGCAGTTCCCACAAGCGCTTTCCCAAGCGGGAGCCCCGGAGTCACACTTTTCCTCGCCCACCCCAAAGCCCGGCGTCGCCCCCAGTTACCGCCCGGCCGGATCATCCCACACCAGCCCCCCCTGGGCTGCCCCGGCAGCAGCCCCAGCCCCAAGCACCGGCTCCCGCCGGCTCCGGCAAAGCCCCCCACGATGGTTCAGCTCCGGGTTGGGGGCAGGACCCTCCGGATTTATTCAAAAGCAATAGAACTGAACCCAAGTGTTCCTGTTCCTTGCTCTCGCCCGCGGCTGGTACTGGAGTGAGCTCCCGTCCCACCCCACACGCCCTGTACTGTGCTGGGTCAGGCAGTTCTTCAGCTGGGCTGGCTTTGATAAGAGCAGATTAAAAATAATCATAACAATAACGAGAAGACCCATCACCTCTCTGGGGGGCACCTCACGGCGCCTGCTCCCAGCCAGGCAGGCTGGGACTTTCAGCTCCCACTACCCAGGAATTAGCTGTATTTATGCATTTATCGATGTTAGTCCACCCACCCCCCACCCCACACACACAGCCCGGGGGATGCCGGAGGGTGCCTGTCCCACTGCAGGTGGCCTCAGCAGGGCCAGGTTCCAGGGAGGCAGCAGGATGGTGGATTTTGTGGAGCCCCCCCATGTGCAGAGAAACCCGGTCTCAGCCAGAGCCCCCCTCCCTGGGCCGCGGGCATGCAGCAGTTCGACCATCAGAGCAGGTGAAGGAGAGGGGGAGCACTCACCTTTCCACCAGTTTTTCTACTTGCTCCATCTCATATATAGCAAATTCTAAGCACACAATGCAGTTATTGAATAAAATTATGCTTTTTTTAGTGCTTGTATGCATGTGGTTTTTAAGGCTCTGCCTGGAAACCAACCTCTGAGCCAGGAGCAGAGAGATCCGAGGGGAAAGCCAGGCCAGCCCCGGACAGTTGTGGGACACAGAGATGCAAGCACAGCACTGTCAACTACAGCAGCTGGCAGGTGACACATCCAGCCCATGCAGGTGACGCGCCCATCACTCCTTCCACTCCAGGAAGGAGAAAGCACTCCCGGCTGGGGCAGGGATCATTAGGGAGAGCGGCCACCGCAGCCAGCCCGGGGCTGCCTCGCTTCTCCTCTCCCTGTCTCTGTCTCTGTTCCCCATGGCGCCAGCTCTGTCCCCCTCCCGCAGAGCTCTGCCTGTGCCCGTGAGGACGAGTCCTGCCTCCCCTCCGCCATCTCACTCTCCCTCCAGGCAGCGGAGCCGCGGCGCTGCCAGCTCCATCTGCACAGTGCAGCGAGCACCGGGCCAAGGGGCAGGACCCACAATCACATTTCCTTGGAGCACATTGTGCTCCCGCCTTGCCGAGGGTGTTGGAAATGGGTGGCTGTAATAATGGCGCCGTGAATAACTGCAGCTTGCTCACTGTGGCCTCCAAGCTCAGCGTGCTACAGCTCCAGCCTCATCCCTTCCCAAGGCTGTTCCCTGCCATGACGTGCCCTGGTTTCCAACCTGACTTATAACCTCCTGCTTTGGCCCGGGTGTCCGCAGTCCCCACACCCACCCACAAGCTCCCATCAGCACTTCCCCCATTGCAGCTGGTTTGGCTTTGACCTGTGTTCCCCTCCCAGCAGGACCCCCATGGACAGGGGACACAAAACCCCCAAACAGGGACTCTGCTGCCCTGTGACAGGCAGTGCTGCCCAGACGGTACAGCACAAAGGGCCCATGGAGCTTTTATTGCTGCTGATCCTGCACGGCTCCCCAAGACCCGCCTGGAACAGAGCCTGCCCTTGGATCCAGTGTTCTGCAAACAGCATCCCCGGAGCCCTCCAGAGGGCAGGGGCACAGGTCCCCACTCCCACGGCAGCCCAGCCACAGGGCAGCAGGTTCTCCTCTGCCACCAAACCTGGCTGTGGCTGCACTGGTGCCATCTGTTCGTCAGGCACAGTCCCGTGTCACGCTGTGCTGTGGGAGCCGTGCCAAAGCTCCCAGACCCTGCTGGAGCACCCGCACTGGAACCGGGCTCTGAGTGCCGCGACCGATGCGATTTGCAGCCCCGGTGAAAAGATGAGGGCACAGATGCCAGCGGCGTTTCCTCACTCTGGAGATGAGCTGTGTCGGGTGGAGCTGTGGATGCTTGGGTTGTGGGAACAGCTTGGAGGGGTGCTAGGGCTCAGGTGGGGGGCATCTTGCCAGACCACCCCCCAGCTGGGGAGATGGGTGCCCTGTGGGCTCCTACCAAGGACACGGTAGCTGCAGGGCTGGAGTGGCATTGGGAAGCCTCGGGCTGAGCTCTGTCCTGCTCTGCTTGCTGGAGAGTGAAAGGATTTGTCAACAGGGAGCTGATGAGTCCCGCGGGCAACGAGCTCGCCCTCCTTTCAGCACCCCTTGTCCAGCACGTGGGTTCCTGACGGCGCTCGGCCATTGCAGGCACCCAGAGCAGGCTGGCCCCGGGTGCCGACTGCACCAGAGGGTCTGAACCCATTGTCCCACCAAAGCCCCAAGTGTGGGGACCCCGACCCCCACCGGCCACAGCACAGCAGCTCTGGAAGCTCTGACCCTCTAAGGTGTTTCTGCAGGATGCTCGGTGCGACCCGGGCAATGCTTGGCAGCCACACGCGGCAGAGACAGGAATATGCTTTCACCAGGAGAACAAGAAGAGCCTCTGATGGCTGCCATGTCCCTTGTCAACACCAACTTTGAGAGCATCAGATTACAGCCTCTGCCTCGGCTCCAAACAAGATGGTAATCGGGAGCAAGGAGGCACCCTGTATGCATCCTGCCTGCCCAGCGGGGAGCACCAGGAGCCTGGTGGCACCGCAGAGGCCGTGACACCCTCTCCTGCACTGAAGGATTACCGGGGTTCGCTGCGCCCCGACCCCACACAGCACAGCGACCCAGCGCGCCCCGGGCGAACGGGAGCTCCCCGCCCCCGGCGGAACCGCTGCTCGCTTATCCCCGAGTGCGTGCGCAAGGTCCCCGCGGCAGGGAACACACCGCGGTTCGGTGCAGCCCTTCTGGGGCACACCACTGCCGGGGGGGATGGTTCCCACCGAGGGCTGGGTGAACCGACACCCGTGGTCCCGGGCCCGCTGTGCTGCTGCCGTCCCCGCTCCCGGCGTCCCGGCTCTGGAGATGGTCGGTCCCACTGCCGCTCCCCGAGCGTTCCCGAAGCAAGGCCGGTGTCTGGACTGCAGCCGCCGCCCCAAGGAGAGCTCGGTCAGGGCACAGCCGGGCAGGGCCATTCCCGGGGCCGCAGCTGGCGGGATTGGAGGCAGCTGCCCGCAGCGCGGGCCCCCCTCCTCCCCGCTGCCCCCCTTTCTCGGGCAGGAACCGCTCCGGCCGCTCCCTGCTGAGCGGTCCGGGCTGCGGGGACAGAGCAGCCCCCACTCTCTCCTCCTCGGCCCCGGCCGCGGGCAGGACCGAGCGGTTCCTCCCGCCGCCGCCCCGCCGGTCCCGCACAGCGCAGGGACACCGGGACCGGCCGCTCCCCGCCGCGGGGGCTCCACGCTCGGCCGGGCCGGAGTGCGCGGTGCCGGCGGGGACACGCGGGACCGCGGCTGCGCCCACGCTGCGGCAGCTGGCGGGGGGCGGCGGGGATCAGCTGCGGCCGGGGATCAGCTGTGCCCCGCGCCGCCCCGCCGGGGCCCCCCCGATCCCTGGGGAGCGGCCCCGGCCCCCCCGCGCTGCCCGCCCTACCTGCCCGCCGCCCTCCCGGCCCTCCCCGGGGCGGCTGGCGGCCGCCCAACCCGGAGCTGCCCTGCTCCCTCCTCCTCCTCTTCTACTTCTCCTCCTCCCGCGGGCACAGCCCTGTCTAATCCCACGGGTGCCAAATCCACGGTGCGGCTTTGGCCGTGGCGGGGCCGGAGCGTATCCGGTGGGGCCGGCGGGGAGGACGAGGGAGGAAGGCTCGGGATGCTCCGGCGGGGGCACCCGGCCGAGCCCACCCTCCCGCACACCGCAGCCATGGCAACGGCGATGGGCTGTCCCAGCCCGGCCGCAGCGCAGTGAAGGCGAGAGGGACGCAGGGAGGGAAGGAGCCGCCGGGCGATTCCTGAGGGGCTGGCACACACACAGCCGCTGGAAGCGACCGGAGCCAATCCCCCGGATCCCTTTGTGATGCTTCCTGACACAGATTCCCTCTCCATGGCTGACTTTGCAAGTTTCCCCATCCTCTTCCCCTTCTCGCGCGGTTCCTTTTCATGCGACTAAATTATACACGAGAGGAGGGACATGCTGGAAATTCTAGTGACAAAATAGAAATGAGCAGATTTGCGCAGGCGGCTGCAGCCAGGCCGCCTACGGGACTCCTGCGATCCAAGAGGGACCGGACCTAGTCTCAGGGCAGTAGCATTAAAGCCCACGAATTTTGAAACCACCAAGGAAAAGGCTTTTCCTGCCGCAGCAGAGGAGTGCGGGCGTGTGGAGCAGGATCGCGGTGCGTGCCGGGACCGCGGCCCTTCCTCGCAGAGCGGCTGCTGTCCCAGCACACAGCACCCTCGGGAACGGCAGGCGACGCACTCCCTTCCCCGGAGAAATGTCTTGTTTGGGAGCCAGTAAAAAATATGCAAATCTGAGAGGGCTGGGCCTCAGCCTCTGAGCAGCCTTTCTCCCCTTCCTCCCCATCCCAGAGCTCCGTGGGGCGAGCTGAGCCCTGGGCAACCGAGGGAAGGGAAAGGCAGAGCCGGGGGAGCGCGGGGGCGGCGGGCGAGGCAGCGGGATGAGATTTGGTGTGTCACGGAGCGGGACGGGGAGATGTGCGCGGGATAGCGGCTCCTCCAGACCGCGGGCATGCGGAGAAGGCTCCTGCTCCCGCAGCCGGGGGTGGGTGGAGCATGCTGTCACTTTTTTGGTGCTGGGCAAGCCCGGCATCGCTGTCGCAGGATTGCTGCCTGTGCAGTGAGTCAGGAGCAGCGCTGCCACGTTCTCCTCCTACAGGCAGCGTCCCGTGGAGGGTCGGTCGTGCTCCGCACCGGGATGCGCCCGCACACGCGGTGCTGCTTCAGCTCCGACGCCACGTGGGTGGGTGAATCTCCGGCGGCGACTCTCCGGGGAAACCCCTCTGTTGCGAAGGATGAGGACACCGACCTGCAGCTCGGACGAGATGTGGAGCGCCTGGCTCAGGCGGTGATCCCACGGGACACGGGCATATTCCTGTGCCTGCGTCCCACCTCCTCTGCCAGACAATGAAACACTGCCCTCCTTCCCAAGTCGCAGCAGAACAAATAAAGCAAGCGCCATATGGTGCCAAGACACGTTGGAAATGGGGCCAAGCCCAGGAGGTAGGGGAGGTGGCAAGCCTCCATCCCCACACCAGTCCCCATGCCAGCTCAAAGCCCGGGCTGTCCTTGGGGGAGCCCTGTGCCCACTCCTCCTGCTTCCCCCTGCAGCCACTGCTCCGCTGCCAGGCACAGCTCTGCATTTCAGCCATGGCTTTGCCTGCAGTCCTGGGGGAGCACAGAAACGAAAGCTGCCCCCGAGAGCACTTTTTCCTCTAAGGGCTGGCCCAGGGACACAGGTGTCACTGCTGGACTGACACTGTTGTCAGGAGATAATGCCCTGCACCCTGCCACAGGACCAGGGCACTCTACTACCTCTCCCTCAGAATTACAAACAGGAGTGGGCACCACAGACAGCTTGTCCTCTAAATCCCCTGCAGCCCAGGGGTTGGAGGGGAAGCCTCCCACCTGCTCCAGGCTGCCACAGATACCCTACTGCAAGAAGAAAGTGGTACCATCTTTCTGCCTGTCACAGCAATTCTCCTGCCTGGATCCTCCCACAGCCCTGCAGCTCCTGGATACCCTGTGTGTTTTCAGACGAGTCACCTCCTAGTACAGGCACCCAGCAGTGAGACAACTCCCAGGGGAATTGGGCACCCTATGGCAGGGCTTTCAGAGGTGCTGAGTGCCTGCAATTTATTGCAGCCTGCTCTGTGGAGCAGAGCACATCCCTCTGAGAACCCAGCCTGCCCTGGCTCCCCAAGGCCTGACTCAGGACCACAAATCCCAGAGCTTCCTTGAGGGCAGGATATGATGAGCTCCTGGGGGAAGAGGAGGACTCCAGGAGCCCTTCACACTCTAACAGACCTGCACATGTGGAAAGTAGATGCCAGCATTGTCTGCGCCTGAGAGCCACATTACAGGGCTGACTTGTCACCTACCCACCTGCCACCCTCATTCACCCCATTCCCTGTTCAAGGGCCTCCAAAAGGCAAGCACCTTGCTCTGTCCTCCAGGTCGGATTGAAGTGAGGATCTCTTTTGCTTTTGAGACTTTGTAGCCACAGGGCTCAACTCTTTCACTGCAAATGTGAGCAGATCATTTGCACCTGAGTCACAGAGATGAGAATCAAGTAACTTGTGCAAGCAAAGGGCTTTGTTGAATCATACACAAAAATGTTGGGATGATAAGGATCAGACAGGACCCAGGAGTAGCCCACAGATCTCTCCATCTCTGTGCCACCCTCCTTCCTACTTTAAAGAGACAGCATTCCCTGATGGAGTGTCTCATTACCTGGTTCTATCCCTACCTATCTGTGCTCCCATGATCCGGCTCCATCTTCCCTATCTTACCTATGAAGCCTCTGGGAATGCTGTGCACACCAACGAGTGTTTGACAGCTGCTCTGTAGATCCAAAGCACTGTGTGAACATAGTATTATTTATTGACAATGTTATAGGTAGTGAGAAAAGCAGGAGGTGGCCTTGTCCTGCACAGCCCTACCTGGATCCCTGCAGAGCTTAAGCAGACGTGGCAGAGGGTCCCAGCTGTGGTGCTGTTTGCTAACCAGTGGCTGTGGAGGTCTGCTCTCATCCTGGTCCCAGCTCCACTTGAGCTTCATACCCACCACGTGTTGATAAACAGAAAAAAAATGTACAATGGATGCATTGAAGTTCCCAGTTAAACAGAACAGCAGTGCTGCTCAAAAGGGGAACTTCTGTATTATCTTTTGCTCTGTTAATTCAGAGGTGGGACTTGCTGAAACAGGGACAATCCACAGGGCAAGATCTGGATTTTTAACACCCCCGGGGTGAGATCTTGGGCAGGGTTAAATGCCAGCAGGCAAAAGAACAGCAGTAACCGAAGGAACAAAGGGGACAGGGGTATTTTGGGGCAGGCTGACTCCTAGGAGCAGGAACTCCTAGGCAAGGACTTACTGGGAGAAGCGGGGTTAGGCCATGCTGTGCTCCAGCACATGGAGCTGCAAGGCAAGGCCAGGGACACCAGGTGGATCACCAGGTACTGACTGGCAATGGGCTCCACCAGAAGCCAGGGATCCTGCCTGGATCAGCAGGCAGCAACTGGCAGCAGGCTCTGCTGGAGGCTGGGGATCCAGCTCTGGCACACAGGACAGTGCCCGACTGCTGCAGCGTGAGCAGTGGGCACAGCTGAACCCAACAAATCAGGGCTGCAGACAGCAACAGCACAGGCAGGAAGAGCAGGAAGGAAGCCCAGACAGGGAGCACAAGCAGGGGAACGCAGGCAACAGTGGCAGCAGCAGCAGCAGCCTACCTAGGAGAGAACCAGGGAAAGCCTTGGGTCCACGCTGTGACCCAGGACCTTGCTGCTTCCCAAACCCCTGATGGTGTGACAGTCCCGGGGGTCTGCAGCCTGGTTTGTGCTGAGTTGGCAGGGTCCTTCTCAGCAGCAACCAGGTGGGATCCTGTGCCTGGAGGAGGCACGGCAGGATCAGCCCAGAGCAAACTGTTCGCTTAAAAGAGGGTGGTAAATGAACGGCAATGGAAGAACGACTCCCCGGTAGCTCCAAAGTGGGGCGTCATCAGCGAGCTGAGCTCTAACGAGCCTCGAGAAGGCTGGAGCCCTCCGTGCCATTTCATCTCTGCTGCTCTGCGTCGGATTTCCCAGGAGCCCTGCAGCCTCGGCCACATTAATTATGCAAATGAAAAGGTGATGCCAACTCACCATTCCTCCGTAGGGTCCCTGCGAGTGAAGTTGCGCCCGAGTACCGGCCCCTGCCCTGGCTGGGGCAGGGAGGGTCCGGGAGCACACCAGGCAGGATGGATGTTTGCAATAATTATCCAGTCATCCCCTTCAAGTGTACTGCAGCCATAGCAACAGACAGATGTTCTGTCCCAGCCAGAGTCCGCAGCGAGCTGGGGAGGGAAGCACAAAAATTAACCCGTTCAGCCCTAGGATGGCACAGAATCCACTTTATCCTGGGACCATCCCACACCTGGGACATCCCTGAGGAAACCAGACAAAAACCCAACCACACAGTCCCCAAATTAATCCAGGAGAAATTGCCACAGTGCTGCCTTGGACACTGTCTGATGCAGAAAGTTGGATGGGAATCAGCAGCATCCCATGGGATGGGGTATAGCTCTGGGATGGTTCTGTTGTCTCCTGTCCCACAGGAAGCAGCCTGACTGAAGCTCAGCATCTCCCAGGGGTGATGCTGAAGTGAGGCTTTTCAGCTCTGCTGGTAACCAGCCTTTGGAGAGGGATGGATGGCACCAGGAGCTTGGATGGAACCAGGAACTGTGGCATTAGGGACAGCCACATGCAGCCATCAGCAGCCACACACTGCCCTCAGCACAGACCCTGCTGGGCGCCCAGCTAGGCAGAAAGGGATGGATGAGCTACATGGACCAGTATCCACTTCTGAGTTAGCAGCTGGGTCAAAGCCTTTAAAGTATTTGGCAGTGGGATGCAGCCAGACCAAGGAATAGCTGACATTTTGTTATCCTGTTTCTGTACAAGTTCCCAGGATCCAGCCTGAGTCCATTAAATCTCACCCAGAAATATCACCACAGGGGCCCTTGTGCCCCCCAACACACCAAAAATGTAAACCCAGCTTTTCCTGGGAGCAGGTAGCGTTCCCCAGGCACAAGGTGTCTTCTCCACCTGCCAGGAATTCCTTCCAGCATTGGCATTTAAGTGTTGTAAAGTAAAGACCAGACTCCCAGGCCTTCTTCAGGAAGGATCAGAGCTGCCCACACCAGCTTTCCCTTCCTGTGCCAGCTGTGCCCAGGGGTCCTGCAGAAGCAACAGGGATTTCTCAGAAAGCAGAGCAGTGTCATGACTTCAGAGCAGGCTCATTGGAAAGCCCCATCCAGATGTTTGCAGCTGCAGATGCTGCTGGAGTGTGCCTGTGGTGAGGATTTTAAAGGAGGGCGAAGGGGTTGGGTAGGATGGCCTGAGCAGATGTGCCTGGAGATCACACCTGGAAAAATGGAGAGGATCCTGCTCTCGACTGGTGGAGGAAGACAGACCCCCCAGCTCAGAATCAGAGAATCAAGGAACCACAGAACTGCAAAGGATGGAATTGACCTCTAAGATCATCAAGTCCAACTGTTAACCCAACACAACTGTGAAAGGTCACAGGAACAGTCTTACTTCTAGAACTGTAAGACTATTTTTTGTTGATATTCCTTCCCTCTTGTCCTCTGCCACACAGACAATGAGATCTCCAGCTTGCCAAGGGCACCCCAGCTCCTCCTGGCTGCTCCTGGTTGCTCCCAGCACGCCTGCTGACAGCTTGTGCTGCCTTAGCACAGCCTAGCCTGGAAATCTATGGTCTTCTGGTTGGTTTTTTTTGTTTGTTTTTGTTTTTTGTTTTTTTTTTCCTTTCTTTCTCTTGAAGGGAAAAAGCAGGGAAGGGTGAATTTGCTGGTCTTGAAACTGAGGGAGACGTGGCATCATGTGCAGTCACAGAGGATGTGGGCAGGTGCCATCAGCCTTCCCCACGCAGCTCTGGGAATGGAGCTCAGCCCTGCTCTGCGGCTCCCCGGCTGTGCCTGCCCGGGCTCCCACACAGCTCTGGCAGCTGCTGGGTATTTCAGTTCTTCCCCACAGCACCAGGCTACCCCACTCCTTCTGTGCCTCTTCTCCCAAGCACATCAATCCAGTGGCCACGTGGTTTGATTCCCAGCCTGCTGAAGACACACTGGAGACAGAATAAGAAGGTGGGAAAAATGTCTATTATTTCCACAAATCCCCTCTCAATTTGTGACTCCGACTGCTCTGCTTCTCTTAGCCCCAGGCCTCTCCCAAGCAGAAGCCTGACCAAATGATGTTTGGTGCTGTGATATGGACAGCAATCCGTGAGGCTCCAGAAGGAATCCACACTCCTTGCTGACTTCCCTGAGCTGCTTTGACTTATTATCTGACCTGGATCTAAGCTGGGTTTTGATTAAAGTCGAGAATAATTCTTCTTGGGGAAACCTCATTGTTTAGGCTCAGAGTTAGCAAAAGCTACAGGAGAATAAAATTTGATTTCTCACTTTGGGGACAGAAACCCTGATGGGACCTCTGACAGTGCCCAGTGCCAGCTGTGAGAGGCAGCCCCACTGGGCCATGTCACCCAGAACCTGATCAAGCTCTCTTTTGTAGGCACCAGGTTCTCTTCCCAGTTATTCTCTGAGGTCACTCCTGTAGACTCTGATGGCTCCAATACTTGGTCAGCATCTCCTCATTTCAGATACAGGGATATTCATGGTCTGTTCATTCTTACTCATCTTGTCCTAAGGTGGTGCCAGGGTTTAGCCCATGTCCCTCCCTGGTGTCTATCTCTGATTTTCCACAAATGTGTCTTCTCTCAGCAACCATTTCTCAGACATCAGGGAGCTGAGTCATCTCTGTAAGACGCTCTCCTCTCTCCTGAACAATCCAGCAAACTCTCTCTGCACTAGTTTCAGGTTAATTCTCTCAGTGTGGCACACCAGAACCAGGTGGCAGCCCAAAGTGTTGTCAGAGCCCTCATATTTTTCTGTGCCTCCCTTGAAATGACTCTCCCAAGACAACTTGGGATCATTCCCCTTTTCCGTCCTGCTGGTGGTTCACAGCTACCCAGTTGGTGGACCACTGGTCTCTCCATGGATCACAGAATTCCTACCCAGCCTTGGACAGCTGAACATCTCAGATGCAGACAGAGACATACAGGTTCCCTTTGTGTTTGATGGGACAAATAAGGCAGTTCCAGTGAGCAATTCATCTCACTCCACAGGGAGTGCTCAGAGGATGGGGATGAGTGGTTTCTGTGGGTGCTCATTGTCTCACACTGACTGTACAGACAGTTGGAGCACCCAGGTACCATTGGCTGTGAATGTAAAGTTACAAGAGCCAAACATCATCAGTAGTGATCCCATAAGTACCTCAATATTCACTGTCCCTTCCCAAGGAATCACTCCTGGATACCAGCAGAAGGGGTGGTTGTTAACACCTGAGTTCCCTTTGTGAGGCTTGGCACTGAATGATGTCTAAGGATGGGTTGGGTGCTGTTGTGCCCACTCCTCTGGCTCTGATCCCACCTAGCAACTTTCAGGGGCAGCCAGTAAATAGTTCCAGTTTTGGCTCAGTATACTTGAGTACGAGTCCAGATGCTGACAAACAAGACCAGGTGTTCAAGGACAGGTTGGACAGGGCTAGGAGCAACCTGGTGTATTGGAAGGTGCCCCTTCCATCCTCCCAAAGGCAGGTATTTGGAACTAGATGGTCACTAAGGTCCATTCCAACCCAAACCATTCCACATTTCTATGATCTCTGGAGTATTTGATGGATGTCTCTGGAAGCACGGCAGGATTTCTTCCCATCTTGTATGTTGTTCAGACCTCAGTAGGTCCGAACTGCTTTGCCCTGTGCATGTCCAGTCCCTGCTCCAGCTGAGCATTTTTGTCAGAAGACCAAAAATTCCCATAGAACAAAATACAACTTTTGGAAAATAACAAAGGCACTTCAAAGAGGAAAGAGTAGCAGAATAGCAGAATGTTCATATAAAATCCAAATCTAACCATATTTAATAGAGTATAAATAGCAATGGACCTGGAGTCACCACATATTTGTCTATTAAAAAAACATCAGAGCTTCAGCCAGAGACCCTGTGCTGAATGCACCCAGTGCCTGACAGCCTGAACCAACAGCTGAAGGTCCAGTGCCACCAAATAATTCCATTTTATTTTCCCCCTACCTTTAAGGACAGGAGTGTCTCAACATCATGCATTCTAATCTGGAGTGTCGTGAGATTCCTCATGCAGTGCAAGTTAAACCCTCATTGAATCCATGCTGGATTTGAACTAAAACATTGATCTGAACCTTCAGGCCAGGTGTGAAGGGTCTGCTGTGAATCCTCACTCAGAGGACATCAGTTCTTGGTGTGACTGGCCTTGCATTCACAAACTGGGGAAACTTCTGTCCATGCTCACCAGAGAGGGACACTCTGCATTGCTTTATAAGTGGACCCCAAAACTTCCAATGGTTGGGCTGAGGTAAAAGAAGGCATCTGCCCCTGCCTATCATGCTGCAAGAAGACATATCCTTTACACCAGCTCCTCAGCAGCTCAACTGCAAGGTGGGGAATTCGGTGGTGACCTCAGTGAGGAATTGTGATCATGGTGAAAAATGCAACATCACTCCTGGGTAGACCCACACCTTAGCAAAAGAAAAATGTTCTTTTACTCCCTTCCTTGCTCAACATTTCCTGCAAAGTGGCTGGACTACAGAAACGGGATTTACCCTGGCTCTCCTGAACATCCAACGGTCTCCACATCTCTCACAATGCTGATTCGCCAAGTTCTCATAGAATCCCCCATAGGGTCCCCTGTGCTAGCCAGCTCTGAACAGCAGCTCAGCCAGTTGCTGCTTCGTTTGGGACAAGTGTATGCCCAGGGGCTGGAGAAGGCTGAGAGCTGAGCCTGACTTCATCCACAAATTCACTGCGAGAAAGTTGCCCACTGAACACAAATTCTGCAGAACATCCTTTCCTTTTCTTCCATTTCCATCCACTCACTGCTTCTCACAGTCATCCCTGGAAAACGCCATACTCCATGGCTGGCTGAGGCCTCAGAGGATGTCCATCCTGTTTGTAGTGGTCATCAGAAATACTGCAGCGCACCAGCGAGTTCCTGTAGGCATCCTACACAACGTGCCTGGAGGTGAAAATCCACCACAGAGAAGACACTCTGAGCTGCCCAAGTCCCTCTCCAATGATGTCATGTTGGGCCCAGAGCAAACAGGGTGGTGACACTGAGAATTATTTGAGAGCTGTCCACATTCTGTGGGATGGGGACAGTCAACATGATCTACCGCAGCATATTGCAATAAGCAATGCCAATGCTCCAGTGTCATGGACATCCCCTGGTTTCACCATACCCCCTCTGCCATGGCTAGCCCATTTCTCAGCTCCTGCAGCATTCCATTCTCACCTCAAGATCTTTTGGATGGGTACCATGTGACTGGCACAGGGCAGGGGACAGTGAAGAAAATTGCCCTTCAGCCATCAAGTGCCCTCACCTTCCCCTGTCTCCAGCCTTGGAACATGGCACTGCTGCTGGCTGTGCCCTGGCTGCTCCGATGCCACGCCCAGCACCTCCAGCACCAGCCTCAGAGAATTCCCTGACACATCAAATTCCTCTTCCATGTTCCAACAGTCTCCCAGCTCCTGCTCCTACATCCTCATGCCAGCCATACTACTGCTGGCCATGCAGGCAGCCCTCGTATGGACCACTACTGTGCCCCGACTTGGGATGGAGCCAGTCTGTGGCACCGTTGGGTGGGCATGGGGCACATGTGGCACTGGTGGACAGAGCAGGACCACATGAATGGCACTGCCAGGTGGGCATGGAGCACATAGGTGGGACCAGTGGGCGGGCTGGGACCACATGTATGGCATTGATAGACAGAAAACACATGTATGGCAGTGATGGGCAGACTGGGAGCATGGAGGTCACTGATGGACAGGGGGCACAAGTATGGGACAGATGGACAGATAGAGCACACATGTGGCACTCAAGGACAGACTGGGACCACATGCGTGGCAGTGATGGACAGACAAGGACCCTGTGGTGGCACCAGCAGACAGCAGAAGCAGAAATGTGGCACTGCTGGGTGAGCATGGAGCGCGCATGTGGACAGACTGGGAGCACATATGTGGCAATGATGAACAGACAGGGAACACACATGACACCAACAGACAGAAGAAGAGCACACACGTGACACTGCTGAATGGGCAGGAAACATGCATGTGGCACCGATGGACAAGCAGCACATGCGTGGGTCCAATGAACAGACCGGGAGCATATGTGTGGCATTGATGGGCAGGCCAAGAGCACACGCGTGGCACCGCCAGGTGGGCATGGAGCACACATGTGACACCGATGGACAGACCGCGAGCACAAGTGTGGCACCACCAGCATCTCGGCACATGCGTGTGAGCGCCGGGCAGAGCCCGAGCCGCAGCCGCCGGCCGGGACGGGCCGCCCTATCTCACCCTGCCGGGGCCCGCCGTGGCCGCCCTCGCCTCCGCCCCCTCGGGGCCGGAGCAGCAGGACCGTGTCCCGACCCCCCCGCTCGCCCCGCAGTGGCGGCGCTCGGTCCCGCCGCGGGACAGCCGCGGCTGCGGGGCGCGAGGCGGATGCGGAGGGCGGGGGAACGGAGCGGAGCGAGGCACCGGGGCCGGGGTCCGGCCTTTGTCTCCTGCTCCAGGGGCCGGCAGGACCGCGGCTGCCCCGGGGCCGGGCTTGAGGCGGGGTGCGGCTCTCCCGGTCCGGCGGGACAAGCCGCAGCCGCTCCGGTCAACCGAGGGCGCTGCGGGGCGATGCCGGTCCTCGGGGCGGGTGGCGGACCCCCCCTTCTTCACCTTCCTACCGCCGCTCCCGCTGCCCCCGCGGCTCCTCCCCGGCTCTGCGGCGGCTCGGCAGGTGCCCGCCTCCGCCCCCGCCGGCCCGTCCCGCCGCACACGTGCGCCCGCGCCCCGCTGGCCCTTTGTCTGGGACCGGCACCGGGACCCGCGCCCACCGACAGCCCCTACCCCGCCTCGGCCGCTCGCCCCCACGCTCCGCTATCCCGCTCCCCGAGCGTACGGGGCTGTATGGCCGGGGAGCGAGGAAGAGGGGGGGGGGGGTGGGGGGGGAAGAGGCGGCCCAGCCAGGAAAGCGCATCCCACCGGAGCCGGGGCGGGGGGAGCAGCTGCCCCGGGGCCGGGGGTTGAAGTGTGCGGGGGGGACCCGTCGGTGGCGGTGAGGCCGCTCTAACAGGTGGGATCCCGCTGAGAGGAGGAGGCGGCCGGAGGGGGGCGGAGGAGGCAGGGACGGGCGGGCGGGCGGGCGGGCGGAGGGAGGGAGGGAGGGGGACGAGCCGGAGCCGCCTGTGATCCTGTGACAGGAGCGGCTGCTGCTGCTGCTGGCGCCGCCGGTGCCTCCCTCCGGTCGCTGTCCGAGCCCCGGTGCTCCCCCCTCTCCCCGTTACAGCGGCCGCCACCCCTCCTGCGCCTCTTGCTCCCCGCTCCATCCCGCCCGCCGCCCCCGCAGCCCGTCCCGGGAGCGCCGCTGCCTCTCCGCCCGCTCCGGGACAGGGCGCGGGGCCGGGCGCCGCCGCTGCTGCTGCTACCGCCGCCGTTACCGCCGCCACCGCCGGTCGGGCGATGCCGAAGCCGCCGTTACTGTTGCGGGGGAGCCGCCCCGGGGACAGCGAGCTGGGGCGGCAGTTCCGGGACTGGTGCCTGCGCACCTACGGGGACTCGGCCAAAACCAAGACGGTGACCCGGAGCAAGTACCAGCGCATCGCCGAGGTGCTGCAGGGGGGAACCGGCTCCGGCGGCGGCTCCGGCGGGGGGGAGAAAGGCAAGTTCCAGTTCTGGGTCCGGTCCAAAGGCTTCCGCCTGGGAAACGGCACCAGGGAGGCGACGAAGATGGGTCAAGTGGTGGTATATGTGCCGGTGAAAACGGGAACGGTTAGTGCGCTCCGTGCCCCGGGGGCTCTGTGTCTGTCTGTCTGCCTGCCTGTCCGTGTCTGTTTGTCCTCCCCGGGGGTGCGGGCGGGGAGGGGGGGGGCGAAATCGCCCGGGGTGGGGGCGGGCACCCCCGGGGCCCCGGTCCCCTCCAACGCCGCGCCGGCCCTGTCCCGTCAGCACCGGGCGGCCCAGCCCCGCCGGCCGCCGGGAGCGCGCATGCCCCATGCGGGGCGCGACGCGGGGCCCGGCCGCTCCCGCAGCCCCCGCCGCTCCCGGGGCAGCCGCCGCGCCCCCGCCGCCCCGACCCGCCCGGGATGCGGATGGGAAGAGGCGCCCGCCCGGAGCCTCACACCTTCCGCCGCACCCCCCGATCCCCATCCCCGTCCCATCCGGTGCTGTCGCCTTCCCCGGGCGCTGCCGGAGCGGGGGACGTGGGGGGGCGGCGGTGCCCCGCTCCCGCCGCCGTGCACCTGCCCCCGCGGGGGGGCCGCGCCGCCGCCCGGTGCGGGCCCCGCCGCCCCCCCGCCCTGTCCGATCACGTTCGCCCGGCATTTCCCATCCGCCCCACGGCCGGGGACAGGGCTGCAGTCAAGGGCAGCGGGCGGCGGGGAGGGGGCGCCGGCACCCCCGCCCCCCCGCGCCGCCGCCGCCGCGCCCTGCCCGCCCCACCGCCGCGCCGTGCCGAGCGGAGCGGAGAGGAGCGGAGCGGCGAGGAGCGGGGCGAGTCTTGCCGAGCGGAGCGGAGCGAGCCCGGTCGCCGCGCTGAGCCCGGCCCCGGCGTCCCGCGGCGCTGCCCGCCCGGCGCGGCCGCCGCAGCCGGTGCCCCGGGGGGTGCGGACAGCGGCAGAGCCCGGATTAGAGCAGCCCCCCCGCCCGCTCGCGGGCCGCTGTCCCGGGAACTCCCCCGCCGGAGCCTCATTGTTCGGCGCCCGGCCGGGCCGGGGAGCGGGGCACCGGCCACCGCCTCCCTCCCTCCTCCCGCCGCCGCCCGGGGCTGCCCCGCCGCCCCATTGTTCCCGTCCCGAGCGTGTCCCGCTCCCCGGCGCGGGGGGAAACGCTCAACTTTGGCGGCCCCGGCCCCGCGCAGGGAGCGCCCGGCGGGGCTGCCCCGGCCCCGGCCCCGCGCCCCCCGCCATCCCCCGCGCCCCTCTCCGCCCCGCCGGGACCGCGGGCACCGGAGGGCTCTGGCAGGGATTTTTTTTTTCCCCTGTCCCTCCCCGCCTCTCCCGCTGCTGCTGCTGCTGCTGCTGCTGCTCTGAAGGGTGCAGTGTTTTCTGTGCACACAGACTCCAGCATTGATGTGGCTGGAGGATGCTTCCATTGAGGGCAGCCCATCTGTGGCAAATGCTTCTAAACGCACTATTTACCTCCCATCTGGTCCGCCTGATTATTGGGGGGAGGGGGAAGGGTCATTATTTCTCCCTCTCCCTTCGTGGTGCTCAGAGGCTCCTTTCTTTCTCCCCTCTCAGCCCCCCTCCCCCATGCAATGCCCCAAAAAAATTCTTTGCGATTTTTTTTTTTAAGACCTCTTAGTAGCCCTCCTCTATCACTCCCCCTGTACCAGGATCCCCTGAGGAGGGCAGATTAGGAGCTGTACCCCCTTCCAAAGATCCAGCACTCCCTCCCGGGTCCTCTCCATCCAGTCAGCGACTCTATCCCAGATCTTCCAAATGCTGCAGAGTCATGGTACCCCAGAGAGGCCGAGCCAGACTCCCTCGACCCCGCTGCTCGCTAGATGCCCCCTCCCCTTTGTCCGGGAGGGAGTCCCGAGGGTCAGCGGCTCAACCAGGCCAGCACAAGCCCGCATATTCCCAAAGGGCCTCTGCACAGATGAAGTTTCAGTGAGGAGCATGCCTAGGCCCCCACATCTTCCCTGGCAGAGTCCCTGCAGGCTATAGAGAGGCGTTACACCCAGGCTCCCCTAAACCAGCAAACACAAGCAGATATATCCTTGGGGACAACTGAATTTTCCAAGGGGCAATACAGCTTATTTCCCAGTGCCTAGATGCCTGCCAGATGTTAGGACTGGGAGCACTTTGCAGAGCCACTGCAAAGGGAGACCAGTCATTACAGTCCCCAAAACCTTCCAGAATGGGGTCTGTGGAAATTGTTGCCTCCTTCTCCTCTGGTCCTGGCTGCACTGGCCCCACTGTGTCACTCTCCGCCAAGAATCCCATGGACCATTTCAGATGGGTGCAGTTGAGAGTTTGGTTTTTCCTGAAGTGGCTCTCAAATTTAGAGATAACTTGTCAGGGATTTTCTTCAGCTCTTTGTAATTCAAAGCTCTCTGCATCCTTGGTGGTTTGGGCTGGGTTTAGAGTATATTTCCTTATTCCCAGACACACAGTCAAATAATTCATGAAGCTGATATGAGGCTTTTTCTGGACAGTAACGCCTGGATTCTGATTTAATGTCTGTTCAGCTGCTTTTCCCAAATACTTCTGGAGTGGTATTTTGGTTGCTTTCCCCTGGCTGCACTCCTCAGCAATCTGATCCCACTTGTCCTGTCTGCTCGCCCTTCCCCAAGCACATCTGCTGGGTGAGCACCGTTCTGGGGGTGTCCCCTGCTGCAGGGACAGCACAGCCCCCACCCAGGGTTCAGTGAGGGGTGGTGGGGGGGTGCGTCCTGCTCTGCTGTCACTGCAGGACGCCACAGGAAATCCAAGGGACCTGGAGGGAAAGCTGAAAAAGAGGTGGTAAAGAGCGCATAGAGGGCAGCAGTGGGGATAAGATTTCCTTTCCCTGACAGGGCTGGGGCCACTTCTCCTCTGGAAAATAATAATAATGATAATCCCAAACCCCCAAAATAATCACACCCCCTCACCCCCCCAGCAAGCCAGTAGAGCTGTTCCTTTTGGCTTATGCACCCTGAGCTGGTTTGTGTATTTTCTGTGCATCTGTAGTGAAAAATTAATTAACATGTGGTTATTATTTTCTCTCCTGAGTAACTTTCCCTTGCCCTCCTCCAGGCCTCTCATCAGAACAGGCCTAATCAGATTTGGGTGGCTTGAGAGCGGGGACTGTGCACTGAGAAGGGGGCATCTGCCTTAGGTGGTGGTCAGAGCAGATGGTGGTCTTCTCAAAGAATGCACTGGGAATAGGAACAGCAGCGCGGACGGATGTCTGGCACAGAGACTGTTCACATTTCTTTTTCCCAGATGAACGTCCCAAAGATGCTGGACATTTAACACATACAATTAAAAAAGCCCTGCACAGATAAACACAGGCGGTTTAGCGGTGTAGGACATTGTTGCCTGACAGCCCTATTCACACACGGGCTGGACTCTGCATCCTTTAGGTCAGGGTGTTGGAAAAAAATATACTTAGGCTGTACTGAAGAGGAGGAGGAGGAGGGTATCTTTGTGTGCTGCTGCAGCACACACAATGGATACAGCCCAAAGTGCTCAGATCTGCCCTTCTTTCCTATGGCTAACACACTCTAAGGTGTGAACCCCCTCGTTATCCATGGGCTGGACAACTCCTGGCATTGGATGGGCAGCACTCATCCTTCTCCCCAGCTTTGCTAGGAACTGTGGGAGAATTTGTCCATGACAAGGTGCTAAGATGCAGTTCATTATAATCTCATGTCCCTCTTGTCCTAAGCGTTTAGCATCATTTAGACAGTCTTTCCCAGACAAACGTGGAGCGAGATGGAGCCACAGTGCAGGGAAATGGACAGCACTCTGTGAAAACCGGAGGAGCAGATGGCTGTGGCCAGAGCAGCGGGTGTGCAGGGGAGGGTTCTCCTCAGACTTCGGCTGGGGCGTTAGCTGCTCTCTAAATCGATGCTGTACTTGGCCGTGTGTGGTGGGAGCTTGTCACAACTCCGGCGTGGTGGCCAGGACAGATTCGTGCTGGCAGGCCGTGATGCAGGCTGGGGGGCTGCGGGATGAGCAGGGGAAGACTGGTGTCAGCCCGGTCCTTCCAGGGCTGTGCAGAGCCGTGGGGACCAGGCAGCTCTGCAGCACTGCCCACGTTTGATTCTGCTTTGCTGCTCTCTCCCCGTCCCCCGCAGCGCTGACATGAGGCTCCGGGGCTCTGTAGGCATCACTAACACAATGAGGACATTGCTCGAGTGGGTTGCTGCTGTTGTACAGGTACAGCTCACCTGTGCTGGCTCCCCTGGAACCAGATGTTCAAAATTATTTCACGATCATGCCTGGTGAAACTCACCCGAGGAACGATGCTGGGGTTGGGGGAGCACTGGAAATATAATTGGTGAGTCCAAAATGCAAAATGGATGGAGGCTTTTGTGGACAGCAGGAAAACTATCCCACGGGACAGCGGATAAATCTCACAGCACAGCCTATCCTTAAATTCATTTTAGCTCCAGAGACGGGGAGTGTTGTGCTGTGAAAGCTGCGGTGCCAGGCCATGGGACAGCACAGCACAGTGGCAGAATGCCGGAGCTGAGGAGTCGGGCATGTCAGAAAGATGCTGCTCCAACAGCTCATAGAGGCTACATTTTTCCTGATACAAGTACCCTTCAATGACCATATTCAGTGCCCCAAAAAGCTGCACATCTATAACCTCTAAGAACATCAGTCAACAGAAGGTTTTCACGGCGTGAATAACCACTCAGACTTTCTGGGGACTTCAAGTGATAAAAAAATAAATCAAGACCATTCAGAAGAGCCTTAGACAAGGCAGATGGGCCTGAGGGTATTATCTGAGAAATTGTCTATTACTCCCATTGCACCAGCCTTACTTAGAGCATGCAGAGCTTTCACCTGTCTCGAGATCCCACCCTGAGCACACAGGGCAGCACCAGCTTTTCCAAGGAGTGGAACCAATGGCAGGTTTACATTTAAATGTGCCCTTAGGAGACTGGAATAATTCTGGCCTGGATGCATGGTCCCATTCAACCCCATCTAAACAAAATCTCCCACGTTAGCATCCCTTCCAGATTCAGGTCCATGTTTGTACAATATCAGTCACAGATTTTACATCTGAAGCTGCTGGTGGTAAGAGTCAGAGAGAGCAGTGACACCCAATCCCCTGGGCCCAAGAGCTGGCTTAGGCTCATAAGGCAGTAGCTAAAGCCTTAGCAAGGTGAATTTAAAGAGTTCTGATGATCTGCAGTTACACAGACTGGCAGAATGAAGTTCCTCACTGCTGGGAGCAGGAGATGTGGCAGCAAAGCCCATTCCCTGCTCACTTCCACCCTTTCAGGACAGCCCACTGAAGACACTTCTCAGGATAAGGGGGAAACCAGCATCTTACTCAGTCCTTGCTTTATTTCCACCAAGCCTACAAGCCTGATTAAAGGCAGTCCCACTGTGGTTGTTAGTATCGTGTCCCAGTCCCAGAGATCCCACCATCCCAGCCACCCTCATCCTTGGGTACTGGCTTCACTCAGCAGCACTTGTGAGACCTGGAGCTCCATCAGTAAAGGTTCCAGTTCCCAATACATGTCTGACCAAACAGTTTCTGAAAAAAACTCTGCCATCTACACTGTACATCCTACATGATTCCAGAAACAGACATGGCATTGCTGATCTGAGAGGAGAAGTTTTTTTCAGATAACATTTATCTGAAAGTTATCTCTTTCACCTACAATTATTTTCATATTTGTAATTCTCAAATGGTGTCACTTTGAAGAAGGTCCAAAAGCAAACAACCAAAGTATAGCTCTGCCAGGCCTTGGTCAATGAGGCCGAAATGAAACAGGAAAGAACCTGGGAAAGAACCCCAGGTCTGACAAGGGGCTGTTGTTCCCACACTCCAGGTTATATCCCACCTTTGCGCAGAAAGAGGATCCAAGCACTCAGGGCCTAGTTAATGAGAAGCAGAGAGAACTGGCTGTAAGGACAGTATGTGGTCATCCTCGTGCTCAGAGGGGCTTGCTCTGACCATGGGCAGAAGGGGGAATTCAGTCACTGACTAAAGTCTGCAGCAGAGCCCAGAGAGGCAGCCACAGTCCTTTCAGTGGGAACTTTCTCAGGTCCGTTCTCAGCAATAATCTCCTTCTGATACAACTTGTTCAATTTTAGTTTTATCATTATGTTAGGCTTCATATTAGCCTATGAGTGAACTTACACTGTGGACAAGGAAATGGCAGGGAAAGCCCAGGGGTGTGGAGGAGTATTGGTGGAGTGTCCATCCATTGGCCTGGCCAGCATGGATGCTCTGGCATTGCCATGACAGAGTGATGCATATTAATATCTCTTTCTTAAGTGCAAAATATTAATTATATTTCCCTGCTCTCATATCAGCTGTGCCCACCTCTAAAGAATCACATTGAGAATGGGCCAGAGCCACCCCTTGAGCTTCAGTGTCTGGTGTAATTAGCTGATTGTAGCAAGGACAGGTACCTGTTAGGCAAAATCATTGTCTTTGTTGGAAAGCTACCGACTTCCACTTTTATGGCTGGTGCCAAAGAATAGCAATTTATTTGAGGAGAAATAACTGCAGAGAGTCTGTGCTTTGTGTGACAGCAGAGAGCAGAGCAGAGGTTTGGGTAATGTCTGTGGTTAAGGCAGCAACCTCTGGAAGTGGAGTGGAGGCTGGTTGTGTCTTCCTGGCACGGTGCAGGGCCCTTCACAGAGTTACAGCCAGGAAGACAATGCTGTGTGAGTGGTTTCTCTGTGTCCTTGCTCTGCTTTGGCTTGGCAGCCCCAGAGGATGTATTTCCCTTCCAACAAATGGGCAAAGGCTCTGATGGATTTGCTCCTCACCAAGAGGGAGCAAGTGCTCTGGAAAAGATGGTGTCACTCAAGTTGAGACTTTCCAGTTGGTAGTGGGTTGCTTTTATGGGAGTCTAAAAATCCAAACTCACCAGGAACCGCCCCCCCCCCACCCCACGAAAAAGGAGACCAAAGTTTGGGACTCCTCTTTTAGCTTGCATTTGGAGGAAGGATCTCAAAGCAAATACCGAGTCACCCACTCATCCACACTGTGGTGACATCCGAAACCTTCTGTGTGTCACTGCTGCAGGTACCATCCACACTGGTTCCCAGGTGCTGCAAGGTGTTCCAATTTGCAGTCTCGCAGCATTGGAACAAGCAGCCAGTCCAGGGTCCCTTGGGGATGCCTTTGGGTTTGCCACTTCCATCCTCAGTCTGAGGGCTGGTCCTGTGGCTCCCAGAGCTGGGAGGAGGCAGGGAGGAGGCCTGCCTGCTCCTGCTCACCTGCGCCGGGCGTTTGGATCCGGCAGAAAGCCCTTGAGCTGGTGACAAAGGTCTGGATGTGGACTGGAAAGTACAGTCCTGTCTCTTAGCAACTGGTTCCTACCTCTGAGCTCTCGGAGCCGTGTGTGGGACAGAGAGCATCAGTCACGCTCCCGCAGCCGCAGCAGCGACGCGCCGAGGAGGGGATGGGGGATCAGGCCGGCTCCAGCCACCGCCGAGGCGCTTAAAGAAGCTCGAGCATTTCTAGCACAAGCAGTCATCTGTGAGCCCAATCAAAGCTCCGGTTTAATTGCTTTCCTCGTGCCCTTCTCTGCTCGGCCAGCGGGCGCCGATTGGCTGCGGCAGCGGCGCCTGCCGGCACCCAGAGCCTGCTCCCCACCGCACCGGGGTGGGGACGGCAAAGGGAGGAGGGAAACACAGCCCGTGCATTTCTAGAAAAATTTGGTGTCCTCGGGTCCTCCCCTGAACTCCTCCGCAGGGCACCTGGGAATCCCCGTCCTCTCGCGGATATTTGCATGGTTGCTTTCCCTCTCAGCGCTCGTTCTGCCGTTTCACCCTCGTGTTTCCTCTCCCAGCCCATAGCAGCTCCTCTCTGGTGTGCGTTTCTCAGGGGCTGCTTTGCCAAACACTGTTTCACAAACATTTTCACGAATCCTCTGCTCTGTCCTCCTAATTAACCATCCAATTGGCCCCCAATGGAGCCTTCACCTCTCCTGTGAAGCTCCTGCTTGCACAGATTATAACCTGTCAGCTGCCAATTTATTCCTCACACGGAGTATTAATTGTCTGCATTCCCTGCCCCACTTGCTTTTCTCCCCCCCCCCCCCCCCGCTTTCTTCTGCTCCCAAAAGCATCTCTGTTTGGAGACACAGACTCACAAAACACCAGAGAGAGCCAGATGTGAGGCCTTTCCATGTGTCCAGCCTGCAATGATGTGGCACTGAGACCAGAACTGATGGGATGAAGTGTCACACCTGGGAGAGGGATCTCTGCGGATGGATTACCACAACAGAATGTTTAGGACCATGCTTGACTTCTGCTCCCCCCACATGTAGTCTCAGTTAAGAGCTCAGAAAAAATCCACTTGGTCATCCCAGGTCAGTGGGGAATCGTTCCTGGGCTTATCTGTCCAAGTTTGGTTTTTGGAAAGGTTAGGGTTCAGCTAGAGTGGTTACGATGGACATGAATCAGAACGCAGAGGGGGTTTACCTGAATGCAAGGGGAGAACAAACAGACTTCCATCCGTCTGTCCCCTGTGGCCCCTGCCCTGATTCCCTTTATAGGACCCTCTAGCCTTGCAGAGACAGAGCCCAGGATAAATACAAGTGTCTGCTCTCCCTGAGGGCAGTGGACATCTCTTTTCCTGGGTTCCCATGGTGGGAAAGGGCATGATGGAGTCAGTCCAGCATGACCCTTATGGTTCCATAATGTCCCCATTTCTTGAACCCAGCATGGGCTCACAGGGAGCAGACGTGGTGGTGCTTGGCTGTGGCAATTGGCATTTCCAGGCTCCAGCATCAGGGCCGGGTTGTGCTGAAGCCACTGTGGTGTGCTGCAGCTCAATCCCTGCCGTGCCCTGGCCTGGGGAGGAGGCTGGTTTGGAAGGGGAGGGCGTGCAGGCCTTTTACCCCCCTGCAACCTCCGCTGAGCTGTCAGCATTTCCCTAGAGGCACATCACGCTGTTCCTGTGGGAGTCTCTGACAGTGGCCCACATACTGGGAACTGCCAGGGCACAGAGCTGGCACTGGGATGCCACACATCTAGGGCTAGCCTCTTAGCCCTGCCTGACCTTGATTCACTGTAGCATCATTTGTAACTGATTTTACAGAATTTTTCTTAGAGCTGAACTGCTGCTGCTCCGTATCTCCCCCTCCTCAGTTTCATTTTGACATCACCACATTCTCAAGGTAGGTGTGATGATGTCACCTGGCTGCCCTGACACTGCTGGATCTATTCCTAGGCATAGAGGGGTCACCTTGCTGTGACAGGTCATCTTGTCACTTGTTCCAGTGCCTTGGCCCCCCTCTGACTCAAAGGATTCTGCTTTGGTCATGATTTTTATTAGATTAATGCTTGGTGCTGGGGAGATTGCTCACACTGATAAGTTACTTCAAGGAAGAGCCACCTCTAGACATGTTCTGAGTTTGTGTTGCAGCTACATATTTTCAATATTCTTTAGATTCCTAGATTTACATTTTTTTCAGGATGCTGTGGAATATAAAAACTCTTCTGACTATAAATGCAGTTTACCACTATTTCCCCCCCTTTCTTTTTGATTCTGATAGCATTCTTCCCCAATCACCTAAACCAAGATCCAAATAACATTAAGAAATTGCTGCCCCCATTTGCAGATATAATTTTTTAAAAACCACCAAACTTACATTTTACAATCATAGAATTCTAGAAGGGTTTGGGTGGGAATGAACCTTAAGGATCATCTCATTCCAACCTCCTGCCATGGGCAGGGACACCTTCCACTAGACCAGGTTGCTCCAAGCCGTGTCCAACCTGACCTTGAGCACTTGCAGTGACGGAGCATCCACAGTTCCTCTGTGGAAACCCTGCCTATTTCAAAACAGTAAGAAAGACTGCAACATTATAATAATCCCCAGAAAATAATGCTCGTGATCTCTTCCCTGTTGGCACCCACAGCCTGGCACTTCTCCCACACAGGTCCCGCACACCTTGGAGAGGAGGGTGATGCTCACCAGCTGACAGGGAATGGGAAGTCCACAGCCCCAGGGAGCAATTTCCCAGGAAGGTCAGTCAGGTGCTCCACTCATGAGGCTGCAGGAACCTTTCTCACCAAACCCAAGTGAAACAGTGCTCCAACAGCAGCTCGGGCTGCCCCATGGCACCCAGAATTTTGTTATCCTTGAAAGAGCCAGCTCCCCCTCACTCCTAGCCAGCAGGTGCAGGGTCACATTTACTGGGGAGCACTGAGCTTGCCTCTGCCTGCCAGATCCAGCTGCTCCTGCGGCTTCCCCGCCAGCACACAGCCTGGTGCTGGCAGGGAGGCAGCTCTGCTCTCTTGCGCCGTGCAAAATGTCCTCTGCCTCCCAGGCAGAGCAGGCATCCAAGGAGCCTCTAAGCAGGCATTTGAGCAAGAATCTCTTCCTGCTGTGCTTCTCCTCTGTCCTTCAGGCAGCCCTGGGATGGGTGGCAGCCCTGGGATGGGTGGCAGCCCTATCCCCAGCCGCCCACCAGACCCCAAGCACATGAACCTCCCCTTGGCACCCTGCACCTGGGCTCTCTCCACAGCTGGAGGCAGGGCTGCCGTTTCCAGGCTCGCCCCTCCCAGGCCGCTCTGTTTTCATTCCCAGGCCTGGGAGCCAGGAGAGGAATAAGCCGAGGTCAGAGCAAAGGCCTGGACCCATCCCCATGGCTCAGCTGCGGCGGCTGAAAGAGCGGCTCACTCTGAAGGGGTGCTTGTGCCCAATAAAGACACACACCTCAGCTGTGTTTGCCAGCTAAAAATAAAGCACCCGGCTCCCCTCATGAGGAAGTGTTTACTTTGAGGAAAAAAAAAAAAAAAGTATTGTGTACAGTTCTGGGTAGAGAAACAATGTGAATGCCCCCCGTCTTGGCCTGAGTCAGAACAGAGTGTTGGGAAAATTATTTCTTCTTGTGCCTCAGTTTGCCTGGGAGGAATAGGCCCTCTTGGGCCAGAGGGATGCTCAGTTGCTCAGGAGGGCTGGGGCTGTTTCCACTGCAGTGAGTGGAGCTGGAACTCTAAGTGCAGGATGAGGTTTAGTGTTTGCTTGGTGCAACAAGACACAACTCAAAATGCTCAGCCCAGGGAAGCACCATCAGCATTTTAGCAACTGCTTTCTCTGCCATTTTTCAACTAGAAATGATCAGAAAAATTTCCTAGCAAAATATTTCCAGAAGAAAAAAGAGCAAAATCTGTCAGTCAGAGCATTTCCCATCATCTTCTTGTGGATTCTTTTATTATAAGCAATACAGCTGATACTGATTCCAGCCCAGTGTCTTCCTGGTGCCTATTTCTAAGGCATGCACTGTGCCCGTGGCATAAGGGGCAAGAGGAAGAAGGAAGTTCGAGGAATCTAGCTCCTCTTTCTCCTAGCAGCATTAGCAGAGGGAGCCTGCTGTGGTTTAACATATCCCCCGCAAAAGCTGCTTTCATCCTACACCTAAATACCATGAGGAGTGAACTTCCTAAAGCCCTGGAGAAGTCTAAATATAGAAGCCAATCAAGGGCTGACTTCCCAGAGATGAGAAGTACCAAGAACAGTTTCTTGATCAAAAGTTGTAAGAGTCCATATTGAAATAAAACGTCTGTTTTGGTGCTAAAGCCTGTGCTGGAGGTGTAGTTGCAGAGGTGGGCTGTGGGCTGGTGGTGGCCACAGCACTGGCACAGGTGGACACTGGGGAGCCTAGGGGGATAGTCTTGAGGAATCAGACCATCAGACACCATCAGACAGTGTTCAGAAGTAATGCTTCCCTGTGAGAGTGGTACTGGTACAAGCTGCCCAGAGAAGCTGTGGCTGCCCCATCCCTGGAAGTGTTCAAGGCCAGGTTGGATGGAGCTTGGAGAAATCTGCTCTAGTGAAAGGTGTCCCTGCCCATGGCAGAGTGACTTGAACTGGATGGTTTTTAAGGTCCCTTCTAATCCAAACCATTCCACGTTTCTATGATCTCTGGTGCACTTGATGGGAAGTCTCTGGCGTCATGGCAGGATTACATCCCATCCTGTATGTCACAGTTTTTGATCCCACTATGTCCCAGCTGCTTTGCCCTGTGCATGTCCAGTCCCTGCTCCAGCTGAGCATTTTTGTCAGAAGACTAAAAATTCCCTTAGAACAAAATACAACTTTTAGAAAATTAGAAAGGCACTTCGAAGAGGAAAGAACAGCAGAGTGCTCAGATAAAACCCAAACCACACTTTTGCTCATCTCAAAAAGGGGATTCTCCTTTGTGCAGTGGAAGGAACCACTCAGGGCTGGAAGAAAGGCCGAGGGATGGGAGAGTGCCAAAGGGAATGTCACTGTTGGTAGTGTAGGCTGGGGAACCCACAGTCATGCCATAGGGTGACTCCAGCATGGGACAGGAGGACTCTGATCCTGACCTGGCTGGGGACAGTGGCTGTGTCCCACAGCCAGCAGCAGCTGGAGCAGAGCGAGCAGTGTGGCCTGTCTCTGCGTACAAGGGAGGTGACCTTGAGGGACAGCTCAATACGGCTGGCCCCAAACATCCAGCTCAGCTGTCCCAGGGATGAGGGTGACAGTGGCCCTTCCAGCCAGCAGCAGGAAATTAGTTTAACGTGTGACTCTGTACTGGGGCGTGGAGATGCTGTGGTTGGGAGATACAGAAGGGAACGCTTTCATGTGGGAAGCACAAGGAGAGGCGAGGGCAGAGGGTCTGCTCCCAGGCAGAGAGCAGAACACAGCCATTATCAGGCAGGGCTCTGCTGGCAGGAAGCGGCTTTTGACTCACAGGAAGCTGAATTTGGCTGGTATCAGCCCCTCGCGAGAGGGCCAGGGCAGTGTTTTATCTGCTGTTGAGCGCAGCAGATGGGGAAGCAGTCGGCACTCCCTCCCATCCCACTCCAGCAGTCCCAGTCTGTTGGCCCTCCAGCATAACCCCTTGGAAAAGGGATGGGTCCCTGCAGAGCCATGAAGCAGGGTAGCTTCCTGGGCTGCAGGAGAACTGCCAGTCCCATTGGAGAAGGCAGATATTGCCCTGCCGGCCAGTGCAAGGGCAGAGCCGAGACCCTCCACACTGCTGAGCCCAGAACAGGCAGTTTCCAGTTCCTCTGGCAGTGTCTATCCCAGTGAGTCTAAAGAGAGCTGGGAGCATGCAGGCTTTGGAGAGCTCCGGTTAAGTGCTCCCAGATTCTCCCAAACTCAAGTCCAAGTTGGGGAAGGGGTTACAGGGTTGAGAAGTCCTGTGCCTGAAGTCTGCTACAATCCCTTGGCCTCCCTGGAGCTGCCTGGGTTGGGAGTCTGGTTTCGCTGGGGTGGTAGCAGCTCACCAGGGCTTGGGGTGGAGGTCACTGCAGGTAGCATGGACTGGATCAAGTGGCAGCTGCTGGTCATAGATCTGCTGCCCCACAGAAAACAGGGCTAGCTCATCAGTGCTACAGTTTGGCTGTGAACATCTCCCATTATGGCAGTTTTCACACCCAGGCTGGGCTGCTGAGGAATGGCCACAAGGGCTGTGTGGAATCACAGTGGGTGTCTGGGTGGGTGGAGGAGGCCGGCATGGAGATGTGTGGGTGCTGCCAGGCTCCAAGGCAGGACCAGGCTGTGTAGGAGCGATGGCTGGTCCATGTGGGAACATGGCATGGCTGTGTGAGAGCATGGCAGAGCTACAGGAACCATGGCAGGATTGTGGGAGCCAAGGCAGGACTGTGTGGGAGCTATGACACAGCTATGGGAACCATGGCAGGGCTGTGGGAGCCGTGGCAGGACTGTGTGGGAGCCGTGGCGGGGCTGAGGGAGCGCGCAGGGCTGCAGTGGGGCTGGAGAGGAGGGCAGAGCTCCGGCGGGATGGCGGTGCCTGGTGGTGGTAGGAACCCGCCCCGGATTCTGCCCCTGCCCGCCCGTCCCATGCTCGGCGAGGTGCGGGACCGGCCGCAGCGGGCCCTGCCGCCGCCGGTGCCTGCCCCGGGCCGGTCCGCGCCGGGCGGGGCGCGGCGGGCGCGGGGCGGCGGCGGCGGGCCCGGGGGAGCGGATTACCGCCGGTTGCCGTGGTTACCCGCTACCTGCCGGCGGGCCCCAGCCCGGCCCGGGCGGGGGGGCTCGCCCGGCCCTGCCTCCCTCCCCTCCGTGGCAGATGTCACCCCCGCGCCGCCGCTCGGGGCTGCCCGGGCGCACCCTCGTCCCCTCCCGCCGCACCGCCCCCGTCCCGGGCCGGGCGGGGGCCGAGCGTGCCCGGGGCGGCTGCCGAGAACAAAGGTGCCGGGGCTCGGCGCTGCCAGCGTCACGGTCCGTCCCCGGCCCTGGGAAGCGCTGCCCGGTCCGTGCCGCACCCGGGACAGCGCTGCCTGAAATGGCTGTCGCCGCCCGGGGCCCGGCACGGGAGGGGACCGCGGCCCGCAGAGGAACCTCGCGGCACAGATTCGTGGGTGCTGGAGGTGGCCGGGTGTGGAGCAGGGACAGAGGAGGTGCAGGGGCAGCGAAGCCCAGGAGAGTGGTCCTAGAGCAGAGGGTCCCGGGGGTACGGATGCTCAGAGATGTGAAACTAGAGGAGGTGGGGAAGACAAAGGACACTGGGGAGGAAAAAAGACCTGATGGAGGAAAGGAGCTGGGAGGAGAGAGTGCTTACCGTTCTGGGAAGGTGGGGAGAATGAAAGGAAAGGGGTGGGGGTGTGAGAACTGTGGGGCACAGTACACAGAAACAGAAAAGGAGAGACTGGGAAGGGGAAGAGCCAGACCGGTGCTGGGCAAATATAGGGGAAAGGAGGGTGGCTGGAAGGTGGCAGAGGGAATCCTCAGCACCTGAAATGCCACCTGCTTCCAAGCACCTCTGTCAGGGCTGAGCTTTGCTCCTGAGATATTTTACTCCTTGAGGGGGCAGATGACTTCTAATAAAGCCCCAACAGCAGGACAGGGTAAAGCATCCCTTCTTCCTATTCTGCTTCCCAACTGAATTTTTATTGCTATTTAAACCTGAGGGGTTTTTAAGCCTTTCTGAGATATTATGGGCTCTGACTCATGCCTTGAATACTGGTGAGCAATGCTGGGTGTGGAAGGAGGAACCCGAGGGGTGTGGGCCCCTCAGAGAGGTACTCTACAGCACACGTGTCCTCTTAAATCCTAGGTCAACATTTGGGTATATTGCCAGATATAAATCTCCCTAATCCTGGAGGCACTGACTTGATACAGCTTCTTATACCCAGTGGCTTTGATATTGCTTGTATCTCACCTGCTTCCCAGAGCTAAATAATCATCACGGGGAGAGCAGTCACAAGGCTGAGGAGGGGATGGAGAGATGCAAGGAGTCAGGGGAGGATCGCTGCAGGGAGTGGGATGCTGAGGAGGCAGCTCCGGCATCCGGCATCCAGCCGGGGTAGAGAGGAGAGCGCTGCTGGGTGTGCGGGGAGGCTGTAGCAATGTCCAGACGCTGAGGTTACCTTCACTGCATTCCTTCTGAAACCGGGAAGGAAACAGGGACCTGCTGGCCGTGCAGGGAGGAGGATATTAGCTGGCTGGAAACAGTGATTTGCATAGAGGGTTGGTTACAGCCTTAATTTTGAGGGCTCTGCTTGTTAGATCTGACTGTGCTTTTCCCCTGCTGCATTTTCCTTTGTCCTGTTTCTGTAATTATCCTCATTTCAACCCTGCTCTGAGGATTATTGGTCAGTAGGAAGCCTCCTAATGCCCGCTCCTCCTTGGCAGGGGAATACCCATGCCCTCGATTAAACTGAAACTCTCTGAACGGTGACAGAAGAAATTAGATCTATATTCCTCAAAGACACTCCCTGGGGCGAAGTTTCCCGACCCCCACCACGCAGCCCTGCCACCCTGCCCCTTGTGTTCGCTCTCAATATTCTCTTTGTTACAGCCACCTTCAGACCCGGCTTGGAGCTCCCCGGGGAGGGCAGAGGTGGTTTGTGTTGGAAAATCCTCGTGCCCGTGTCCCGGGCGAGCTCAGCGACTGTCCCGCTGCAGCCTGTGCCCAGGACAGGCAGTCTCTGCTCCGAAACTGGGGTGAGGAGCCAACTCTAATAGGCAGCGCTGTATATTAAATGACTGCTCCTCTGAGATGCTGGGTAGCTTTAGCAGAAGGTGGGCCCACTAAGTGATTGATTTTTGAGAGTCCCTTCACTGGTGGCTCAAAGAACAGCATTTATTCAATCTATAGACTGTATAAGATACACAGAGCCCAACCAATGACAACACAAACGCAGGTTAGGAGACAGGGTGTTCCCTTTTCACGCAGACCCCTGCCAGATCCAGCCCACAGCTCCCTGCCAGCCTCTGCCTGCCCTCGGGGATGTGTGAATGCACGTGAAAAAGATAGTTTGCAGGTCATTTAGATGTGCGGGTTGCTGCTTAGCAGCCTGGTAGGTACCCACTGGACAACATCCATGCATTCCTTTTGGAAAGCAGCCCTTAAAGGGATACTATATCTATAAATACAGATCTATCTGTCTATCTATCTATCTATCTATGTATCTATCTATCTATCTATCTATCTATCTATCTATCTAATATTTTAAAAATTATTTTGTCTATGCAAAAATGGCATTTTTTCAAGGAGCAAGCTAAGTGACCTCCCAAAGCCTGGCCCTTTCTCAGTCCCCCCTGCCATTACAGTGGCCACTGACCACCTCCCACTAGCCCTTCCTGCTCTGGGGCTTTGTGCCGAGTGCCGATAGCAGCTGCCGGGTCCCAGAGGCTGCCTCCCCTTCCCACGGCATACCCTGCCAGTGTGAGCTGACACCGTTGGTGCCAGTCAGCTCGGAGGAGCACTGCTCCCCACACTTCCCACTCCCATCAGTCTGTCACCACTGTCGTGTGGCAGAATTACTGCCTCCTGCTCTCCAGCACATCCGAACACACAAAGAGCTGTGCTGCTGCTGCCAGCGCTCAGCTGCTCTGCGTCTGTGAGAGGGAGGGAGCCTTGGAAAGGTCAGTGCAGGGAAGGAGGGGATGCTGGCTCCTTCCTTTAGGGGCTGTATCCTGGCATCACAGTGAAACCTTGTCCTGCTGGCTGATCCATATCCACAGGGACTGCAGCCAGCAAAAGTACCTCACATCTCAGGGCTTCCCAGGATGGTTTAGCACCATGTGCAGGTCCAAAGACCTTTCCCTGCCTGTTCCCCGCCTAGCAAAACCATCCCACATTACAGAAATTGAATTTCTTGATCAGTTACTCCACTCTGGACTCTTCCCTTGTTTTTTTTCCTGGCCCAATTTCATTGCCAGCTTTAGCAGCACAACAGCAGCAGCCGCCACTGCCCTGGCTACAGTAGGATCCTCCCTGAAGCGATGTTTAATTTATCCCCCACATCCCCCGTGCCCAAGGTAGCCCGAGGCGGGAGCACTGCCACTCTGCCCCCTCCAACCGCATTAGCCCCGGGCCGATCTCGTCACCCCTGTCACCCATCGCTGACACTAACTCAACTTGCCTGCACTGTTGTAGGGGGCAGATGGACTGTCGGAGCCCGAGGGCATCTCTCTGAAACGCGTGGCTGTGGTGGAAGATTTCTTTGACATCATCTACTCGATGCATGTGGAAAGCTCGTCGGAGCCGGGCAAAGCACCCAAACATGCCGGGCAGAAGAAAACCTACCGAGCGGTGAGATTCCCCTCGTGCCCCGGGCAGGGAGGGCACTGGAGCGGAGGGGCTGCGGGAGGGAGAGTCCCTCGGGAATGGGGATGACAGGGCAGGTAGAAGCAGAGCTACTGGCGGGAGGCAGAGGCAAGGCAGAGCCCAGTGTGCCTGTGCGGGGAGGCGTGAGGAAGGAGGGGTTTAAAGGCAGAGCAGCTGTGCTCGGGGACAGGAATCCGGGCTGCAGCGGCAGCACAGCGCGGCTGCTGGGAGAGGAGAGAGCAGGGGAATCATACAAAGACACTGTGCATGTCTGAAGGGAAAAGGAAGAGAAGTCCTCAGTACCAGTGACGGACAAGAGAATGTTTATCCAGACCCTTGCATGCTCTGGATCATCTGGCTCCCTGTCTACCTCAGCCAGAGGGAAATGTCTCATGGGAGCCTTGAAGGTCAGGAGTAGCCAGAAAGGGGGACTGGGGCATGGCCGTGGCCCTCCCCTCCACTACAGCCCATCCTGGGTCTTCTCAGTTACAAAATGGAGGCAGGCACCAAGCTAAGTCTTGTCTTGGTTCCTTGGTTCTGTGGATGCCAAGAACCAGCTCTATCCATCCTGAAACACCACTCTAGTTAGGTCAGGAATAATTTAGCTTGAAATGTGCTTCTCCAGGGAGCTTGCTGTTTCTCCTGACTCTGCACAGCCCTTCGATGCAAACATTTAGTCTCTCCTTTTACAGGAAGAGCTGGATTTACTGTCCAAATCCAAGCTACTCCCTTGAATCCCACAGCCCTAAGGACCAGGTCGCTTAGAGACAGGAGTGGCTTGCTGGCAGCTCATCTCTCTGGTGTATACAACGTCTCAGAGAGGTCTTTGCAGGCTGCCCTCATCTCGGTGATGATGCCTGAGGTTCTGCACAGCTCAGTGTGCTGCCAGACTCAGAACAGGGTTGGAGTCTGTCCTGCCGGCCTGCGTCCGTGCTCCATCCACGCTGTAGTGCTGGCAGTGCTAGTGAGGCAGCCCAGTGCCCTGCAGCCTCCCACATGTGGTGGGGGTCCCCAGGGAACAGGGCTCTGCACGCAGAGCTCATGGCATCGCTCTGTGCCCTGAATACTCCAGTCCTGCCCCTGCGGCAGAGCATGGGGCGGGGGCTGGGTCACACAATGACCCTCCCTGTCTGGGGGCAAGTGACCTTTCTATGGTCCGGGGGCGGGCAGCCCCACCAGCATGACCACAATTCAAAAACTTTCTGCTCATTTCCCCAACAGACCACTCCGACCCTTCCCTAATTCCTTCAATTCATCTCTCTGGAGGACTAATCTGTGCCCTGCACAGCCCCAGGGGAGCAGGCTGGATCCGTCTGTTTTCCCAGGCCTGCTCACAGCAGTCAGAGAGCTTCACGCTCCACCCCTCATCTCCCTCTTGAGCTGAGATCATCACATTAGCAGCGTGTATCCCCTCCTGACCTGGCAGGACGCTGCTGGCTGGGCTGCCCAGCCTGGCTCCTGCCCTCTCTCCTGCCCTTGCTCCCCGGAGCGCCTTTGTAGCCTGAGCTGGAAGGTGAAATGGTGCAAGAGCACACGCCACGCCTGGCACGGGTGCACAAAGGGATGCGGCTGGGTGGCCAGCTGGGAGGCTCCAGGGTCCCCTGCCTCCTCCCTGCTCCCTTTCCCCACCACTTCTGATTAGAGACACTGGAGAGTTTGCCCTTGTCCATGACCTCTGGAGGGAGGCAATCAGAAAGGGAGTTTGGATGGGAGATAACTCATCAAGGAAGCTGTCTGCTCTGCACAGCATCAAATCAGCTGAGAAATAACAACTGTATCACTAAAATTAGCTGAACATTTGCAGCAGAGACCGTGGGCTTGCTGGAGCAAAAGAGGCAGGGAGATGGCTGAGCCCGACAGGCAGCGCGCGGGGACAGTTCCCTGCCTGCGACACCACACCACGGCTGCCACCAGCAATTTCCAGGCCCCTCATTTCAGCATTTCTGTGGGAATCCCTTGTGCTCGTGCATCAATAAATATCGCACAGAGGCGAAGACTGAGCTGGCATCCATTCGGCCACAACAGAGCTCGCTGGGGCTGCGGCTAAATAGGAGGAGAATCCCATGAGGACCAGGCACTGCAGCCTCCATTTGAGCGCTGGGACAAGGTCCCCGCCTGAACTTTCCACCCATCTGGCATTCTGTGCGTGTGAAAGCCCGGGCTCTGCTGCCGCGCAGTGGAGATGGATGCGGCTCCCTCCCACCGCAGAGCCGGGCACGGCGCTGCCTTAACCATGATCCAGCAAAGCCTCTGCCCCTGTCCCGCTGCTCTGCTTCTAGAACAGCACCCCCTCAGGGTAGAAAAATGTGTGGAATGTAGATATTTTTGTATTTAATGTGATCTTTTAGAATTTAGGTATTATTTTTTAACTACGTAAGGTAGGAGGACAATGCCCACGGCCAGAGGAGGGGGATCAGGACATCCTGGGCCATCCTCCCAGCTCGGCCCCGACACCAACCCTCACCCACGAGGTGTCTGATTGCAGTCCCACTTCCCGTCCTGAGCCCCACTTCTGTCGGGCTCACAGCCCCGAGGACTGGCACAAACAATTGAATTTCTGTCTGCTTTATGACCCCACTTGTAAGTGCTGTGACCCCTGTGGGGGTCACGGCCCCTGGTTTGGGAACGGCCATGCTCGGACAAGTCACTCAGACCAAACAGGATGGGTGATTAACCATAGGAACCAGCCCAAAGTAAGAGGTGGGCTCTCCACCTTTTAATGCCTTCCAATTAAGAACAGATGTTTTCCTGGATGATGTTTTGGGCACACCACAGACCACTGGGCTGCAGGAGAGCCTGAGTGAAGTTTCATGACTTGTGCTACACAGGTCAGACTCCAAGATTTGATGGTCTTCCATGGTCTTAAAGAAGTCTACATTAAAATTGACTAATTCCTTCTCCAAATAACCTAGTCTGGATCTTTAGAAATACCATAAAATCACTGATGGCAGGAATTAATTGCAATAACAGGACTCTGGGATTGCCAGACACCTTCTGTGGGTGCTTAGGTTTGGATCTAGTGTTTAACTTCAAGCATCCAAGTGTTAAATATTTATCCTTAGCTTTTCCTCATCTATAATATACATATCCCACAAAGGTTCAGGAGACTTAATTCATTACTGTTTGGAAAAATGTTTTCAATTCCCTAGATAAAATGTGTCACAGAAGTGCAAAGTATTATTAACAGTAATTGATTGTCATTGTGGGAAAAAGTGACCTGCCCTTACGAAAGATTAATGGATTCTTCAGGTTACTGGTGTGATGGTAATTAACAATGCAAACAGAGCTGACGAGGCCTTACTTTCATATTTGATTCTTACACGTTCATAGCTTTGCTCTTCCCAGACTCCAAGGGGGAATGAAGAGGAAGGAGTTTCTGGGAAGGTATGGGATACCAAAGGTCTGTTCATGTGTGACTTGATGCCTGACTGGCACAGCAGTTACCCTCCCAAAGTGTTCCCCCACCAATAGCTGCTCTGGAGGGAAGGATTTAAGGATGGAGGGGACAGCGTGTGGCTACGAGCTGTGTCTGTGGTCACTCTTCCAGGACATACAGCTCTCTGTTGTTTCCCCAGATTGCAGAGACCTATGCTTTCCTCCCGAGAGAAGCTGTGACCAGGTTCCTGATGAGTTGCACTGAGTGCCAGAAGAGGATGCATTTCAACTCCAATGGCCTGGAGCCCAAAGGTAAAGGCAAGTGACTTCTGCCAGCAGAGCTGACACTGCACTTTGTACCAGCACAGTGCCACTGACATCTGCCAGATACTGCCCTGTCCAGGAGATACATCGTAGCCTAAGGGTTTTCCTAATCTGGGCTGTTCTTCGTTTTATAGCCAAGATGAAGGAATTGCTTAAACCTGCTTCTTACTGCTTAGGGAGCAGAAGCAGCCTGGCTTTCTTTCTCTGCTTCCCCAGTGCCACCCAAAACTTGGGTCAAAAATACCACAGATATGGCTACAATCAACCCATGATCATGTGTGGGTGGAAACTTCAATATCTTAAAAAAAATTACCTAAAGTTTTTCCCTGGAACTGGTAATTTTGTACTGAAAGACACAGAGTATGTCTGAATAGCTGAAGTTTCTGATAAAGAAACAATTTACACTAATAGATAAGCAAGTGATCCAGAGTTAGATAATAGCAAGTGTTTTGGCAATCACAGTTACACTGTGCCTGCATACACACACAGTTAGTGTGGCCACTGAGGTGGTTGACTTGTTGTAGTGCTTTTGTGGACAAGCCCAGTCTGCAGCTCCCTAGGACTAAGAAAGAACAGGAGTGGGGAGAAGATGGGACCAGGTACTCTTCCAGAATAGCTAGTTAAATGTTTGTGTGGGGTTTTTTTCTGAATTACAAAGTTGTTTTCATGATCAAGTGCAAAGTATCAAAGTGATGTTGGTTTCAGCCATTAAAATTGCTTCTTTTAAAAAAACCTAAGCAAACTGCAGGGAGTTGGTCTGTTTTAAGAGTGGCAAGGCAAAGTGGCTCATTTGGCAACTCTTATCAAGAAGGAAGCTGAATTAAAAAAAAAAAAAAAGCCCAACAATAGAGAATTTCTAGTATTAAATACTGATTGCCAGCTGTTTACTGCTGGGAGCAGTGCTATGGACATCCCAGAGGTTTTGTGTAAGTGGATTATGTGCCATCTATCCAAAGGTAACTGAAATTCCTTGTACTCATTATATTTTTAAAAAACTCTCAAAAACTCTCCCAAATAACTCCATGTGAATTCTATTTAGTTGATGCTCCATTACCACAGCACTTCCCACTCTGCCAGCTACAGGCCTGATCCTTCTTTCCAATTACATCAAGAAAAGTTTTGGCCTTTGGCCTTGCTGGGAGCGAACCTGACCTTCACACTGATTGCACTGCATCCATCACGGGTGATGTTCCAAGCACTGCGGCTGCAGCAGCCAGCTTATGGATGGGAAGGGTGATGGGATGAGTCAGGCCAACAGGGATGCCACTTGCTGGCTTCACCCACACCAGGACACCTTCCTAAATGCCTATCAGTAGCTGAGCTGCCAGTTCCAGAGCTTGGGATCCCGTTTCAGGAGGAGGCTAATGGAAAGGGTTGGTGTTCCTTCACAGATTCACAGACTGGTTGCGTTTGGAGGGAACCTTAAAGTCCATCTCATTCCAACCCCTTGCCAAGGGCAGGGACACCTTCCATTAGATCAAGTTGCTCAAAGCCCTGTCCAACCTGGTCTTCCTTCAGGGGCTTCCACCCACCCACCATCCTGTATCTGCTGTGCCTCTCCCAGCAAGACACACCCATCCCAGTTCAGAGGCAGCTCATGGAACACCTGGTTCTGGATATCCCCCCACATGTGGTCCTAGCTGTGGGAACCATGATCAGGGTTGACATCCATCTGTCCTGAACAAATTTATAGATTAATATAAATTGATTATTTTAATAAAGCTTCTCCCCTTAGCAGTTCTCTTAAAAATAAATCAGACAGGAATACAAAGGATACCACAGGTAAAAAGTCTTACTTACCCACCAGGAATGAAAGGACAGAAGTGCTTCTCTGCCTGAATAGCACCTAAATAATGACTAAGTACGTGTGAAAATGCATTGAGTAGCTTAGCTAGGGTTACTTTTACTGGGGAAGTAACAGAATCAGTTTTACTGATTTTGCTAACACCTATTCAGGAATTTATCAGGAGCAAATCACCTGAAAAAAACACTGGGGTCATAGAAGAATTACTGAGGTGTATGCATGTGCATACACACATACAAGCACATACAGGCAAAGTTTAACCCAGTAAGATGATAAAATTTGAGTCCTTCCCGTCTCTTTCTACTTCTCTTGTCCATGAAACAAATCTGAACACATTTAATTTATGATCACAAAAATCCTTAATTAAACATATCTGACATCAAACCCTGCAGGGCAACCACATCATTCATAAAAGCAAATTGTCTTGCTTATGGGAAAGTTTGAACGTCACTGGACTTCACTGGGATCTTTTTAGAGTGTTATTAAATTAGGAGTAATTCTGGTGGAGTGATAAAAATGTGGAGCTAGGATCAAAACCATTTCTGCCTGTTCCATCTGTGTGTCCAACATGTAGGGCATGTGACAGAGATAACTGAAAAATGAGCTAAAGGATTCCAGGAGCTTCCTCTTGTGACATAGGATGTGAGGATTTGAGGATTGTTCCCGTGGAGCCCCCCAGGCCTTTTAAAACAAAGGTTTTCTTTCTTTTCCAGATAACTTAGGGGAAAAAAAAAAAAAAGGGTTTGGTTTCTTGGGCTCAAACCCTTATGTGGTGCAGTTGCAGAAATTCACAGTAAATTTTTGGCCTCTAATGGGATTGTTCCAAATTTACAGGAGGATGGTTTCAGGCAGAATCTAAGCACTAAAAGATCACTTACCTCACTCTTCCTCCCCATCTGAAGTTGCTGAGCTGCTCCTGTTCAGCTTCATTCATCTCTGCAACGCTGAGCAGTGGAGTGGGGCATGGCAGGAAAGCAACTTATCATCCTTGGAGATCTGAAACACTCACCTCGTCCATGCCTGTTCTTCAGGAGAGAGCAGCTCTATCTGTGTTACCCTTAGCAAATGCTTTCCTAAACTCTTAGGGGCTCAGCCAGCTGGGGAAGGTGTCAGGTTTTGTTCCTGTGAAAAGCTCCCCTTGCACTGGGATTTTAGCATCTTTTCATCACAGCACAGCATCAGTGCACAGCAGAATAACGGTTTATTTTAGTTGTTTAATATATAGAAACATAAAAGTGCTCCTAATCTGTAGGTCAAAGCGTGACAGAGACTGCTGACCTACAACCATGAGAAAAGATGGAGGAATCAGTTTACAAGGTTCCTAAAAGCTTTGGACCTTCATATTTGGGCAAGTTGATTCCTTGAGTGGCACTAGCCACACTTCCCTGCACCCATAGGCAGGAATGCTCCACCTGCCTGGGAATGGACTAGATGAACCTGAGAAAAAAGCATTGTATCTCCATGGACCCAGTCAATGTGTCAATAGAGAAGATTTGCAAAGACCTTTGTGATGTTTAAGTCCATTACAGGCAGTTTTGGGGTCGGGTAATTTCTTGATCAGACAGGATGGATGTGGTGTCTCCAGAGGTGTGGAGCATCTTCAGGTCTGTTCAGTTTTGACAGGACTTTTTGACACTCAGCATTTCTGAGAAGCAAGCCCATTAGGATTGGGTTGATGGCTTTTTCTGAGGTGCTGTAAAACATTTTGTGAAAGCTCCTTTTCAAGGGTCTCTGTCACACATGCCTGTGAAACCAGTGACCCCAGAAAATGCAAGCCAGCCAGGGAGATTCAGAACAAGGAATGGAAAGCTCCCACCATCAGTTCACCTTCAGCTCTTGGGAATCCTTCTGCCCCCATTGCTGCTTAAACTCCCTGTCCAGTGGATACCACACATCCCTTCAGCATGTGCTGGAAGGCTGGATTAACTCTCCAAACTTGCATCTGCCTGTGCTGAGGGCAAAGAAATCTTCCTTGTAGCCATCAGCCATCCCTGTGGGCAATGGCAGCTTTCCTCCTGGACAAACCCACTGCATGAGCCTGCAAATTCAGTGTTAGAACAGATCATTCCAGCAGCCTTCATGTTCTGTGTCCTGCAGGATCCTCAGTGGTGGTGGCAGAGCAGAAGAATCTTTGAGAATTCAGGGAAATCTGAGAATTTGCTTTCTGGGGACTCGGCCTGGCCAGACAGAGTGATTTGCAGGAGCATCCAAACCTGGAGCCATCTCTAGAGCTCAATGTGATACAGCCAGAGGAATCAACAGGAACAATTTAAATTAAAGATCTCTAAAATTAAGTTTGTGTTTTAATGAGGATGTTAAAAATAATCTTCATCACCAGATAGAGATACTTAATACGTTGCCTTAATGTTAACTCCTACCTGAGGGAATCCCAGCAAAATTGGCAAGATTTTACAATGCTGAAGCAAGCTGCAAATAGATCCTTGTTCATCACCTCCTGTATAAATCCCATGTGCATAGAAGTGCTTCTGAAGCTTCAGCAAGACTTGGTATGTTCCTCAAGTTTGGAGGACACTGAAAAATTATACATTATGTGTAGTTTTTTTCACAGGTGACAGCAATGCCTGCTTTTCTTTTTCTTTTTCTTTTTCTTTTTCTTTTTCTTTTTCTTTTTCTTTTTCTTTTTCTTTTTCTTTTTCTTTTTCTTTTTCTTTTTCTTTTTTCTTTTTTCTTTTTTCTTTTTTTTATTTTTCCCAAGACAACATCTGTTCTGTAATTATGTTCTTGGTGGGGTCGTGTTCTTAGAGGAGCCTTCTCTCAGTGGGTGGTGGCTCTTGCCAGGGATTTGAAATTCTCCTGAATACCCCTGAGTAACAGTTATGAGAACATACCTGCACCTCCCTCATCTAAATAAAGCTTTTCCTCTGTTCTTCAGAGAGCGAGCCACCTTCCTCCTTGGTTTCTGGGATCATTGACTACAACATGCCCCTCACCTCGACTTACCTGAAGCAGATGAAACTGCGGGTGATGAATTCACAGGAGCAGGTGAGTGACGTGTCGGATCTGCCTGTGCCGGAGCACGGGGGTGGGGCACATTGATTCTGGGAGGATGTTTTTGGGAATGGCTGCTTTCTCCGAGCTTCTCAGGCTCTGACCAAGTGCTGGTGCATGGAAGTTGGGAGAAAGTGCATCCTGGGTCTCCTGGCTCAGGGGAAGCTGGGCTGCTTCAGAGTCGTGCTAGTGGAGAGAGACAGAGATGGGCTTGATTAAGTTATTGCTTATAACAGTCTGCTTGTTCTTTAGACATACGGTTCTTCTAAGAAATTGTTTTAAAAATAAATACGGCAAGTAGTAATTTGTTTATCTCCCACTGGTGTCTGGGAGCTTTAGCAGATGGGGTCTGAAGCCCAGACCTGGCTTTGGTTGCTCTGGGGCTCTATTAAACTGTTTAGCAATTTGAGGGGGTTCAGCTGCAGTCGCTCCGCTCCCACGTCAAAGTGGGACACAGCTCTGTTGTTTGGTGACAGTGTTAAGCCACTGGATTTTGCTTTGGGGATGTATGGGGCACCCTGCCACAGGATTATACCCAGGCTGTGCAATTTTCTGAAGTTCTGCAGCTGCAGAATTAGCTATGGGAACCTCTGTGCACCATGGAAACAGTCTATAAAAAGAAAAGTATGTTTTACTTGCTCCCCACAATCTGCACTGGAAGCCAGTGTTGGATTTTCTTTCCAGCACACTGAAACCTGAACCTGATTTCACACATTGCTGCCAGTGGCAAGATGTGACAGCATTTGCATGGTGCTGTGGTGGAAAATGTTGCTGGGAGCCTGAGCACCCGATGGGGGCTTTTATCCAGCAGCTACCTAAGGGGATGTGGGTTAGATCATCACTGCCAGGGTGTAAAATGCCACGTGTGAGTTTGCTGGAGGGATACCGACCTCCTCCATCACTTCTATTGTGAAACCTTCTTGCTGGAGGACAAAATGGCATCTGGTGGGAAGCATTTCTGTGTCTCAGAGCTTTTACCTTTGCGCTTGTTTGACACTTGAGTGAGTTTCAGGATTTGTTTCAGGCTTTGAAAGGTGAAAGGCTCATGTGCCAGGTTTTGTGCTCAGGAGGGGTTGGGCAGTAGAACTGTGCACAATTTGAGGGGCAGTTGGGCTGAACTGGACTGGGCTGAACTGAGCTGGGGACATGGAGTGGATGGATGTGCCCCTTTGTGCCATCTGATTGCTACTTTGGGACCACTTCTGGATAAATAGGCCAACATGTTCCAACCACCTTTGGGTTCAGCACTGTTTGCTGGGTCTTGGTGCAGCTCCTGACAGAGTGGCATTAGTGTGGCAGACCCTGCAATCCTGTTCTTCACTAAGATTGGGGACTCAGGAGCCATGAAAGCTGGCTGTGCTTTTCAGCATTTGAGGTAGTTGTTTCAAGTTACTCAGAGGACTGAGTGGTTTGACTTGTCACCATTTATGCATTTTCAACCAGTTCCTCTTGCCTCTGAAGCTGCTTAAGGGAAGTGTGCTACAAAGCTTCATTAAACTCCTGTACCCAGTTTATACAGGTAGCAAACTGGCCTTGCAGTTTGATCTTACTCCCAGGACATCAAACCACCCAGAAGGTGGGAGGCTTCAGTAGTGGATCTTGTTTTTGAGCTGCCTGCTTAGGGATGCTTGTTTTTGAGAACTTTGGCTGGTAATTTAGATTTTATACCCTGAATTTTGGTGCAGCAGTTTGCACTGGAACTGTCACTAGATCGATATAACGTGCTGCTAATATGAATACTCCTGAAGCTTGCAGGGATTGGAATGGAAGCGGATGTCATGCGGGAACAAAAAGTGACCAGCTGAGGCAACCAGCAGTTGTTGGTTTAGATCATAAATCAAATGGTTTGATGTTATTCCCTGCCTCTAAAGTTTTCCTTCTCCTTTGCTCCTGTTGTTACACTGCAGCACAGCTTTCGAAGCTTTTCAAGCTGTAGCAGCCAAGGGAAAAACCTGTTTGGAAGAAGTAAAATTTGCTGTTCACTGTGTTACTGAAACTGATTTCTGAGAGCAAAGTCAAAAAAAAAAGATCAGTCCTATTGCTCAGACTTCTGAGGTGTTGAAATTTTCTGTCATGACAAAAGTCTGGAGAGGATTCAGATCGTTGGACCTGCTGGGGAAAATCTAGCAGGATTTGAGTGCAGTCTCTTCGGACATGGGACATTCCCCATCTTCCCCTAGGGAATCAATAGAATTATTTAGGTTGAAAAGATCTTCAGGATCACTGAGTCCAACCATTCCCCTAATACTGCCAAGTCTACCACTAAACCATGTCCCCAAGTGCCACATCAACATGGCTTAAATCCCTCCAGGGATGGTGGTCAGCTGTTCCAGGGCTGGACAACCCCTTTGGTTATGGAATTTTTCCTAATATCCAACCTAAACCTCCCCTGGTGCAATTTGAATGAAAACAACTGCCACACTCCTGAGGCAGCTGTGGCTGGACCTGGAGCTGCTAATACTGAGGCTACATGAAGAAAACGTGTGTGATAATGCCAATAACAGGGGGCAGTTCCCTCCCTGCTAATTTTATTCTTCATACTTTGCACTGGAAAGAAAACAGTGCCATGGTTTCTTCCTGGAGGAGCCTGGCAGTCTGTGTGGAGCATGGTCTGTAGAACACAGGCTGTGTGACACAAGCTGCTGTTCTCTCTTCCCCAGGGTTAGGGTTGCACAGTTCAGATGTTGCAACTTTTGGAGTTCCAGGTGTTTGCCAACTGAAAGAGCCTTCTAAAGACAGTAGAAATAATTCTGATTTTTATGCAAATGCAAAACAGGCAGAAAATACAACCTGCTTTTAAAATTTGCACTATGTAGATATCTCCTGCAAGGGTTTTATCTATCAGCATATCCAGGCTGCTCTCGCTGAGCGCTGCCATTGTGCCACTTTGCTGCCTTCCTCTCACTAACATTTGATGGTGTTAATAGAAATAAATTAAGCAAAGGACTCGTGTTTCCCTTGGCTTTGGCCAAAAGCAATTATTTGTATGCAGCAGCACCAGGAGAAACTCACTTCACTTGGGGTAACGATGAGTGAATTTATGCCAAAGTGGCCTTTTAACTTCATTATTCGGGGGGGAAAAGTGTGTGTAAGTGTAATCTATTAGTTCTGCTAAGCACATCAGTATTAGGGCACCAGTGTCTCCAGAAGGAAGCACAGCCAGAAGAACCTTAAAGAAAGCATTTTATCCTTGCTTAGGGACAAAAAATTGTCAGAAGAGAAGCTCTTTATGTTTTTGCTTGCAAAATGAAGAGTTCCCACAGAATATATTTCTATCTATTTTTTGGAGTCAGAACATCTGTTCTGGGACAGTGGAAAACAGCAGAGACCTGTGTTGCTTATACTGGGTTCAGTAGCATGTCCAGGTTCTTCTGGGGTAGGAATCTTCCTTTATCCACATTTTTTAACCAGTTCTCATATGTATGAAAAATCAGGCCCCTTACCCTTTCCAGACTGCTGAATTAGCCCCATTTCATGGTATCTACCAAGGCATTAAAGCATCTCTGAACTGCTGACTTTCCCAATCTAGCAGCAAAAATGAATGAATTGAAGATATTTGATATTTATCTATACTGATTCTTCTACCTCATTTTCAAATGCTAAATATTAGCATTTTTAAATGATTGGTTATTCTATTGCAGTCATTCTTCAGACAATCTTTTCTGTGTTTCTCAACATCAGCCTTGGATTTTTTTTTTTATGCCGGTGTTGGGCAAGGTTTCCACTGGTGACAGGAGGAATAGAAAGATTTTAAGAGGACAAATCCCAGCACTGAAATGCCAGGCGTTCTCTCTCTGCTCCAGAGTTGTTGCTGCTCCCTTGGCAGAAACAGTCCAGGGCCGAGTAACCAGGTTTAAATGATACAGAAACGTTTTCAAAGATTGCTTCAGTGGCTGCTGGCAGAAGGTCACGCAATCAGTGAATGGCAGGAGCTGCTCTTGGATGGGAAATAAGAAGAATGTTTTTCTTGTTGCTATGGCTTTGCTGCACTGACTTGTAAGTGTTTGAGAGGGACAGAGCCTTGTCCCGCACCATCACACATCCCATCCATCCAGTAATTTCCCTGTAAACCTGGAGTGTGATGGTGTGTGGATGTGAGGTGATTTTCAGAGCACTATTTCAAGCAATGTTTTAGCTCAGACAGCTGGATAATCCTGGAAGGGGGGCACAGGGGCTTAAATCCCACCAATGTACATGGAGCTGGTCTTGTCTGGTGCTGGTGAGGATCAAATCTCTGCAGGATTTGAAAGCTCACAGAGCCTCATGACCAGAGGCTGCTTGGCAATGTGAATTCCCTCCTCATTTTTCTCTGGTCTACCCATTACTGTGCTTGCTCACTTCAGTGTCTCAGAGGCTCTGAGAGCAGCTAAGATGCATCTTACCCTGGCACTCACTCTCTTCCTTCTGCTTTGGAGCCATCTCCAGCCGGTCCTGGGGGTGTAGAAGGCAGGGAGGGGAGCCTGCAGCCATGGAGAAGGGTGCACACTGGGTTTTTATTTTCAGTCTGTAAGTTCAATAGTGAGAATTGCAGACACCTCATTCCACATAGTTCAGAGACCAGCAGCAAATTTGGCAGAGCTGGCAGCTGCTGGGTGAGCCCTGGGACCTGGATTTAGCTGAGTGCTTCATGAAGGCATCCTGAAGAAACGCTGTGTGTGTTCACAGAAGTGAGGAAGGCAGAAGCAGGCAGTACTTCAAAGGAAGTGGGATGATGCGTTTGCATCACATGAGGATGATAAGGTACTTCCCAGTCCATTAAAGAGGGTGTTAAACATCTCCGGGAATAAATACCTCTAGATCAACTTGACTTGAGCTCTAGACTGCTCTCATTTAAGAGTCTTTGTCTTGGTATGGGAAGATCTTTGTTTCCTGTTGCTAATTTTTAAGTCGTTTTTGAGCACTAGGGAAGTTCCCTAAACGCAACCTTAGGCACAGAAGGGACCACTGGCCGTAGGCACAGGGAGACACCGAGTTAGAAACAAATTTCCTCGCTGCTCGGCGGGCTCGGCTGCACAGCCCTCTAGTGGGGACAGATCTTCTGCCGCCGGGAGCCGACCTTGCCTGGGAAATTCCGGATCTGCTCTTAACGACAGAGATCGTCCAGGCAAATCCAGGTCCAGTTGTCACACAAGTGTTCTTTACTGGCGAAGATGCTTTAGCAAAACTTTCATCCTTGGCCGAACGGCTCATGAGACGCAGGAGGTCAGATGACCTATTCATTTAGCCTGGTTTCACCCTGGTGTGAATGGGTCGCTTTCAGTGAAGGGCAACTCATTTTTGTCACTGGGAATTAAGTCTGACATTCCCAGCTAGTAAAAACTCGGGAGCTATTATTTCCCGCTGCGTGGATGTGTCAGTACTTTTCCCAGGTGTTCCAGGTGAGCTTTGTTTGTTCAGTATGATGTGTGCTGTGAGCAAACAGTGTGAGACCGACATGGGCTGGCCGGGGTCGATCCTGCCACTGTAGCTCTTGTCTTCCAGCGAGAAGTGGTGCCAAGGCTCTAACTATTTGTTGTTTTGTTTAATCATGCTATTTTCTATAAGAAAGGAGGTGGTATTGCCTGTTTCTAGTGATGCTGGGGATAATCCACCCCTGGAACAACTCAGGTGTATTTAGTTGCTGCATGTGACAGCTCCAGTCCGTTATCAGGCACCAGTGGTCCCTTCCCCACTCTCTCTTTGCTTCCCTATGGTGTTGTGCAGCTCAGCTAAGGTCCTGGAGAAGTGGCTGGGGGATGTTTAGAAGTTTCTCTGGCTCTCAGTGGAGCTGTGGTTGTCATGCAGATCCACCCATGGGAAACTGGGACTGGTCACTCTCCACCACACACGCCTATCCTGGTGCCTGTTACCTGGTCTCGGAAGCCTGCTACAGCCAAACTGCATGAGCTTGTGTCTGGGAACACTGAATAAGCAGGGCAAAAAGCCACACAACCTCTCTTTAATTCCTCATTTCTTCCCAGTACATTCCCTGTTTGGTAAGGAGAGCTGCTGCCCATTTGCTTGTGTGTTAACCAGCATTGAAGGCAGCTGTTCCTGGTGGAACTGGAAACAAGGTTTTGATTCAGGACCTTTAAAGTGGGAAATATTTCCAGGGGAAAAAGTAAAGATGTCATCCTCAGAGTGATAAAAACACTACATAGAGTAGTCTCATGGATCCAGTTGGATCTGTCCTGTTCCTGTGGAAAGCTGTGCATGGTGGGCTGTTCTGCATCACCTCAAAGCTCAGGTGCTGGTGTGCTGTACATTGACTTTGATCAAGTCACACAAATGGCTGTTTCTTAATTGCCTTCTCCCTTTAAAAAGGGGATAATACCTTAGAGAGACTTCTGAGGTCTTGCTCACTAATAAAGCTCTTCAAGAGCTTGGATGGCAACTACTTTGAGAGCACAAACTGTTATTAATGATTTCCGTTATTACAGAAGATGAAGCTGTGTGGTTCAGCTTTTTAACCTTGAATTGTGTGCTTGCTTTTGTTTCCTGTGCTGTTCAACCTGCACGGGCAGGTCTGTACCTTGTCTGCTTGAACACACCCCTCAGACCCACACCAGGAGTTGTGTGTGCACAGATGGAGTTGAGGAGTTAGTTTTACTCACAAGGATGGATTCTGAATCGTGTGGAATGTTTGAGAATAGCCTAAAATGGGTTTAGTGGGGGTTCTGTTTATGGTTACTCAATTCTTATTTAGGGGGGGCCAAGAGATCAGCTGTGAAGGTTGTCCTCACTGTATAGAGCAGTGCAGACATCGCTACTGGGGCTGTGGATTTGGGCAGTGGAAATGAATGTTAGGGGACATTTGACTGTCAGGGACCTGTCCCTTCAAACACCCCATTCCCTGTACTCCAGAAGAAAATTCTATCTGCAGAAACATCCTTTCCTCCTCCTGTATTTGGCAGTGACTGGTGTACCCTGTAATACAGAGCTGTATTTCCTTTTCTTCTCTTGGTCTTGGCTCCTGGGAGAAAAAAAAACCCACCCTTCTATTCATGCCCATGCAAGATGCTAACTACGGCTACTTCTAAGGGAGGAGTGATCAGGATGAAGTGGGAATACAGCCCTCAGCGCACAAGAAACTGTAATGAAGTTCCCCAAATCTTTACCCTCCTTTTTTTCCCTGACTCTGCTCTGGATGGCAGATAGGTACAGTGTGGATAAAAGCTGTATCTGCCCCTCATGCCATGCCCTCCTTCAGTCTCTCCTGCCCGTTTCCTTCCTGGCCTTGCCCCCGAGAGAATGGCATTTCACTGCTTATTCCTCAGCAGGGTTTGATGGTCACGGAGGACCCAATGCAGGAGGTCCCGTTTGTTATTTAACCTACTTTTCAGAGGCACAAGAACATCAAGTGACTCGCACAAGGTCGTCCATGAGTCAGTGACTCCTCTGGCGTGATGGCCAGAGCCTGCAGTCCCTGTTCCCTCCACTAGATCCCTGTGCCCACAATCCCCGAGCACCACAACCATTCAATTAAGCTCCTGCAGTGCCTTAAATGTCGTCTGTTCCTGGGTTTGACAGCGGTCCTGGTATTCTTGTGGAGCCTTGCCTTAGGAAATGACAACAGATGAGGTCGGGTCATCGTTAGCGATGCCCTTGGAAGCATCATTGCCTGGTGTGAGGGCAGGCTCTGTGGTGTGGATGCTGTCACAGCTGAGACATGGCTCTTCCCAGGACCTGCAGCTCGGCTCTGATGGCATCCAGCAGGACCCTGCTGGACCAAGACAGTCGGACAGGGAGGCCCAGGCTCTCTGCATGGGCAGATCTGTGTCCATGTGAGGGGGCTGGCAGGTACCAGAGGTAATGAACTCATTGAGAAGAGAGAGGGAAGGAAGCGACTTATAAATAATATATTTGATGTATATTATATATATGATATAGTAACAGCAGCATTGGTTTGTTATGGTGTGCGTTTTTTTATTGTGTAATCTCATAAGGCACTTACCCCTGTTCCTGACAACTCGATAAATTATTATTACCAATTCTATATTTAATTGCCGCAGTTATTTCCCCCTAGACAATTTGAATCTGAAAAATACCCACTAGAAGGGTGCTTGTTGGGCTGTTTCCCAGAGCTTCCCTGGCTGTTTCTGGAGGCAGCCCCTCTTCCGCTGGTGAGCCCCACTTCTGCCAGCCTCGTGACCCCGCGCGCTGGCACAAACAATTGCATTTCTGTCGGGCTCATGACCCTACTTGTAACAGTGGTGACCCCCCTTGGGGTCAGGACCCCTCTCCTGTGCGGGGAACAGCTCCTGCCCAGCAGCTCTTGCTGAATGACTCTTCCCCTCCCTCACTCCCTCTGTGGACCCAACTGTTCCACACTAAGTTTACGGATGTGAAATTTAGGTTAATCCATTTCCAAAGTGGATTAAGCTAACCCACACAAAGGCACTTAGTACAAAATAAGAGTGTCCACATGGTGAGGCAGCATGGAATAGTGACTGTGCTTCAAGCTCTCATCCTGGCCAGTTTGTGTCCTCTGCAAGCTCACCAAACAGAGGCAGGCACTTTGGTCCCAGGGGATGTGCTCTCCCAAATGGCTTTCAGCCGGTCTAGCTTGAAGCCAAAGGAAGTGCAAGGAGTAAACAAAGCCGAGCAATGGGAAGGGGTTAAAGCCCGCTCTGCTGAGGTTCTCCGCAAGGCTCCTGTTCACCTTAAATGGTCAGGATTTTATTTTAGCTTCAGGGAGGAGCAGCAGCCATGGAGCTGGGAGGGCAGAGAAGGCCCTGTGGCTGGGGGCTCCCAGCCCGCTGCCCTCCCAGCCATCCGCTTCCTGCGGAAGGCCCCCAGGGCTCTCGCTCCTGTCTTTCAGCCTCTGGCTCCATGATCAGCCTGGAGGAGATGGAAATGTAGTACTGAATGATGCCCATTTTCACCTCTAGCCTCAGATCTTCCTGAGCCACCCTCTTCCCTTGCCTGCTTCCCTGGCAGTGAGGTGGTTAACACTGGAACAGATAACATCATAAGTGGACATCCGCACTAACAAGCCATAAGCCCAAACCTGGCAGTTCCCATCCTGGCTCTGGCACCATTTCTGGTGCCAGCCTATTGCAGGCTCCACACTGAACTGCTACACTTGGTTTATTTCATAAACCATTTCCTTTGTAACCATTAAATAGTGAAACATGAGGTGGGCTGGGAAGGGGAGATGCTGCAATGCTGGGGCCCATCACTGTGGGGGAGATGTCCCATCATGGTGATCCCAAACTAACACAGAGGTCATTGACCCACTGCCCTCGGAGCCGGGACCCACTGCCTGGGAGTGGGTACCAGCCTGGGGCATGCCGGGACCCTGAGCACTGCCCTGCCAGTGCTGGGACAGAGCATCCCCGTCTTCCCGGGGATCTGGCAGCCGGTGCCCGGCCCAGAGCTGTGCTGGGCAAGCCGCAAGGTTTCCCAACAGCCCTGCTCCAGCCTTCAGAGGCTGCGGCGGTGGGTGATAGTGCTGCCGGCAGCGCTGGGTCCTTCTGCTCCCGCGGAGCGAGGGAGAATTATCAGGAACAAAAGGATTCGGCATCGCGGCACCCACCGCGCGGGGAAGGGGCTGCGGGACCCCACCGCGCCGAGGGCTCGCTGCAGGGGCCCCGCACTCGCACCCGCGCACGGGCGGACCCAGGGACGGAACTCCCGGGGCCGTACCGAGCCTGGCGGGCAGGGGGTCCCCGGACCGGGCCGAGACGTGCGGCAGCCCCCGGTGCTGTGCCGAGCGGAGGGTCCTCGGATCGGCTGCAGCCCCCCGGGCCGTGCGGAACGGAGGATGCCCGGGCGGGTAGCGGCGCTCCCGGCCGATGCGAACCGATCCGTACCGTGCTCCGGCCGCGCATTCTCGCGCCCTCCAGCAGGCGCCCGGCCCTGGACATTGTCTCCTCCCGGGAAAGGGCCCTCCCGGCCCTCCACAATGTGCTCTTCCAGGCGCGGCTCCGCGCCCCCCGCCGCGCCCGGCCCGGTGCGCCCGCCCCCCGCGGCCCCGCTCCCCTTCCCCCGCCGCCCCCGCCCCCTCCGCCCGCGGCCGGGCCCCGCTCGCCCCCCTCCGTCTCCCCGGCTCCCCCCCCCCCCCCCGGGAGCCGGGAGTGACGCGCTCCGCAGCGCCGGCCCCTCTCCCCGGGCAGCAGCTGGCTGTCAGCCTCTCCGGAGCGCCGCCAGCCCGGGCCCCCTCCCTCCGTCCCTCCGTCCCTCCGCCCCGCGCTCCCCGCCGCGCCGCCGGGCTGGCGCAGGCCGGCAGGCCCCGGGCTCCGCTCCAGGTAGGCGCCCGCCCGAGGGGGGCTCCGGTACCGACCCCCGGGGCGGCGGGCGGGGGGGGATGCTCGGGGGCTCCACGCGGCCGCGGTGCTGCGGGGCTGGGGAGGAAAGGGGGGGGGGCCACCGGCGGGCGGGGCGGGGCGGGGCGGGGGGGGGGGCGGTGGCCGCGGGGCCCGGCCCCAACTCTGGGGGGAGCGGCCGCCCCGCGGCCCCGGGAAGTTGCGGGTCGTCCGCCCGGCTGCCCGGCGGCGGGGGGGGGAGGGCGGCGCGTCCTTCCCCGCGCCCGGCGCGGCTTCCCCGCGCCCGGAAGAGCACAAAAGCGCCGAAGAAAGTGGGAGGAGGCGGCGGCGGGAGCGCTCCCGTCCCCGGCCATCCCCGGGCACCGGCCCTGCGCCGCCATCACCACCAGCCCCGGCCCCGGGCGGGGATTGTGCTGGAAATAGCCGCCTCCCTGGAGGTAAAGCCCTACTTACGTGTCAATCCTCGCCGCACGCTGAGCCCCGCACACGCGCGGGCAGGGCTCCATCGCGGGTGTATCTATTTACCTGCGGGTGGGGGTAGGACCGCCACGGGGACTCTCGCCCGGCGCCTCGCACCTCGGTGCTGCGGGGACACACGCGTGGGAACCGCGTCCCACCGGGGTCCCGTGGCCGCCGGGGAGGGTGGGGACACGGGGACCCCCGGCCGCTCAGCCCACAGCGCTGCTTCTTTTGGCCACCGCCTCCAAAACCGGGTCCGTCGCCCCCCCGGACTCTCGCTTCCCGGTGCTGGGGGAAGAGCAGAGTGCCCTTTCACACCGCGCGGTATCAGGCACCGTCCCCACCTCGCATGGAAAAGCAAACGCCTGTGAGCAAGTTCAGGTGCGGAGGAGGCAGGTGCGGGGCTCCAGGGTGGTGGTGGGAGTCGTGCAGCCCGGTCCCCCCCTGCCCCGCGTTCAGCACCTCCTCGCTGAACAGCAGGAACGGGTCAGCGGCTCCGGGAAGGGGCTGCGGGGTCGCCCCCCGCCCTGGCAGCTCCCTGCGCCTCCGGGCTGTGGGAATGCTCGGGGGGTTCCCAGAAGAAGAGCTCTTAGAGAAGGGGGAGGGGGAGAAGGGGGATGAGCTTCCCTTCCTCTTCCATTTGCCGTTTGCCGTTAAAATTAACTGTTTTGCCCATTTTCGGGAGCTAAGAAATTACTCGGGTTTTGTCGGGTCCCGTAGAAATCGGCAGAAATCGCGGTAAATAAGGACGTAAGTGACCTGACAAAGAGCGCCGGGGATATTCTCTTTGGTGTGGGAATTGTACACACGAGTAGGCAGCGCAGTCACAGCTCACCGCCACCACAGCCCGCGTACAACCGTGTGCTGTGAGGCTTCTCGCGTCTTTGAAGCGATGACCACCACAGTATTCGTGGCTGCAGTACCAATCTTTGACCCGGAGTGTTTTATCTTCCATTAGTAAGCCTTTCTCTGCGCTGAACTGGTTAAGTTAGGGTCAAATCTGGTTCAATACCTTCTTGGCATGCTCAGAGGGCTGGGTTTAAACAGTGGCTGAGACGGAGATGAGGCTGCCTTCCTGAGAGCTCGTCCCTGCGCGTCGCTGCCGGGGGTCACGGTGCGAGGAGCTCTGCCCTGGCCAGGTTTGGCAGGTCTGGGGTCTGCCTGTGCCGGGTAGGTCGTGCACGGCACCGGCGTGGCAGTGGAGCAGCTCTGGGGGCTGGCAGTCACGCGTTGCCTTTTGTTGATTCTAAAAACACGGCTGGTTCTGGTGGGAAGCTGAGCGTGGCTGTGTGCTGGGGAGGTTGCGCGGCACACAGCCTCGGTTCCTGCTCCGCGGAAGGAAATCCCATCGGGATAGTAGGCTGTGGCGTGAAAGGACATGCTTTAAAATAAAAGGACTTAAAGAGAGAAAATAAACCGTCCTGAGACTCGGAGCTTGGAATATTAAACGTGAGGCACAGCATGTAAATGACTGGAGAGAGACTGCAAGGCAGTCCCCGAGAAACTGAGCCTGTAAAATAAGCAGGTTACCGATAGTCTTTGCATATATTTACGAGGTTATAAGAGTAGCTTCCCCCCCTGCCCTGCTCCAGCCCGTGCTGTGGGAGGTTGTTCTCCAGGAGGGAAGAGCTTTGGTGAAGAAACATTGTCTAGCAATTACAGCTTTGCAGTCCGGAGAGCTTGATTAGGTTCCTGGATCTGCCAGCGGCTCGCTGTGTTCTTGGATCAGCCAGGGTGGCTGTCAGTACCCGGAGTTTCCAGCTTATAATACGAGGAGTAGTTTTCTAACTCGCAGTGAAGTTGGGGAAGCTCAGCGGACGCTTGCAGGCACACTGCTTGAAGATCGTGAATGGAAAGTGGGACAGAAATGTGGAGTGTGAGCCCTGCACATGTGAGTGTCTGCCTCTGCTGGGTAGAAAATATTGGCTGTGAATGTCTGTAGAGCAGCTGTGAATGTTGGGCTGTAGATAAGGAGAGAAGCAGGGATTTTGTTTTCCAAACCCTGAGTGGTGCCGGGAGCCCTGTTCCGATGTTTGGGTGTGCCCTGTGAGTGCAGCAGCAGGATCCGACTTCCCCTTGCAGACAGGAGCTCTGCTGCTTGACCCTTGATCGCTCAGTCCCTTGAACATTGGAAACAAAGCGATGGGACTTTACTGCGGGGTGAGATCTCTCCCGAGAGCTGGGAAAGGCAGGAAGGAGGAGGGCGGCAGCAGCAGAGCTGGTGCTCAGGGTTTGGCTCTGGGCTGGCTGCTTGGGGCGCCAGTGGCACTTCCATCTGTGCCACGAGTGGTGTGGAACTGGGGAAAAGGCAGCAGGTCCTGAGACAGGCACTGGTAATGGATTGCATTCTGTTTTCTAATGAAAGTTTCATTTGAAGTTTGTTTACAGGAAAGAAGAAATTAGCAGAGGGAATTCTCCTGAGAACTCGGAGAGGAAAAAGAATGAGCTGCCTGACTTGCAAGCCAAAAGAGGGTGGAAGGGTAGATTAGATTTACCGTATTGCTCCGAGTCATGGTTGTTGCTGCTGTTGAGAAATGCTTCCTTGTTTGGCTGAATGGGGAGCCCACTGCACGGCTCAACCATCAGCCAGCTTACTGGCATCCAGGGAGATTCAGAGCTCCCACCTAGCCAGAAATTTTGATCCTGCTCTGGTGTCCTGTGCTTTGAGGCTGGATTTGTGCTGTGCTGTGCTGCTGTCCCTCTGGTCCTGGGCTGTGGCTGGGCAGCTGGTACTCTGGATGCAGCTGCTGGGGCCTCCTGTCCCTGGGGTTGTCCCTGGGATGAGGAGGCAGTGCCAGCAGTTCATGGGCAGCGCTTGGAGGTCACAATGTTTAACCTTCAGTCTCCGAGGGGTGTCCTGAGACAGGAGTTTGCTGGTGGCCTCTGCTGTCCCTACAAGCAGTGAGGAATGCAACCAAGGGCTAGTGCAGGATGCCAGAGCTGGAGTGATGAGGATGGCCAGAGGCACACTTGAGGCTGAGGCTTTTCTCTTTCTTTAGTAAAGAGGCACAAAGGTGTGAGGAGTTCCTGGGGCACTGTGGTGTGGGCAGAGCCGGGTGGCTGCCCAGACCCAGCAGGCAGTGGATGCTGTCTCCACAGTTTCCACTGCCAGGAAGGGTTCCCTGCTGCCACCTGCACATTTGGCTTTGCATTCTGTTGGGGTGGGTTGTGCAGTAGGAGCTGTGAGATGCCGGGAAGTTCATCCTGTTGGCATTTTGGCCAAGAGTATTAGTGCTGGAAAGCCGAAAGATCTGGCTGGAAAGCAGGGGGTGATTTTCTGCTGGTGGCTGAATCCTAGACTGGCGAACGTGTGACAGCCTTGTTTAACTTGAGTCATTTATAGCTTATCAGTTTCTGGTTTGATAGCCACAGTATTTCTAATAATAGGCAAATGTTATTGCACCTCGAGAGAATTGTACACATTTATAAGGTGCTTTACATTGCATGTGCATGCGAGGCATCCTTCGTGTCACTGCTTCTCCCCCATGTGTGAGTGCATGGAGAACGTGATGCCTCCTGGGTTGTGGTTGGGGTGCTGAGGCTGGATGTCCTCTGCAGCTGAGCCTGAACAACCTAAAAACATCGTGGGTCGCTCCCCGGACTCCTCCTCCTCACCGGACAGGTGAGAGACTGTGGGCAGCAAGGACCTTGGCATTTGCATTTGTCTCTTAAGCCTGACAGTAATCTTAAGTAAGCCTTGTGAAGAAGGCCAGATATTAGGGTGGCTGCCTCCCTGCAAATGATTATAATAAAGAGACTATTTATAGTTTGCAACAGGGAGACCTTTGCAGTTCTGTTCCTGTACGTACAAGATGGAGTTTCTGGAGAGGCAGGATTGCTTTGTGGCTAGTGTGGCAGTGAAGCTATTGTGAGCCAGGGATGATGTGCCTGTCTTTACCTTATGCCCTCCTGCTCAGCTCCACCTGGGCACAGGGGGGCTGCTCAGGGACACCTGATGGTCCTGGGGTCAGGGTCTCCCTGTGGGGGGCATTCGTGGATCTGAAGCCCTGTCCGTCTATCCATCAGTCCATCCCTTGGTGTGTGCAGGGTTTCACAAGCCATAAATTCCAGGAAACTCCCCGGGAGGCACATGGACAGAGTGGGCTGGGGGCTGCACAAGCCCTGAGCCAGCAGATGTGTCTGCAGGGACGAAGAGCTGGGAGGAAAAGCACAAACCTGTATTTAAAGACATTTGTTTGTTCACAATAAAAACTATCAGCCAGCGGCAGCCGGACGGGGCCATTTTTATGAGGAGCAGGCGTAGGTTGGAGGGGTGCTGCCAATTACTGCTTACACGGAAAGGGAGCGGGATTGTATTTTATCTCAGGACCAGGGGGAGGGTAAAAAAAATAAGAGCAGAGAGGTTTACAAGCCTTTGAAATGTTTCAATCAAAGGAAAGCAGAGTTGAAAGTGGTTCTGGAAACATTTTCGGTGTTCCCCTGCACCCCAGGGCTGTCTGTGCCCCTGGCTTTGGGAGGGGAGCACGGAGAGGAGGGCAGATAAAGGGATCACCAGCAGGACCGTGTCCATAAGGGAACACGTATCTGCTTCCTCCCAAGCTTTGCATTGGGAGAGTTCAGCCTGGGGAGGTCCCACAGCCCCTCCTCTCATTCAGGATCTCAGTGCTGCCTTTATGATGATGGTTTTGAAATCCTGTGGCTGACCTTTCCGGTGCTGGAAGCGATCCAAGGGCTGTGTCTCAAAGTACTGTAAAGGTTAGTGAGAAGGGAGAGAGAGGGAGAGAGAAAATGTCCTTTGAGCTGCAGAAGTGGGAGAGAGGAATGTCATCTATGCCATCGTCAGGGAGCAGGCGGCTGGCTGGGGTCCCTGGCCTGAGCCGGGGTGTCCTTGCATCACTGGGATCTTGCTCCTCCAGCCCCTTCCCAAGGTGTGTGCTGTCATTTTTGATCAGAGCAGTATCCCTCTGGAGAGGTCTGGAGGAGCCTCCTCTGCAGCATCAGGCAGTGCAGATCTTTGTGTCCAGAAGCTGCTCCTGCTGCTACCTGTCCTGTGGTGATTCCTCATGTAGCAGATGATTTGATCTCAGAAAAGTCCAAGTTGTTTTATGGAGCCATTTCTTGCCTGTCCTCAGCTCCCCCACACTGCTGCCTCGCCAGGAGCACGCTGGGGTGGATGGAGATTAAAGGGTAAACTCCAGGGCTCAGCCATCCGCTCCTACAGGATGTGAGCTCTTTCTAATTGTCCTCAATTAGAGACAGTGCCATTGCTCAGGCAAGTCTTCAGGCAGGAAGCAGAGCCCTGGTCCCCGCTGGGGCAGCCACCTCGCCCTGCACAGGGAAGGGCTGCTTGCTGTGGCCTTGGGAAGCCCAAGGGGCCAGCAAGGCTTCTCAGGGCGGGGAACAGGAGCTGCCCACCCAATTGTTTTTAGGAAAGAGTGTGCTGAGGAGATGTTAAAGCCAGAGAAAAGAGGAAAGGAAATAGCTCCATGAGTTAACCCTTTCCTGTTTGCCTCCAGGATGAGACGTCGGTGAGCAGCGAGGACTTTGATATGAACGACTCCACATGGATCTCAGCTGACCAGCACCTGAACTCCAGCCTGAGCCCCAGCCAGGACGAGAGCATGCGTAGCCCACAGAACCTGCACGGCCATGAGGATGGTGAGTGCCCTGGCAGGCGGGAAGAGCCCACACCTCTGCCACAGGATGTTTTTGTGACTTATTAAACATTAACCAGTCCTTTCTGATCAGGTGTCCCACCTGTGGGATGGATTTCATATCAGCTCAGAGCTGGCTTCCAGTACTTCCAATTTAGCCTCTGGGTTCCTGCTCAGCCAGGGCCCTGTCCAGCTTGGAGCTGATGGTCCTTCTGCTTGGAGCTGTCTCCCAGTTCCTGCAGAAAGAAGTCACTAACTCCCCTTCTAAGGGGAAGACTCAGTTCCCCAAATTCTCTTCCCAAGTGATGAGGAGAGCACTGTTCTGAGTACAGGGAGGATGCCAAGGCTTTGCAGCACAGTCATAGGTTTCTGTGTTTGGGAAGCTGCACTTTTGACAGGTCTTGCATCCCCCAGGCAAGAAATTGTGAATAATCTGCAGCAGCCACAGCAATGTTGTGCGGGGTGAACGTGGGTGTCTCCTCCCTCGGGGCAGGCAGTTGGAAGGGTTGAAAGCAGCACACTCGGGCTGGGTGGGAGGAAGAGTTTTGTGAAGAGAGGTGGTGTGTTGCGTCTGTGAAACACGCAAGCTTAAAATAAAAGAGCAAGTAAATAAGTGGTAGAAGTATGAGTTCAGGTCAGAGTTCGTTGCTGTGATGCTTGGGAAGATTTGGTGGTTGGACTGTTACTGGCTTTGGCTCAAGAGGTTGAACCCCTCATTGTCCCAGCCTGGCTGCTGCTGGGGCTGCAGGAAGGAACAGAGGAATTTGAGGAACAACTGAGACTGGGTCGGTCCTGCTTTAAGAAAGGGGACTGGAAAACCACCCCTAAGGAAACAAAAGGCGTTTGTGCTGGCAGGTCTCTCTGGGGTAGCTTTTAGCCAGTGGTGTGGCCAGTGGCAGGGATGGTAGAGACAGAAAGGGCAACAGGGACGCTGCTCTTTTCAGTCCCACAGACAGCAAGGCCACTGCTCTCCTCAGTTCAGTGAGTTGGTGGAATTTCTGTTTCCATTGCAAATCTGCAGTTTGGGGAAACTGCTGGTTTTCCCTAGCCAGCCCCAGCCCCGGAGCCTGGCAGCCTTGGTGAGGATGTGAAACCTGACTGCACAGCACTGCATCCCAGTGGTGGGATGGACATGGGCACTTCTTCTTGCCCAGGGCCCCAGGGGTCTGTGTCTTGGCAGGAGGAAGAGTGTTTTGGTGGTGATGCAGTTGCTCACACAGAAGGTTTTGGCTCTTCAGGACTAGGCTGCAGCCTGCACCCCAACAAGCCCAGCCTCTCATCTCTGCAGCCTGACTGGGTCTCTGTATCCCCTGAACTTTGCCATTCTCCCATTGGGACATTTCAGGCTTGTGACTTAGCCCTCACAACTGAATTCCCAAGTCTCATTTACAATCTAGAATGACACAGTTTTGATCCCTTTGCTGAACACTGTTATTCAACAGGACAGTAATTTAATAAGGTTCTCACGTATTTAGGTAAATCAAGATGTTCTCACTGAATCTAAATCCTCTCTCTCTCTGCACCCTCTTAGGAATTGCTTCCAATTTTTCATGCCCTGTGGTTTTCCTTCAGAAGCAGTTGTCCTCTTTGGGTCTCTTCTTGGCTCCTTTTATTTCTTTTGTAAGGTTCAGTGATGAGAAATAAAGCAGAAATAGCAGAAATAGTCCTGTAGGAATGCAGATGTCTCTGGTGTCAGCATTGGCTGTACTGGGTAGACTTTGGTGGATCAGAAGTGATGGTGTCAAAAAAATAAGCAAGCCAAGCCCAAGGTGACAAATGAGACCCAAAAAAACCCCCCAAAAAACAGGAATTGCAATTTTCAGTAGGCTGTCACACTTCAGAAGCATTTTGCGGACTGAGGTTTTGTGCTTGTGGTGAATGTCCGTGATCTTCATCCGAGCCCTAAATACAGACTGGTGCTGTCTCATGTCAGTCCCTCTGCCAAACGAGTGCTCCCACCCAGGAATGGAGCACACACAAGAGTGGGAAGGGAAGAAGGTCAGAGGGGTAACCCAGGAGGGCAGTGAGTAGTTAAAGGAGAGGAGCACAGAGCAGAGAAGGAGCATGGAGCAGAGGAGCATCTTGTGAGAGGAAAAGCAGATTACTGCTGTGGGGAAGGGAACGTGCACAAAGTGTTGATTACTCTTCAATTTCCTCTTCTCTCAACCTATAAGAACTCTTTTTTTTTTTTTTTTTGGAAACAAATGCATTTTCCAGGTTCACACGAACTTGCTAAGGCTGTGCAAAACATGAGTAAACAGCCCACATATGCAGTGGAGCCCCTGTGGAACCCAGTTGGCCAAGCTGCCAATGCAGTGTGCCTGCACTGGGGCAAGCCCAAGTACTCCCAAGCTGGAAGTTTGTCCACATCTCCTCTGCTCAGTTGTCCCTTGTGCCCTGTAGGAGTCCTGCAAAGCTCCAGCCAGTGCTAAAATGAGCCCCACACATCCCCTGCAGCCAGGCTGGGCGCAGCTCCGAGTATCCTGGCACTGCAGAGGGATCTGGTTGCACACTAAGTCCTTCAGCTGGGAATTTGTTCAGGACTGGATACTCTCTGCCTTCAGGAAAACCTTTTGAGTTACTAAATTGGTCCTGCCTGCTGCTGTTTGACGGGTGTGATGCTTGGAGTGTGTCTTCAGTGCAAGGCTTGCTAAAGTATAAAGTTTTAATGAAGAGTTGCCTAGTAGGAGAGCAGTATCATCTGACATGCTTGTTTAAAAAGTCTTGTTTAAAGGACCAAAGCACCAGCTCCAGGTCTTTTCAAGGCCTAGGAGTGGCGAGTGTTCTCCTGTGGCATAGAGTAGAATAGTTTGAAATCCAGAGAGGTGGAAGAGCAGGGAATTGTCTACTAAATCATCAGAGGTCTAAAAAGCAGCTGGGAACAAAAGCCAACACCTTCTTTGTCCTGGGTGCCCAGAAGCCTTGGCCCAGTACAGCCATGCTACAATTGGTGTCAGCCCCAGAACTACAGGGAGAGCAAAATACACCCAAAGACGTGAGTGGGTCACAGACAGAGCAGGCACTGTCAGGAGAGCCAGAGTTCCTGCTGGGTCAGTGGTCACACGGTGGGACTTGGGACACACCAGCCAGCCCTGAGCAGCGACACTGAACACACACACTTGCTCCTTCCATTTTCCTTTGTTACTCATCCTGCGGGCCCCAGCACGGAAAACGTGAAGCTCCCAGCAACATCCCTTCCCAGTCGGATGTTGCTCACAGCATACGTGCCTGCAGGAAGCCACCGGCTGCCCAAAGCAACAGCAAGATCAACACAAACTCTGCTGCTGAAGCAGAGCTATTGTGCCAGACATCCTGGAGGGACGCATCTGTGGAAGCCAGCACACACTGGGAGCAAAGGGACCCTGAATGCTGCACCATGCCGCTGTCTGGGCCCATCTCCATTCCTAAAGGTGTCCCATGTCCAGTCCCAGCTGAGCGCAGGTCCTAGGCCCTGGTGCTGTGTTGCTGTGGCAATTTGAGCTGAGCTCTGTCCAGCCTCAGAGCCTGTCTGCTTCCACAGGTGAGCACTGCACTACAAACCTCCCAGTTTGGCCAGGTGTGTGGGGTTGAGCAGAGTATCCCACCCACCACAGGGGTGCTGGGTATTCCACACCAGGCCTGCTGTGACTTTATGGTGAGTGCAGTGCTCTTGAAAGTAAAGCAGGAGTCAGACCCCAAACGTCAGTGTGTGACATGGCAAAGTGCTTGAGCTCATATAGAAGAGCCTCTGTCTTGCCCACTAACAGGATCCACCTTGCTTTGTCCCTGGCTGTACATCCTGCTCCACTGCCCAGTAGTAGTGCTCAGCCCAGGTGCAGGGCTTGCTGCTCTCCATCCTCTTTTGAAAAACTGGGAAAACTCCTGGGAGTATGGTGTGCTTACTCTGTGTGGGGGACATGGGGTTGCTTCATGGTACCATGTTGGACTGATCCCCTTCTGCTGAGATTCCCCACGTGCTGTCCTCGCTTGACTGGCAGCATCCCCGCTGAGTTTGCTCTGGCTGGAGCAGCAGTGGCTAATCCAGACCTTGGAGAAAGGACTTTCTTAACCTACTTAACTGTGAAGGCACACACTTCTTGGGGGCATCCCTTGAGGCAGCTGGCCAGGGAGGCTTCTAGGTGTTGGAGCATTCCTCAGGAGTGCTACAAAGAGGGACCTCAAGGACATGTGGGCAAGCATTATTTCCAGATTCTGTCCCAGGGGTTTGTAAGGGATGTAACTTCTCTGGACATGTTGCCCTGGGATGTCAGGGATGGCATAGAGCTGTCCCCAGCACAGCAGTCTCTGCTAGTGTGGCACATGTCCTACAGTTCAGGGTCACATTGCTGGCACTTGATGAGATGCCCACGATGTGCTGCACATCACCAGCTCCCCTGAACCGCCAGTCCAGCAGAGCTTTCTGGGGAGGAGCAGCCTCTTGCCAAATGCTGACCAAAAGCCAGGCTCCATCCCCAAGTGATGTCCCACTGCACAGCTTCACTTCTGACAGCTGGCAGCTCACTGTCCCTTCACAGGGCCACTCTGCAGCATTGGATGTCACACACCTCCCAGGGCTTTCCTCAGCCAGCATAACTCTGCTCCAGGTGAATACAAACACCCATTGTAAGCCACAGAGGGAGCCCGGAAGACCATGGGCAGCTGTCTGATGGCTGACTAGTGCAGGAGGTGGCCTGTGTGCCCCAAGACACTTGCTTAGCTCAGGCTGCAAAGTCCTCGCTGTTTCCAGGGCTTTTTGCACTAGTGTTGAATTTTGGTCCCTGAAAGCCGTAGTTCTAAACAAGACTAGGACCAGCAACCAGGCCTTACTACAGCTAGACACAAGATTATCTCATTTTCATTAGAGATATATTTCCTCTTTCTCCAGGGTGTCCCTATGCTGTGCTGGCTCCATAGCAGGAGTCAACAAACATGTCCCTGCCTTGCCTGAGCAGTCTGGGCTGGTGACTCCATTCCCGTCACCTCTTCCAGGGGCACATCTGCTCCTCCCGAGCAAAGGCCCTGGCCTGTGATAAATACCCTCCTTTCGGTGTCCTTTGAAATTTGTCCTTCCCTGATGCCAGGCTGGGGAGTGCAGCAGGGACACTGTGAGCCCATAGTGGCTTTCCCAGCCTGCTACACTGAGCTCAGCTCCAGCTTTCATCCTACTGGTGCATGGAGCAGGGTTTTGGGGGTCTCTTCCTTCATGCAGAGCAGAGAGGATCACCAGGCTATGAGCAGCCAGCACCACCTGTGCCCCTCTCTTGCTCCCCAGATTGAGTACCCCCAACCAGAGGGGTGAATGAGCCCCACAGTGCTGGAGGATAGTCCCTGAAGGATTAGGGGTGCACAGCAGGGTCTCTCTGGTGGTAGGTCTGTGTTGGAGGCACCAGCTCAGCATGAATCAAGCCCAAACCCACCAAACCCGTTTCTTTGGTGTGGGGAGAGGCAGTGCCCAGGCAGCATGGGGCCACGGCGTGTCCCCTCCCTGCAGCAGGATCCGGGTGGCTGCCAGCAACAGTGGCACAAGGAGAGGCTTGGTCTGTGCCACCTCCTTCCTCAGTGTGAGCAAGGGCCAGCTCCTAGCTCAAGCATTCCTTGAGCTGCAAGGTGTCTGGAGGAGCAGCAGTGGGAGAGAAGGAACAGCGTTTGGGAAGAGAAGGGAAAACCAAGGGACAGAGGTTGTTTGTGACAAGGCTTCTCTGTGCAGTGGGAGCTGACGAGCTTTGGTGCATGGGAAAATGTCCAGCACAGGGCTGGTGCGGTGAGATCCCAGTGCCGGAGGGAGCTGCTGCCTCGGGATGGGCAGTGGAGCCGGGGGGAGACGGCACTGGGGGACACCTTTCATGGCAGGGGACAGGGAGGCGGCCGCACAGCGCTGCCTTGTCCGGCCAAGCTCTCCCTGCAGACGCGCATTGTGTCCGGCCGTGCCAGATGTCTGACTCGTCAAGGGCTCTGGTCGAGGCAGGGACCCAGGGAGGCAGTGTGGAGGGTGGACACTTTGTCTGGGACATAACGAGGTTTGCGTTAGCAAAGGAAGACAGGAAATAGAGCGTCTTAACTGGAACCTGGCCAGCCCCAGTGCGCTGCAGCCCTCAGCCACGTTGCTTTTTTCTTTCTTATGCATCTTGGAGGTAAATGCTGGGCAGGACCTGGAAAAAATAGGCTTCGTGCTCTGACTCCGTGAGTGGTGCAGGGCCAGAGCCTCTCCTGCTACTCACCACCCAGTCGTGGGTGTGGGATCCCTGCGGTGCTGGTCCCTTGCCCCTGATGAGTGTGGCTGTAACACCCAACAGTGGCCCCCCCACGGGGCCCCCATTCCCACTCGGTCTCTAATTTGTATTAAGTATCCCTTCCTCGCAGTCTTTCCTCCTCCCCTTCTTCTCCCTCCTTGTCTCTTTTGTGAGTGAATAATTTATGGCACTTTTCATCTTCCCGGCTGTTGTTCCAGGCGAGCAGCGGTGGGATGCTCTGTGCCCTCCTGATGGCCACTCCCAGGGTGTGCAGCTCCATCCTTTTCCGGTGCCATGGCAGGCTGGGAATGGGACAGACCCACCCGCGAGCCACAGGAATTCAGGTGTGGCAGAACCAGTGCCATCACCCATGGAGCCATAGCAGGCTGGTGGATCCATGACAGCCCATGGGGCACCAAGGGTGGGACCTGGCATGGCTGTGACACCCACAACTGCCCAAGCAGGTGGGCAGCAGCCAAGGGAGGGCTGCCCCAAGGCCAGCCAGGGGTCCCATGGCAGCAGGATGTGGGCAGAGCCGGGTGGACCCTGGCCCACTCCATGGTGCAGGGCTGCGGCGAGGTTTCCGTGGGCCGCTGGCTCTTACATAAGCTCATTGTTTCCTGAGTCAAAAGACGTTTTGTCTCTGCTCTGGAGATGTGACAGGAGGAGGAACAATTTGCCCCATTCATCTTTAACTCTGCTCTGGAGAATGGTGCGGTGGCCTGCCCCGGCAGAGACGTTAAACCCAACCACTTCCCCGCCGTAAAATCTCCCGGGGAGCAGGTGTTGGAAATCGCCCCTTCCCCTCCTGATCTGCTCAAATCCAGCACCACAGAAATCAAGGATAATCCAGCAGCCTCTTCAAAATGAAAACGCTGAGCCCTGATTAATTCATTTAATAAGTGACTGATCCCCTCCTCCCCCAGCATCGCGGCCCAAGAAGCCATTTTGCTTCTTGCTCTCCTGGGCTGATGCCGGGGAGATGCCGGGGCTGCAGCAGAGGCACAAGGCTGTTTCCCCACAGCCACCTCACCAGCCTCACCACGTGTCTTGTCATGGCCTGGCCTCTGCAGAGGAGCCAAAGAGGGCAGTACTCCATGGACCTCAGAGCCAGCTGCCTCTGTTGGGCTCTCCAGCCTCACCAGTCTCTCCCACACAGTGCCAGGGTCTGCTCCACCTCCATGCAGCCCATGGAGCCCCAGCTCGAGGGGATTAAACAGGAGAACGAAATAGTCCCGTTTTCCAACCGAAAGATCAAACCGGTTAGAAGTGACATTGTTTTTGCAGTTCCATCTGCTTCAATTAGGGCACGGGGGTGGAGCAGGGGGGCTCCCAATTATCCTCATTAGAGGGGCTCCTCGTGCAGCCAAGCTCCAGCCGTGAGCAGGGAGCTCACCAGGCTCGTGCTGGTTGATAATGAATATATTCATGGCTGCGCAGCCTGGCCTTGCTCGCCTGCTGCTGCTGGAGCCCTGCTCCTGACATGTGCTTTGGGCACTGCTGGGAGATGTGGAAAACCTCTCCAAGCTCCGGAGCTTGGTGGGTTTTGCCCAAATGGAGCCACACCCCTAACACAGCCCCACCATAGCCTGGAGTCCTGACACAGCTGCCAAAGCAATGCAGGAGCCTAAATTTGGTCCCAGCACCCAAGGTGGGAGTGCTCCTGTTCCCTCTCCCCCAGGTCCCACTTTGCTGTGGGGTGCCGCAGACACGCTCAGGAATGGGCTGGAGATAGCTCAGTGAAGCAGCCCAGGGAGCAGCCCCATCCCCATCCCATCCATCCCAACAAGGAAACTGCAGCTCCCTCCTGAGCTCATCTGCATTTTCAGGCTGGCTGTGGCCATTTCTACTTGGACCCAAGGAGTCACCAGTTTGAATTTGTGGCCATTTCTCTGCTCACAATACTGAGATTAAGCCACCACTTTGTGTGTGTAGCTTCTGGGAGAGCATAACGTAAAAATTCAGAAACAAGGAAATATCTGTAGCTCATGGATTTTAAAACCTCATTATTTACGTACATCCATCCTTGCATAAACTAAGTTGTTCTTTTAGTAGGTGCTGGCCACTGATACTAGATTCCCATTTCATTTCCTTATCCCACCTGGTAGGTTCCTAGAGACGATCTTCCTCTTTGTTTGCAGTATCTTTTGCCTGTAGCAAACCCAAGGTTTGAAAATGCAGCAGCATCGGGTGGAAACCTGACGTGCAGCTGCTGCGTGTGTTTTGTGTGACACAAAAGAAAACCTGAGACATGGAGGAATCAGGGTGGTCCAGGTGTCACCCCCAGGATCCTGTCTGGTGTCAGCAGCCACTGCAGGACTGTCACTGCCTTCAGGAATGGGGGGGCCAGAGTTGGGGGCTGTTAGGAGGCTGGAGATGGATGGGCAAGGGCAGATTGGGATGCCCAGGGTGGAGTGGGGGTATTTAGGGCAGATTAGGGATGTCTGGGATAGACTGGGGATGCTCATAGCAGGTTGAGTATGCTTTCATCCCTGCAGGGGTGCCCAGAGGAGGTTGGGGATGACCAGGACAGGTTTGGGGATGTGCAGGACAGGTTGGGGATGCTCAGGGCATCTGCACATTCTTCTCCCAGGTGATGTCTCTCTTGGTACCCTTGCCTGGCAGGGATTTTGTGCCATGGTGGGCCCGCAGCCCTGCTGGTGCAGGTGGCCATGCCAGGGCTGCCGAGGAGCTGAGGGAGGAGGCCCCCACCATCATCCTGGCCACGGCACCGATTGGCCCAGCGCTGTTGCTGTGGCTGTTCCCCAGGCTGATGGTGGGGCCTGGCCTACAGCTCGTGCCTCCGTGCATGGGAATAATTCTCCTTAATCCTTCCGAGAGGCATCACTGGATGAGACTGGAGCCTCCCTCTGGGAGCCCCATCTCCCCTGGCGCAGAGAACAGTGCTGGGGGAGGGACAGCCGCCATCCTGGGCAGGGAGGCCTCTGTGCCTCCAGCCACCTGCCCGCTTTTGCTGGGGGCACAGCCAAGCCAGCATTGCTCCTGCACCCGTGCTGAGGGACAGCAAAACCCTGGGGGGCTCAGCACCAGACCAGTGCCCTGGGCCAGGAGGGGTTTGGGGGCAGAGCTGGCAGCGCCCCAACATCCTGCCCCTCCAGATGCAGCAGGAACCTGTGGATGTGGTCTGAGATGCATCCACCCACTGCAGCCCCACCATTGCAAACACTGGCACAGGAGACTGGAGCTCCTTTTGGGAAAGTGGCTTGGAGGGTGCCCCTGGATAAGTGCTGGCTGCTGAGCCCCTGTGGAGCCCCGCACTCCCTGGCACAGAGAGCTGGGACCAAGGGCTTTTGCCAGGACCCAGCCCCGTGGTGGGGCAGGTGATGCCTGCCACTGGCCCAGAGCACCCGGCACATAAACACCACCCTGGGGATTAGGTCAGCTCTGGTCATCGCTCAGACGAATAAGTGGATCAGCACAAGGGAAAGGAGGGGGAGGGAGCTCTGCTGAGCGGGGAGCTCCAGTAGGGACTTTTTAATTTAGGGGCTCGTGGGGCCAGGAGCCACCTTGGCGCAGGCGCAAGGCTTGGCAGCGAGCACTGGCTCCTGTGGCGGGGTGACTGGGGACACGCGGCGGCAGCCCCGGCCGGCCCCACAGTCAGCTTGGGTGCCCGAGTGTCCTCAAGTGTGTTTATTTTAAGGGATACAAAGTCCTGGGCCACCACAGGGTCACCGCAGCACTAGCCCAGACTTGCAGGAAAGTTTCCCGCAGGTGCTGGCAGGGGGAGGAGGAGGGTGGATGGCAGCAGCTGGGCACCATCCCGCCACCCTGCGCCTGCACACCTTTGGACCTGGCACCCATGTACCAGGGGCCATCGGTGCGGGGCTGCGGCCACTCCACAGTTCCAGCCCATTGTCCCACGGTGGCCAGGCCGGGCTCAGGGATGGCCATCTGCTTGTCGCTGCCGACAGCTTCTTTGTTCACCGCCCAGCGCACGCTGGCGCAGGAAGCGGCTCCCACGTGCTTCACCCTTTCCCTCTCGCAGAGGCACCTAATGAAATAAAGGATTTACTGCGGCGAGGGGGAGGGAAGGGAACAGGCTGAGCAGTTTGAAATGTCGTGCCTGGCCCCAGGGCTGGGCTCCCTGGCCAGGTGCAGGCAGGGTGGGTGCAGGCAGTGCAGTGCTCTCTGCCAGTGCTGGGCTGTTCTTTGGGAGTCACCATGGTGGGAGCAGGCACAGGCAGGGGGATGGTGCCAAGGCCTGGGGTGTGAATGCAGCCAAGATCTGTGCACTGGGTGTGCATGGCACCGCCGTTGCCAGGGCCCTGACATGTTTGGGAGGGGGGGTGGGGGAGGGCCTTGCATATACTGTGGGGATGGCTCTAGGGCATGTGGAAACCAGGAGCAGGACTGTCCACGTAGGGTGTAGGTCACTTGGGCTTGGAGTGAGACAGGAAGGACATCGTGCAGCCCCTATCCCCTCCCTGCAGCAGCATGCCAAGGAGGAGCCTTGCTGGGTGGTGTGCCAGCTGTGAGCAGAACTCCTAATGCTGCTTCAAGGAACCCTGGATGCAGGGTTTTCCCACCCAAGTGAGCCTGTCGTTGTGTGTCATCCCCATGGCCCAGAACTCTGCAGAACTGCATGTCCCTTAACCACCAGTGCTGGAACTTGTCACTTCCCACTACACCCAGCTCCAAACTGGGACAGGAGGACGGCAGGGGACCTGGCAGGGAGAGGCAGTGCCCCTTTCTCCTCCCTGCAATGCAAATAGAAACCGAAAAGGACCAAATTCCAAAGTTCTTATTCAAGCCCAGGCACCATGGCCGAGGGCGGAGGCATGGGGACTGTCACCTGCGGAGGGATGGGTGGCTCAGGCATGGGGCACGGCAGCATCTGTTGTGCTTTAAAGGATGAGGGAGTGGACAGTAGCCTTGCAGGCTTGGGCACCAGCATCTGTACTTCCATTTGCTGCATCGCAGGGCCCAAAGCACAGCAGTGCCAGCCTGGCTCCCAGTGGCAACTCAGCCACCAAGTGAGCCCAGAGCAGCTTCAGGAAGGTGGCTGTAGGGTGCCAAGGGGGTGACCATACATCCTTCCTCCCAGATGACTCCTCGTCAGAGAGCTGCAGTGGGAATGGCTCCTCCACCCTGAACCCCTCCACCTCCAGCAGCACGCAGGGCGACAGTGCCTTCCCCGAAATGAACGGCAATGGCACCGCAGCCCCCATGGATTTCACCGCCTCAGCTGACGACCAGCCCATCAACCTCTGCGACAAGCTCACACCTGCCCACATCACCCCTTCCTACCAGTCTGACAGCTGCAGTGCCGACGGGCTGCGCAGCAGGGTCAAGTACGGGGTCAAGACCACAGCAGAGGTACGGCCTGGGATGGTCTGGGAGAGCCGGGGACATGCCTCACACCCCAGCTACCCCAGAGATGGGCCCTGTAGTGGGCTCACCTCACCCCTGAGCAGCTGTGGGAACCAGTCACCATGTGACAAGGAGCCTCTTCATGCTGGGTTGGGCAGTGTTTCCCACAGGATCAGGCAGAGCCACGGCCCCACCAGCCAGAGCTGCCATTGGGCCACATTGTTATCACAGACTCACTGAGGCCACCATGCTGCTCCCTGCCCAAAGCAGGCAGGAGCTGACATGCAGGGGAGCGTGGCCATGGGTTCATCTCCCTGGGTTGCAGGGGGGTCTTCAGGAGAGGGGACAGATACAGTGAGCTGAGGAGAAAGGGCAGGTTCATGAGGTGAGAGCTGCTGGTGGTAACCCCTGTCTCCTCTCAGTCCCCCCCATACAGCTCTGGCAGCTATGATTCCATCAAGACAGAGGTGAGCGGCTGCCCCGAGGACCTGACTGTCGGCAGGGCCCCCACAGCTGATGAAGATGATGATGACCATGACGACCATGAAGACAATGATAAGATCAATGACTCAGAGGGGATGGACCCAGAGAGGCTAAAGGCCTTCAATGTAAGGAGAGCTCCATGGGGAGGGTGAGCCCACCTGCCTTCTGTCTCAGGGTTCCCACCACCTACCTTCTCATTTGCAGATGTTCGTGCGCCTTTTTGTGGATGAGAACCTGGACCGGATGGTTCCCATCTCCAAGCAGCCCAAGGAGAAGATCCAGGCCATCATCGAGTCCTGCAGCCGGCAGTTCCCCGAGTTCCAGGAGCGGGCGCGCAAGCGCATCCGCACTTACCTCAAATCCTGCCGTCGCATGAAGAAGAACGGGATGGAGATGGTGAGTGGCCACCCCAGTGCCCTGCCCCTCATCCCAGTGCCCAGGGCAGCACATCCCTGAGCATGATGTCTGCTTGTGTCCCTGCAGACCAGGCCTACTCCACCTCACCTGACCTCAGCCATGGCAGAGAACATCCTGGCCGCTGCCTGCGAGAGCGAAACACGGAAAGCAGCCAAGAGGATGCGGCTGGAGATCTACCAGACCTCCCAGGTATGGTGCTGGCAGTTGGAGGTGGGTGAGGAACAGAACTGTCAGTGTCCTGTGGTGGGTTCAAAGTCTTTCTGAAAGTCTGAGGGGCTGCAGAGCAGAACCCCATGGTATGTCAGGCCGGTGGGGATGGGAATGCTGGTTTGGATAGGCCACACTGCAGTCACAGGACACCAGGCTTCCCTGCACTGTCGGTCCTGCTGGCCACAGAGGACAGCCAGGCTCCTTGCTGGACTAGGTCTGTGTTTCCCTTGTGCAGGACGAACCGATCGCTCTAGATAAGCAGCACTCCAGAGACTCCACAGCCATCACCCACTCCTCCTACTCACTGCCAGCTTCATCTTACTCCCAAGACCCAGTGTACATCAATGGAAGCCTGAACTACAGTTACCGTGGCTACGGGTCCCTGGGGGGCAGCCTGCAGCCCCCCTCATCCCTCCAGACAGGCAACCACAGTAATGGTAAGTGGCTGTGCCAGTGGCACAGGGAACCCACCCTGGCATCCCCTCTGCCTTATGTCCAGGCAGTGCACCAGGAGCTCCTGGCATCCCCCACCGTGGGGTTGAGCTTGTTGCTAGAGGAGAGGCAGTCATGGCAGCACTTGTCCCACTGCTGCACAGAGCTGTTCCAAAACCCCTTATTGTCCCTTCTGTCTGGTGGCTCTGCTCACGTCATCAGCAGGTGGTTAATTGTTGAACTGCACTTGGAAGGACGGTTTGGGTGGCACTGGTGGAGGGAAGGAGTGTCACTTAAAAAAAAAGGAGAATCTGTACCAGATTATCTGTTAATTATTAACAAGGGCGGGCACTTATCGCTGCCCTGATCTCCTGCTGGTATGAGCCGTTCTGCTCTCGGGGATGGGGACAGGGTGAGGGGCACAGCCACAGCTCAGGAGGGCTCTGAGGGTCTGAGGACTGCCTGAGAACAGTTGAGGAAACTGGACTGATTCTGCAGGGCAGGAAGGTGGTAGGAGAGCATAGGCAGAGCTTGAGATTAGAAGCAGGTGAACAGAGCAGAGTATCCTGGGCCGGAGCAGGGCACACAGGAAGGCTCCAGGGTACCTAGTGACTCGCCCACACCTGGAGCTAGAGGTATGGAACGAGACCAAGTGTTTCCTCTAGCTCTGTGCTGCAGCAGTGGTGGTCGGAGGGGCTGGATCCCTTGCCAGTCCTTGTCTAGTCCTTGCGCAATCCCCCAGTTGCCACTGCCTGTCCTGGTGCGCTCTGGGCTCCTGCCCCAGCCCACCCTGACGGGAGCCAGGATTTGGAAGGATGTGATTTCCGGAGGCCTGAGAGATGCCTGTCTGGGATTAACTCTTATCATCCCTTCCTAATGCTTCTTAACCCTGAATAAAGATCCTGTCCCGGCCTCCAGCTGCTGAGACCTAATCCTCACAGCAATGGTTCCTCCCCAGAACAGCACAGGCACCTGGTCCCCTGCTGCCAGGCACCCTCCTTTGGCTCCTCCATGTGGGACAGTGAACATGAAGGAAGGACCCTGAGCAGGCCCAGGAGGAGCAAACAGGCCCCAGGTGCAGCACTCAGCAGCAGCTTGCCTTCTTTCTTTCTAGGGGATTTTTAAACCTCTGGTTTGTAGTTATCTTTTTCTGAAGGTCTTGCCCGGTCCTTCAGAGGGAAGAGCACTTGGGAAGGAGCTGCCTCTTCTCCTCCCTCTGAGCAGAGGCCCCGCAGGGCTTTGCTGCCCAGAAGTGTCTTCACCCTCCATCCCCCACCTCAGGCAATTCTTGCTCAAGCCCACATCCCAGCTCTCAGCTCCTTCCCCCTTGGTGAGCTGGGAAACAGGCTCAGGCTCAGCTTACTGCTGCCTTTTCTGTCCAGTGAAATTGCTTTCGCATGAGAGCCTCCTCCTTCTTCTCCTCCTCCTCCTTCTCCTCCTCCTCCCCCGCTTTGAAGCTCTGGTTCTCTTGGCATGGAGCACTTCTGCTGGTGCTGTTCCTCCCGCAGCTCCAGCATTGCTTTCCTTGAATACTTTCCATTCCACCCAGGGGGATGAGCTCCCCTCCCTGCCACCATCACCAGTGGCACCCACCTGGACTTGGGGGCAGCTGAACTCCCCCATCCCAGTTTGCAAACAGCCACAATACCCAGGCCTTGCCCCCATGGCTGTCCCAGGAGCTCAGCTATCCCAAAGCCTTTCTCCAGCATCACCAACTGCTCCATCCGCCTGCAGCACCCACATCACAGCCCAGGGATTAGTTCAGTGTTTTCTCTCCTTCCCTCCATGCTGCAGCCTCGCCAGCCTCCTCTCCCTGACTACTGTCACATCTCCAGTACGTCTCTTGGCACTTCTCTCCTCATTTCCAATTGATTCTGTGTTTCTTGCTCTTTGTTTTGCTTCCCTTACTTAGTCCAACATGAAGCTAAGTCCACTTTTCCCTCTGCTTTTACCTGCTGGGGTCACTCGTCAAGATAAATCATGGAAGCACAGCCCATGTGGGATGTTACTCCTCATATGCATAGGGAAAACCAGAACCTGAAAGGCAATTTCGATGGTGCAAGTGCCAACAGGAGCTGGCTTACCTCCCGGCAGACCCTCTCTTCACAGAGCTGTGGGCCAGGCTGCAGGATGGGATTTTTGTCATGTTGGCTCTTAGACCTCTTTATAGAATCACAGAATTGTTTGGTTTGGTAGAATCCTTAAAGTTGACTTCACTCCAACCCCCTGCCACAGGCAGGACACTTTCCATTAGAGCAGATTGCTTCAAGCCGTGTCCAACCTGGCCTTGAACACTTCCAGGGATGGGGCAACCACAGCTTCTCTGGGCAACCTGTGCCAGAGACTCGCCAATCTCACAGGGAAGAATTTGTTCCCAATATCCCATCTAAGCCTACCCTCTGTGAGGTTGAAGCTGTTGCCCCTTGTTCTGCCACTCCATGCCCTTGTCCAAAGTACCTCTGCAGCCTTCTTGGAGCCCCGTTAGGCACTGAAAGGAGTTCTAAGGTCTTCTCCTCAGAAGAAGACCTCTCTCCTCTCCTCTCCTCTCCTCTCCTCTCCTCTCCTCTCCTCTCCTCTCCTCTCCTCTCCTCTCCTCTCCTCTCCTCTCCTCTCCTCTCCTCTCCTCTCCTCTCCTCTCCTCTCCTCTCCTCTCCTCTCCTCTCCTCTCCTCTCCTCTCCTCTCTTCTCTTCTCCAGGCTGAGCAACCGCAATTCCCTCAGCCTGTCCCCCTAGCAGAGGTGCTCCAGCCTTCTGGACCTGCATTCCTGTTTCAGAGGCAGTGAGTTGCTGTTCTGGTGTCTGTGAGAGCGGGAGCTCCTCACATTATCTGGGCACTGTGGGGACCTTTCAAGTGGTGCAGAGGTCTGGAATCACAACAGATGAGCATGGGAAAGGTTGTTGTACCTGAGCTTCCCTCTCACTTTTTCTTGGCAGGTCCGACCGATCTCAGCATGAAAGGTGGGGCCTCCAGCACAGCCCCCTCCAACAGCACCAGCCGGGGCATGCAGGCAGCCCAGCTGAGCCCCACGGAGATCAGCGCCGTGCGGCAGCTCATCGCCGGGTACCGGGAGTCGGCGGCATTCCTGCTCCGCTCTGCAGACGAACTGGAAAACCTCATTTTACAGCAGAACTGACTCCCCGTGTCTACATCGCTCCTCGGTCGACAAGACAATTTATACCTGCTAGAAAGAGGCTCCTGGCGGTGCCCTGCTCAGGACCACCACTGTCCTCCCACCACGTGGTGGGCACATGTAGTTTTAGAAGGTGGGATCCAAAAGACCTGTTTTCTTTTACACTCCAAGCACCTGGGACTTCAGGCACAAGGACACGTTTTGGAACCGTACCAACACCCGTGCCTCTGGCTGACCAGAAGCCAGCCCTGCAGCTTGGAAGGATGTGGGACTTTGAAGGGCAGAAGGGAGCCTGGGGAGGTTTGGGGCTGCAGATGTATTTAGAATAACCTTTGTGGACCCAAATGTTAGATTCCCATCCCTGGATAATTTCCAAGTCTTAGGTGAGCTGAATCACATATTTATTGAGAAATGGACCCTCCTCTCCCCTTAGTAATTTATTTTTCTGAAAATGGATTCTTTTGAGTTTGTACAGATTGCCAGTTTTTTGTCTGTCTGATCAGAAGGAATTTATTCCTGTGAAATAACACATTCCATATCACTACACTACTAATTTCCAGGCAGCTTTGCCTGTTTCTCTGGTGAACCCTTGTCCCACACGGAGCAAGTTTGCCATCCAGCCCTTGACATCGAGGCTGCTCAGCCTCCAGTGAGCATAGGTGGGAGCTGAAAAGCAGCGCAAGCATCCTGCTTAGGCCTTTGTTCTTAGGGGTCCTGTAGCAGCAATGGGGTCTGAACCTCCCACAGAGACTTGGCAAGCTCAGCAGACCTCCGGCTGGAAGGACATCTCGCACTCATTAAAGTCATTGCAGATAAGAGAAGGAAGGAAGGAAGGAAGGAAGGAAGGAAGGAAGGAAGGAAGGAAGGAAGGAAGGAAGGAAGGAAGGAAGGAAGGAAGGAAGGAAGGAAGGAAGGAAGGAAGGAAGGAAGGAAGGAAGGAAGGAGATACCTGAGAAACACTGTTTTGCAGTCACCATCCGTACTCTACCTCACACTCCATTGTGGGCTTCTTCCAGGACTGGCCGTGCTGGTCCTGGGGGACAGTGAGTGTTGCAGACATGGGGATCGTGTTGAGGAGGCTGGAACCTCCGGCTGGGGTCCTGCTGCACCCGGCCGTGCGCTCCGCTCCGTCTGCAGCCAGCCCCGGGGGAGCACCGGGATAGGAACCCCGGGACCCGCGGGGGTGTGAGGCAAGGCAGCCCCAGAGCTCACCCCAGAGGTGAGCTGGAGTGGTGACCGCCCCCTTCTGCGGGAGAGGCGGGCAGCATTGAGCAGCAGAACTGACAAAGTCCTCTCCAGGGCCCAGGATCCTTCCCCCTCCCTGCTCACAGTCCTGGAACAAGCCCACAGTTCCCAAAGTGTGGAAGAACCGTAGTCCGATGACCATTCTGCCCTGTTTCCACCCCACCCCACAACGATGCACTTCGTTTTGCTCAGTGCAATACCTACTGCCAGTGCTGCTAACCCAGGGACCTCGCTCCGGCCAGGGGTGCTGAGCCCAGCCCAGCAATGCAACGTGCTCTGGAGCTGTGCAGAGACCAGCAAGGGTCCCGCTGCTCCCTGTCTCCTGCAGCCCCCTCACTTGGCTGAAGTCCACACCATGAGATGGAAATTCGATAAGTGTAAAGCTGTTTTGTAGGTAGAAACTTTCTTGATTTGGAGCCAGTTTTTATCTTATTTTTTGGCCACTTGGAGCCAGTGGCCAGGGGCTGCTGTTCCAGGGGCCAGCGCTGGTGGCACAGGCTTGAGCAGCTGCTGGTCTGGCCAGGAGCGGGCCCGGGCAGTTCCCCTGTACCCTCTGACCCCATGAAGCTCCACACACTGGAAGAGAAGCAAAACTTCACCCTGCTGTTAGTCTCAGAACAGAAAAGCTGCTGGCTCCTGAGGCCAGGTGTGCCTGGCCCCACAGCAGAAGGGATCAACCGTTGCATTGACTGTTTTCCCCAAACCTTCAAACTTTCCGTAGCATTTGGAGAAAAGGGACCCAGCCCCTCACGGTGGGGTGCAGCTGAGGGGTCTGTGCAGAGACGAGGTGATGGTGGCTCTTAGATCTGAGCCGGTGCTGGAACCAGGAGCATCGTGGCCACACCCATCCCCTCCTGCCCGCAGCAGCGGAGCGTGGGGAGGGGGCCCCGGGGACGCCAGCCCCCAGCCAGGGCTCAGACTTAACGTTTTCCCCAGCACTTCACAAGCCTGCTAGGTTTGTCCACTGCATCCTCCCATACTTGGAATTTATGTAAATATTTATTTTTGTGTGAATACCATGAAGTAACAAATCTTTGACAAAATCTGTAACCGCAGCCATTTGTGAAAGTCTTACCGTTCAGGCAGGAGAGGCAGAGACAATCGCTGTCCTGGGATTCTCCCTCTCCGTGGTCTCCCACCCACGCCCGTGCCTCCCTCCTTGCCAGAGGCAGCGGAACCTTTAGCCATAAGTTTGCCATCAGTTCGTACTGAAACAGGGGTAACCCAGGGGCACATGGACAGACCACCAACAGCCACAGTTGGGTTAAGTTTTATTTATCCAAGTCACTCCTGATCACCTCTGAACCTGTCTCGGCACGTGTGGAAGATCAGGAGCGCTCACACGTGGTCAAACTGCTGTAGAGGATGCCACGAAGGAGGGTGCCCAACACCACCCTGTCCCAGCACCTGATGTTCGTAACCTGCAGCTGAATGGTACAGACTCAGATTCCCAAAGCCCTGGTGACAGCCACATCTGGGACAAGTTGTGAAGCAAATGGGATTGACTCCGAATTCCTGTCAGGGATTTTTCTTTTTTTTTTTTTTCTTTTTTTTTTTTGTGAGTCACAGCGTTCTGGTTCCTTTGGCATGAGCTCCACAGACATCTCCGTGCTCTGCAGCTGCTCCATGCTCCACCGTGGCTCCCTGTGCTCCGGGACTGTTCACAGCCACATTCCTGCGCTCTTGCTGGGCAGGACGGGGTCAGGAATTGCTAGTCCAGGTTCTCAACAAGAAGGAACAAGCAGGAGCAGAATACACCAGCTTTCCAGATATCTGAGAGGTTGAAGGAGAATGCTGGGTTAGCAAATGGTCTGGATGGTCTTGGGTTTGGTTAGGAAAAGCTGATCACTGGTCAAAAAAAGAGATTTTGTTTTTTTTGTAAATTTGATTTTATTTCAACACACCCATCCTGTCCTGGATGTGCGGTTCCCATGATGCTGTTTCTCTATGGGATAGAGTTCCCGGGGTTGTGAGCAGATGTAACTTGTACCTCCCTGATCCCAAGGGCCACTTCCCTCCCGGAGCGGCCATCGGATTTAGTACCAGTTCATGGAAAAAAAAAAATGCTGCTTTGAACTCAGAGGGTTAATATACTTTTGATTTGTAATTTTTTGTAAAACTTTTTACAAGGTAGCATAGTATTTCACCAGACACCAACTACAATCCGTCCATGGTCTGATTTTTATATAATTTAGTGGTGCTTTAGAAACTTTTGTTCGGTTGTTTCGGAGCTGCACAGCTCAGTTCTTCGCCTGTATCTACCTAAGACCAATGTGAACCTTTGTATTTTTGCTCCTAATTTTGGACTCAGTGAAAGTGTACTGTTTACATGTACAGAACTCCCGACCCTGTGTGTTCTGCCAGACCTGCTGTTGAAGAGGAAGCTGCCCCTCACCCAGTTCGTCTGCTTAACCCAGCCACAGCCTCACCCATCCACCGCCACGCGCCCGCTCCGAGGGACACCCCACCAAACCCAGACACCCTTTAAGCAATTCTGGGGTTTGCACAAGCTGTTGTGTTTGTATTTTTTTTTTTTTGTTTTTTCCCCCCAGTAGTTGTACGGATCAGCTGCAATTCCAATCGGGAGCTGATCCGGAGCTCTGAATCACCAGATTTGGGCAGTGCTGCTGCCTCCCCATCCTCCTCCTCCTCCTCCTCCCGCACAGGCAGGAGGGTGGCGCTGCCCGTAGGGTCCAACTGATGTAGGGGGGCAGTGGAGGGAGCAGGGGGAAAACACTCCTGACCAGAATTGGGAATACTCTAGGGAAGGGGGTGAGCTCACCCAAGCCCGGCCACTGGCTTGGAGTGGAGGGTGGGAGCACGGTCCCATGGGAGGCTCCCAACGAGGCAGAAGAGGCTCTTTGGGAAGCTGCTGCTTTCCCGAGGGCTCAGATAGAAAGCGTATGGCACTTAATCCAGCTTCTAAGGTGACACTTTATTGCTTAATCAATTGACTCCTTTGGAAATGATATTTTTGCAGATAGGCACCTATGCAACTTCATGTGGCTCTTAAGCAGATGAGCACTTCCTCCTCAACGAGCTTGATAAGAGTTATTTGTGTTATATACTGTGGATTTTTCCAGTAAATGTGGCTTAATATTTTAATTCTTAGAATGTGTGTCTATTATATATGTGATGCAACTTAATTCTGTTCTGTTTGTGGAATGATTAGCACAGGCCAACTCCCTGTCCCCTCACTTAACAAAGACCAATGAGCTGTTAATCGAGCTGTTATCTCCATGGTATTACTTGCTAAATGCACTGATTTCATAAGTATGTGGAATACTTTTTTTTTTCTTTTGAATCTGTATATCATATATAAGACTGAATCTACTTAATAAACACTGTATAACAAAAAGGGCTTTCTCCTCCACTGTCGAGCCCTGCTGGGTGCTGCTGGCCTCAGCGCTGCCCCTCACCCCAGGCCCTATGTGAGAGGTCGGTGCCATCAGTCACCACCAGAGCGGGGATCTAAATTTAGGTGTTAAAAGGAAGAAAAAAAAAAAACCAAAAAACAAACAAACAAACAAAAAATCTCTCAGTCCTGTTGACATAAGCTGTGCTTTCCATTCCGTAACAGACAGCGTGGGTACCAGAGAAAGCAGTGGCAGCACTCACAAAGGGGGCAAGGCACCAGTTTTATGCTTAACTTATATTTTGACAAAATTAATTTTGTGAAGTGTCTGGTTTTTGTGAGAAAAAAAAAGAAAAAAGAAAAAAAAAGTTTTCATTGAAGTTTGTGCAAAGTTCTCCCTCATGGAAAATACTGATTTTTCGTTACCAGCTTTATTCACTAAGTATAATAAACCTTTACATCCATCAATGTTCCTCTTCAAGCGCTGTATAGATACCATCTCCTGGTGTGCTCGTCAGGAGACCCAGAGGGTCCAAGGGGTTTGCAGCTTCCATGGAAATGCAGCTGCCCAGGGTGTGGGGATGCTGGTGGGGCAGGCAGGTGGGCTGCCCCTTCCCGGGATTTGCTGCGGCTGCAGCCGGGAGCGAGGCCAGGAGGACCCACCTGAATGTTTATGTTTGTAAACGATCACCTGGGACAGCACATCCCAGATGGAGCATTCACAGAATTCATTGAAGTCTGGCGGTACAGCACCAGTGACCCTGTGTCCCTGACACCATCGGGTCTAGGACTGAGCCTCTGGCTGAGCTTTGCTTCCAGGTTTCCAAGGGAGCATGGGAGGGCGCCGCAAGCCATGGGAATGAGCAGGGCCGGGCCACACCAGCTGCAAACCAGCTGGCATCACCTGCTGAGACTTCCACAGCCTCCTGGCCGGACTGACTCGGGATGTCCCCACGCCTGCAGATGGTCCCGCTGAGCACGGCAGAGCCAGAGGCAAACAGCAGCCAGGCTGGGAGAAAGAAAAGCTATTACTTGGCACGCAGATATCACAGAGAGAAAATAAAAGGGAAAAAAAGTGCATTGCGCTTTGTGAAATTCTAATGTTAATGGGTTTTACTCTTGAAACCCCCAAGCTCCCCTATTCCAGAGGTAGCTAATCCTGATGCCATCACCCCCTACCCCAATAAAACAGGGAAGGATTAAATACTGAGTTTTAAAGCTTGGCTAAGTAACAATTCTACTCATTTTTTTTGCATTCCCTGTATCTAGCTTATCTAGATTCTCCAGCTATTCTGTGTGCAGAGAGCCTGGCAGAGCCAGGAGATCAATGAACTACCAAAAACCACAAAAGCCTTTTTTCACCCCAAATGCTGGAGCTGGACTATATGCTGCCCCAGCCCCTGTGCAAGGCAATCGATGCTGTTCTGCCACGGCAGCACTGAGGAATGCCAGGAAATCAGGGATTGTGTCACCACTCAGCACTCCCACAGCCCCAGGCAGGAGATCCCTGCTCACCCTGCAGAACATCTACACAGTGAGAACCCAGACATGTGACATCATAATTCATGTTATTTCCTTACTGCCCAGAAAAAAAACGACTCGGCTAAGAAGAGTTTTCAAGTAGTTTCAATAAGCTGTAATTGGTGTCACATTCAGGCTCTTAAGAAACATTTTTAGATCCATTTATCTAACATTGAGGGCAGTAACAGCAGGACCTGCAGTGAAACTGGGAGAAGTCTTAGTGCTGCTGCCCACAGGCATCATGCCAGCAGGGCAGGGATCCCCTGTGACTGCAGGGGACCCCCACAGTGTCCCACGACCCCCTCGTGGCTCTCAGAGCCTTCATGGTGTCCATTCCCCAAGAGCCACACAGCCTCTCTGCAGGAGCTGCACCAACTTCAGTGCTCTCCAAGTGCATAAAATCAGATTTAGCAAAGCCAAGCAGGAACACAGCCCCTCCCCTTAGTGACTTAAGCAGAGCTCTGGAACAGCTGCAGTTAAAAGAGAGGAAAGGAAAAGCCCCATTGGCTTGAAATGGAGGAGTATTTCAGAAAAAGGACTGAAACCACACAAGCAGATTTTACAGTGTTTATTTTTCCAATAGCACAAGGGACAGACACGAGCAGGCCCCCCCGAGGGCTCTGCCCCCCAGACCAGTCCAAGCTGAACACTGCAGTGGCCCCCCAGGAGGCAGAGCCAGCCCCCTGCTCCGCTCCCCATCTTTGGTAAGCAGGTTCCACACCTCTGCTGGCCCCACCGGCACCGCAGCCCTGCCCAGGTCGGGGCACTGCTGCATCGCGCTCCCATTCCCGTGGGACGAGGCTGGTGGATGCATTGAGGATAAAACCATCTCAGGGACTGAACTTGTTCCACCCCTCATGATTGTGGCTGAAAGAAGAACTTGCACGGCTGAAAGAAAGTGCATGGTGAAGGGAGGTAGGATGGAGCTGGAAAAGGGACGAGAAGAAAAAAATGAAAATAAACTCCCTAAAATTCTTGCTACTGCCCGCTTGAATAAGCCAGCAGTTTCTCCTCCTCACTGAAACAATTAACTCTTGATTAGGAATTGCTCCAAAGAGAAAGAGAATTGCAGTTTTGCTCTCCCTCTCTGGATGCACATGGATGTTTCATTCACCTCCCTGCAGTGCAGGTACAGCCATGCCCTGGGAGCTCAGGTGCAGCAACAACTGGCAAGAGCTTAAATGAGCAACCGGGGAGTGAGCTTGGCTCAGCAAATCCCACCTGGCCATCCTTGAGCCTGCACAGCACAGTCCACCCCAGCACACCATGGGCACGGGGAGGCTGTTGGAACCCAGACCCCAGTGTGGTGAGCCTCACGTCAGGCAAGACAGAATACAGTGGCTCTGACAATAACTAACACCACTTTAATGCAATACTGCTGTAGAGCCTGGAAATCCAAGGAAAAAAAAAAAAAAGAGACCCCTTTATGCTCTATGTACATTACATCCATTTACAGAGTTGGCCAGTACTGTGTACAACATATAAATATATGATCAAACAGATGCAGAGAGGATACTTACAGGAGCCAAATAATTCACTTTATACATCCAAGAATGAAAATATAAAAAAAAATGGAAAATAAAAAAGAGGAAAGAACACTGCTTTAAGTGTTAGGTGATGGTTACACAGATGCACAGCTCGATGCTCACAAGTGCTCAGCTGCTGTAGGGTTTCAGGTCCTCACCACAAAGGTGCAGTGCAGAGCTCACTGCCTCTATCACTGAGCTCCAGGGAACCTCCAGTATTCCACAGCAGTTTGTGGAAGTCAGCCAAAGGAGGCAGGCACAGCCGCTGGGCCAGTTCAGCCAGGAACAGTTCCCTGGCCACACAGCTTCCTGCAGACCAGCAGAAGGCATTTGCTTGGCACTTGCCCCAATTTTTTTTTCCTCTCCTTCTTGCATCCTCCACGTGGGCTCCATGTGGCACATGGTGGGCTGTATAGGGCTCCACAACCACCTGCAGAGCACATCCCCGGGCACCACATCCTGCTGTAGCATCCAAAGACCGCACGGGACCATCCCTGCGGGGCAGCCCTCTGCTTGCACTCACTGCACAGCAGCACTTCCCACACAAACTGGGAATGGAGATGGCAGAAGGGGAGAGTGGAAGACTGAAGGGCCTCACCTTGTGCAGCCCTGAAATAGCAAACACCATCTTCCAGTTCCTTTGGATGTAAGGATTTCCTTCACAGAAGATCCAGGGATTGCCACAGCGAACGGCTGCTCCCCCCTGGCATCAGCCTCGGCGCAACAGCAGAGCACAGCTGGAATTTCCATGATAGCAAGAAGCAGCAGGATGGCTCCTATGGGGCACAGCCCACCCAGAGCAGGGTGTCCCCATGGGCAGGAATGAGCTCTGCACTGTTGATCTCCATGGGAAGGCAGCTCAAGGTTCCTCACCAAAACAAAGTGTAACAGCGTTTCTACTATGAACAGAGAGTACTTTGTGTACAGGCGTTAGGATCAGTCCTTATCAAAATACACACACTGAATATACAACCTGTCCCATGGCCATAATTTATTATCTCACCACAAGGCACAATACACAGAGCTTAGAGGGTCCTATACAGTCGTCGTGGCAGAAGGCGCCGCAGCCTTTGCACATGATCATGGCTTTGAGGCTGCACGAGCACTGGAACGAGATCTCGTCGACGCTGCTGTTGTCAGCAAACATCTGCACAGCCAGGGCCGTGTTCCGGCTCGCAGCAAAGTTCGCTTTGTGGGTGAGCTGCACCACACTCCCAGCAAGGCCTCGGGGGAAAGCCGGAGTGTTGGATGAAAAATTAAAGCTGGTGGAATTAAGCTGCAGCTTCGAAAGCTTCCCATAAAATGCTTGCTTGATATTGAGCTGAGAGGGGATGGATGAAGGCTCCAAAGGGTGACTCTGTCCTTTTCCCGGATCCCTTGAAAACTTAAAGAAGGGCCAGTCCATGACCAGTGGCTCTCTCTGTGTGTGCCCAGCCAGTTCCGTGGGCTGCTGGGCCATATCTCCCCGGTTCTCCACATTACTCTTGGCTGGGCTGCCACACACCAGCACCTTCTCATTTCTGATCCCTCCCGGGGTGCTGCTTTGCTGCTTTGAAGTCCATTCCTCCCTGGCAGCTGGGATTCCTTCTCCCAATGCACAGCCCTTGTCTATGGGAATCTGTTTGCCAGGGGACAAGGTTCCCATGGCTAAACAGTGATCCAAAGCTCTGGAATGATGCAGCCTCACACTTGGGCTGGAAGGAAAACCAGAACCAAAGAGCTTTTTGCCTTGAACCCCACCATAATTTTTATTGACCAATGCACCCCCTGTGTGGTTTGGTCCAAGAGAAGTTACAGCTGGAGACAAAAACCGAGGCTCTGTAGAGGCATTCAGCTTCTCTGGGCTTTTAGTTGCTGCAATGCTCGTTAATGGGCTGTGCTGCGACATCCGGACCTTGGGCAACTCCTTCTGCTCCTCAAAGCTACAGGAAGAAAATGTTCTTTCCCGAGGGTCGACATCTTCAGACTTCGGAGAGGCACTTGCCACCTTCGCCAGTTGGTCTTGGCAGCTTAAAGTCGAACCAACTTTGGAATGTTTTTCTGGGACAGCCTGATCCTCTGCACCCTCTGCTCTAGGCAATGCTGCCCCTGATCCATAGGTTTTTTCCTGGGGATCTATGGAAGATCTCGCTGAGTGAACATCATCGCTCCTGCTTTGGGCACTCATCTTTATTCCTACATCTGGAGATTCTTTGCCAAAACAGCAACTGCTGCCTCTGTCTAGTTGCAGGGAGAGGCTTTCTGATGGCTTCTGAAGCACTGGCTGTGCAATTTCCAGTTTGATGTTGACATGAGACACTGGGAGAACTTCTTCCAGTGGAAGCTTCTCCTTCAGCAACTGCATCACCAAAGGGTTGTTGGTCTCGATGGAGGACATGGGCCGAGCAGAGCTGACTGGTTGCTCGGCTTTCTGGGGTCCCCACCTCTGAGGTGGGGGTGCAACCAAGTCCCCAGAACAGGCCGGACTCTCTGTCTCCACAGACAATTCTGACCTAATCCCATTGCGCTTTTCACTGCTGCTGTGACAGGAAGAGCCTTTTACAGCCACCTCCCTACAGCTGACGCTTCTGAAGCACATCTCTACCTCCACGTTCTCATCAGCCATGTCCCCTTCCCAATCAGAAGCAGTGTCTGTTGTTTCACTGTGTGTACTCTGTATTTCTTCATCTCCACTTCTCTTCACCTCCTGCGTCTCTCCCAGGAGCTGATGTGTTTTTTCTGGTTCGGTTCTGAGGCACCTCTCCCTTGGCTGCAGGAGTTTTTCAGAGGTATCTATCCTGTTCTGAGAAAGAAAGTCATCATGCACAGAGGGCTGCACTAGAACCTCTGCATTTTGTTCCTCATTACTCAGTTTGCCATCACTGCCTTTCCCTGCCTGCAGCTCTGCAGCATCACACACAGCAGGGATCGCTTTCTTCACTCCAGCAGTTACCGTTTTGGAGGTATTATCACCAACACATTTTTCCAGAAATGTTTTGGAGCTGTTATATCTAAAACCAGACACCTTCTCTGGATCATGGTGTTCTGTGACACCCAATGACAATTCTGGAGGAAAAGGACAACTGGAGGGATTTTCCTTTACATCATGGGGATAATCCAGCTGTATGGTGGGAGCACCAACATCTCCAAGTTCCACCACAGCCCTGTCTCCTGTAGGACTGACCCCAGCTCCCTGTCCCCCAGAACACAACAGACTGGTCACCACAGGAACCGCACATTCCAACTTTGTGCTCTCCTGTGATGCAGGACAAGATGGGAGTTCGGTCCTTGGGTCATGGAGGAGCTGTTCAGGACTCTCCTCCTGCCTCTCAGGAGTCACACTGTCCAAGGATGACACAGTCAGAGCACCACAGAACGGCCCCCTGGGTGACCCATCACCAGGTTGAGCGTCCCTTGACCCTGTGGCACATCCGGGAATGCCACTCCTTTCGCTTTTTGAGGAAGAGTGATCTTGTCTGAAAGAGAGGCAGGAATTCACACCAGCTTCCTGAGCAGCCCCTTTGGAGTCAGCCTTCCCTCCGCTCAGATGAACAGACAGCTGTAGTTGTGCTCGCTGTAGATCTGACGCACGTTTTCCATGAGCTCTCTTGGATCTCCTGTGCTGGGAATGGCTGCTGGATTCTCCTCCACCTCCTCCTTCATCGCTGCTTCTCCCCCCTCCGGGGCCACCCCCTCCTCCGATGGCGGCGGTGGCGGCTTCGCGCTGGGCTCGGGCTTGCAGAGCACGGGCCTTAATGTCTGCGAGGGTCCGGGCCCCAGGGCGGCCCCGGCCGGAGGGCTCCGTGCTGGGGATGATCCTGGGGCAGATCTGGTAAGCGGGCTGACCTTTAACCACCCAGGGTGGTTTAATACGTGAAAGTTGAATCTGAAAGAAAGGGTAATGCGTTAAGTTCTAACACTGACCATCTCCAGAGAAATGCGTTTTACTGGCAACTGCTCATCACAATTCTTAACACAAAAATTCAACTAAAATTTCAGCTTAGAAACTAATTTGGGAACCAGCATGGTCCCACAACCTCTGCTGTGTGACCTGTAAAGCTCAGTTCACACTAATATTGTTTTACCAGAGTCTGCAGGCAAATATGAAGTAAGTTATTTATATTCCAGTCTTCAGAATCAAACTGGTCTTCTCTACAACAGCATGGCTGCCCTGAAGCTACCAAAATGGGTATCCTGGTCAAAATGAGAAAAGTCAGGAGGAACACTGAGATTCCGTCCAAAAGCAAAGAACTCAGAAACTATACAAGATAAAGAACATGATTTCAAGGTCTTTTGCAGTAAGTCAGCTCATTTCAGGCAGTGTTTCTGTATCCACAGAAATGCAAATGGAGTAAGTCAAGGTTACCCTGTGCTCTTGTGCAAAGACCTTGGGATGATTTTCCATTCTCTGCCTAAATACAACAGCAAACTGCAGCAGTCAGAGGCACTTCACCAGCTCTACCAATTAAACCCTTCAACTCCTTCCTTTAAGATGGCAACGTTTGACATTTTAATAATGTTTTGGTACTACTGAGCACGGCAGCCGTGAGACACAGCAGCTCTAAAGCTCTTTCTTACCCGGATGGGTGGGACTTTGGGCTCCTCTTTAGTAGGCTGTGGCTTTTCTGGGTGAACACTTTCAATTGTGTTACGAAAGGACTGACGATCTTCAAGCCGGGGCTTCTTTTCGGGGAAGGACGCAGAGGCAGCCTCCTCAAAGCTTTTCCTCTTCTGTTCCTTGGACTCCTGAGCAGAGCTCTCCTGGGGCAAACTGGGAATTCTGCCGGCAGCTGCCAATGATGGATCTTCTGATTTGCTGTTTGATTTGGAAGTCTCTGGAGAGAGGTGCAGTTCAGTACTCTCTGCCTTCAATCCTGCAGTGGAGGGGCTGCTCAGATCGTCCTTCTTCAGGTCTGTCTCAGGTTTTGGCTCTTTATGAAGCGAGGGATCTGGCCCCACAGGAGCAAGCTCTTTGGGAGCCTCGGTGTGCTCAGGTTCCCGCAGTCTGTACAGGCTCCTCCTGGCCCGGCACCGCAGGTCGGCCCGGGAGCGTTTCCGGAAGCGCCCGTCCCTCTGGCGCGTGGTCGGCCCGCGCGGCAGCCTCGCTTCTGCTTTAACAGACAGCTCTGTCCTGTTCTCAGCGTCCTCCTGCACCGAATTCTGTGCCTGGGATTCTTCCTGGGTCAAGCCCAACCTATAAGGCAAACACAAAAGCCAGCTAAAAGATAAAGCTCATGCCAATTGCAGTGTTACTGAATAGCACAAATACAGACAGTCATCAAAGCCCCATTAACTCACCCTGCAAGGGGGGAACCCACTCATACCACACTGCTATCCCATGAAATGGGAAAAAACCCCAAAAAATTTGTGATGGAAAATACCACCAGCTTACTTGGAAACAAAAGAGATGGGCTACAAAATTCTGCTGAACCCAATCAATCTTCCCAGAGCAACATCTGGAATAATTCACCCTACAACCTTGTTTTTCAAGGAGTTTACACTGCATCTGCTCAGGTATCCACAAACAGAAACACACTCTGCCACCTGCATAAACGTGGATAAAACAGGATCGATGTGGTAAAATGTCTCACTTTTGCCCATAGTAGTCCTCGAAGAACTTCTCTTTCCATTGCTCCACTCTCTTTTCCTTTTCCATCTCCTGCCGGATTCGAACTTGCATCTCATGAGTGAATTCACCTACATGGAAGCAAGACTGGAATTCAGTTCCAAACCAAACTCATTCTGCAAATGCAACCTCTAGTGTTTGAACAGTACAGCAGCTAAACATATGAAAGACAGCTGCTGCTACCACCCTGCTCCCCCATCCCACTCTGGATCCACATGCTGCCTGTGGCTCCAGAAGAAAAACATGTTTTAACAGATAGGCCACCACTTAAGGAAAAATAAATCTGGCACTACTTTATATCTTCAGCACTTAATGCTGAAGGTCCCACAGCACGAAATTGTATCTTTGATTTTAAACAAAAAAAAAAAAAAAGTTGGGGGAACACGGCTAGATACACAGCAAAGCTGGATTAGTTCTTGCTCATTAACTGCAAAAGAAAACCAAAAATCCTACAAAACGAGCAGCTATTCCCCAGACACTCAGGAAAGCACAGGAAAGCAAAGCCACTCACCATCAGCGAGCCGCTCCCTCCAGCTCTGTGCAGCGTGGGTGAAGAACTCGTTGTTCAGAGCGCTGCCACTGAGGCGCATCAGCCCATCAGCCCCCACCTAGCAGGACAGACCCAGGACAAACACATCACATCTGCTCCAGCTGTTCCACACTGAAGAGGTAATCAGGGAAGGGAAAACACCTGAGTGCTCATACCTGTCTATCAACTTCAGGCAGGAGGCAAAGCAGCTGCTGCTGGAAGTGTGATGGAAGTGCGTTAAAGGTCCTGGAGTTGATCAGCGCTCGCAGGTTCGTGTTGACAAGGATGGAGCCTGGGGTTTCAAAGTCAATATCCTCACCCCTGTTCCGTTTCATTTGCCCTAGAGTTTAAGGACAGGCAGATAAAATTAACATTGCTGTGCAGCAGTATTTCAGCATTATGGGCTGAAATTTACAGCAAACTACAACAGCAAAAGGAGTGAGGAGAGATGATAAAGACTGCAGTATTCAAGTGTGAAGAATGACTCTCCAGTGCAGTAATTAACAAACACACATCTGGAATTCTGACATGAGGTCACAGTTCTGCCACATTCAGGTACAATTCTCAACGCTGCTCTTCAGACCAGGCAAAGTTTTAGACAATTGTGTCACTAATACTCAAGGTGGAAAGTTTGGCTTGTAACCTCAGGTCATCAAATGCCTCCTGGTGCTCTTTTCTCAGACATACGTGGACTTCACCACAACCAATTATTCTTCTGCCTTTCATCAGGAGCACATACCAGCCGTGGGCTTTCGGATGCCCCTCAGCAGCTGTGGAGGATCCCTGTTTATCTCTGTCCTACTGCGCAGGCTGGTTTTGCACAGGGCCAAGGAGCTGCTGCTGCTGCTGGATGTGCTGCTGCTTTCTCCATCAGCATGCCTTCCTGTGAAGCCTAAAAGCAAAACAACATCATAAAAATTTGCAAAGAACAGTCAAAAGGCCAACTGGGAGAGTGGTTTAACATACAAGAATTCTCTGTTACTAACAAATCTGCTTTATTAGAGGGTATTGCCCAGGTAGCAACTATGCTGAGTGGATTAAACATCCACATGACTCTGCAGTCTCACTCATTCTCAGCAGGTGTTACAGAAATCCTCAGGCAAACACAGATGACTGGGGACTGACAAAGAGATCTGTGAGGTCATTAGGACCCCCCAAAGCCTTGCTCACCCGAGGCAGACTCCATGTGTGCCCCATTTACTTTCAGTGGAGTTAACACCACCCGTGGCAACATCACACCTGTCTTCTTCTTCTGTTTGGCTGTCTGCAGACCAGAGGGAAACCAAAAACAAAACAAAGGAATGAAGGCATTATGGAAGTGTATAGTGATGTTCTAAGCAGCATGCTTCTCAGTTAAAGGGCTGCCTGGCTCCTCCTAGCTGAATCTTCAGGCAACAATACATTCAGGACTAGCAGAGAATTCAAAATTGTCTTCCCATACAGAATCCCATCCCATCCTGCCACTTCCTGCCCAAGGAGACAGACTCATGACTCTCTTGAGGCACTTGCGCACAAATAGTCTCTGTCATACCACCCCAATGGTAATGAAAGCTCCTCTTGAGAGGTTGCATCCTTCCCATTAGTCCCACTTTTTCCTACCTGGGAAGCAGTTCTGTAGCTCTCCCTGGTAGCAGGTCCCCTACTCTGAGATTCAGTGGAACACGAGGCGTTAGAAGAAGTTTCATCAAGAGACACTGAAAAAGAGATGAGCTCTCAGTCAGACACAGAAGTAGGTCCTGGAGTTAAAGGTTAACATCACCAGACACTTACCATCGTTGTCACCACTCACAGTGCTGGCTTCATTGGACCCACAGCTTTCTGCATCTGCTGTGTCCTCCAGCTCCTCCCCTTCTGGCACTGACAAGTTCCGGGACCACTGCAAGGCATCTTTCTAGAGGGGAAACAGAACTGGGGTGGCTACAGCCCTCCCTCCCTCTCTCCCTCCCAAATCTACACTAATGGCAGCAGACAGTTAACTGGATATACTTTAACCTTCCACTTTTCCCTATTTTAATCCTTGATGCAGAAAGGTATTTAATGTATATTTGGGCTCATAGTGGAACAGAAGTCACCTAAACTAACAGCACTTTATAGCCTTCCTAGACAAGTAACACATATCCAAAATACCAGGTTAATAATAATTAATTTAATAGAAAGGTTCATAACACGTCACAATTTTCTGCAACTGTAAGCATTGCATTGCATTGTATGAAATGAGCTCCTATTAAAGAGAAGCATCTCACTACTGAAAGAACAGGTAGCATCAGAGTGGCCTAACACTAAAACAGCAAGCTTAGGAGATGTGTTTCTTACTTGTACAATAAAAGTAATTTCAATGCCATCTATTTTCAGCAAAATGTGTCAATTCAACAAGATTTTCTAACAGCAGAAAAAGTATCAAAATGAAATAGCCTTGATCTATCAAGTTAATATTTATCAGGGAATCCAACAGTACAAAACAATGCAAAAGGAAAGCTCTAGATCAGAAACATTTTCAATATTTAATATTACTGGATCAATAAACTAAAAATACAAAAAGCAATCCAGAGAGATTTCAAGATCTGAGGAAAATACTGATGCTAAATAACACTGAATGTAGCGGAACACAGAACAAGACAGAAGATTGAATGTACATTTCCCTATCAAGACTTTACTTGTCGCTACAAGCTCTTGGACCAGTTCCTTGTTTGGCTGTGTTCCCTTGTGGCTGGCTGCAAGGGAGTGCACAGGTCTGTTCTGATGAGCAGCCACCTGAGATGGACACCAGGTACTGCAGTAAGAGGATTCATCTTCCTTGTACAATTCAAGAAATAATAGTTGGGGTTTTTTTAAGGAATTTATCATAGCTGGCTGAATATAGCTGAAAGGTACAAGCTCCAAGGAAATAATGAATTCCAGACCCTCTCTCACATGATGATCTCACTGCTCATGATGCTCAGTGACAGGGTAACACTCAGCCGTGCACAAGGAGCAGAACTCACCCCTGGGCCCTTAGCTGGTAGCAGAACTCAGCATTTACCTTGAGTGTGAAAAGGCTGATGCGTCCAGGCAGTTTGTAAAAGAGCCCATCCCCTCCCCGGGAGTTGGAATGGAGCATGGCGTTGAGGCAGGCCAGGGGAGACGTGCCACTGCAACAGAGACAGAGAAAGGAGGGAGCTTGAGAAATAGATTATCAAGAAAACAGCCTGAAAGATCTGGTTAAATGGGCATCCTTTAGCTGATGAGAAGAACAGAGGTAATGCCATTAACCTTATAGGACAGGCACTTCAGTCAGAACAGTGTCACTGGTTTCATTCTGACCTATACATCAGCCTTGCACATCACAGCGAGCAGGAAATGTGACACCAATTTTAAAGCTATTCTCGCCTGTTTTTAGCCATTTCTAACTTATTACATGCTTCCTCCCTTTCTCTCCTGGAATCCTTCAGTGTTGAATTGATTTTATAGAACCCCCAGATTTATTCAGCAGTAGAAAGATGTTACAAACTGTAGACACATGTGTTACTGCAAGTCTCCCTGATATGTCACAGACTAAACTACTTGAGCAGAGCTCGATACAAAGGTTCTGATGCTCTCATTTGGTAATTACTACATAAGTCCCTGGATAAAGCCCCATCCTACACTCACACTGATGGGACTGCTATGCCACGTAATATGGTGATTTCCATTAAGTCCCACATGTACAGGCAGAAAGTTGTCTGGAAGACACATTACAGCACTATTGACTGCATTCCTAGTAAAAGTGAAACTGAAAACTGGACTGAGATAAAATATTTCAAAGAAAATCATTCTCAAATTGAAAACAGAACAATTTCTGTTTCCACTTTGAGTGTGTTTGGGTTTTGGACATTTCTTCACATGCAATGGGAACAGGCAAAGTTACCCTGTATCACTTTTAAACCTGTGAACAAAATTTCCAGCCTTCTGTCCTGTTAGACAGTGTTTTCCCCTCTGTGTTTACCAGACGCTCCAAGCACACTCACCAGCCACAGAGCTCTCTTAAAACAGCAAAGTAAGTCATTTTCCCCGAAACAAGAAAAAAGCCAAGCAGTTAAAACTCTGCCAGGAGCTAAACTCAGCATGGGGCTGGCTCATGGGAATGTCAGTGCCCTGTATGGAACACGGCCCTCTCAGCAGAGCACCGTGACCCCCAAACCAGGGAGCCCCAGCTCAGAATTGATTCAGAAGGAAAAACATCTCAAGGCTCTAAGCTATTTCCTTCAGGAAATGGAGTTTCAGGAAGAGCTTCTATACAAGCACCAGCAAAGCCCGCTGCACATTCAGCCAGGCAGGCTCACTGCCTTTATTCTGCAAACAATCACACTCTGAAGAAAACAATATTTTCTTAAAGCAGAGAATTAATGACCAGGGAAGGAAAAGCAGATATCCCAAGGGAAGCCACCGACCTTTAAAGGAATGAGTTAGCTTTGTGGGATTTAAGATGACACATGTTCCAAAGTCTGGTCTTTACTTACACACTGTGACAGGTCACTTGTAAAAACTGGGAAAGCACAGGATAATTTATGTGTGTGAAGAGCCCTGCTATTATCTTTGGCAAGGGACAGCCTGTACATAGAGATCTTCAACTGCCTGCTTAGGTAACAGGACTTATGTGTGAGAGTTGTAGAAGACTGATTAAAGCAAAGCTCCTCTTACGAAGTACTCATTAAAATCTGTCTGAATTCTACTGAAACTACTGCCCATATCCAAACCAGAGAAGACCTCAGCAAGTATCACAGAACCATGGAAGAGTTTGGGTTGGAAAGGCCCTTAAAGACCATCTTGTTCCAAATTCCATGCCATGGGCAGGGATCCCTTCCACCAGACCAGGTTGCTCCGAGCCCTGTCCAGCCTGGCCTTGGAAACTTCCAAGGATGGAGTAGCCACAGCTTCTCTGGGTAACCTGTGCCATGGCCTCACCACCATTACAGGGAAGAATTTCTTCCTAATATCCAAATCTGTATCTACCTTCCTTCACATTAAGGCCATTGCCCCTTGTCCTATCACTACATGCCCCTTTGAAAAGTTCTTCCCCAGCCTTCTTGTAAGCCTATGGAAAGTGGGTGTTCCAACAGTTTCAAATCTGATGCAGCAGCACACACCAGCCTCATGCCTTTTCAAACAACAGCAGGTCCCACACCCAACACCTCTGTACACGTCACTGATTTTCACTATTCAAAACACCCCAGCTGTTTCCTGATTTCACACAAACAAGGAGCAGAAACAAGCTGACATTTAGGCCCCAGAAGAAATCAGTTTACCCTCTGTAGTTGGGTAAAGTACAGGTTCAGGAAATGCAAACACCACAGTGAAAAAGAGACCACAGAAACAAAGGCAGGGAGAAGAAAGACTACAAACAGTCATTGCATCTGCGTTTCCCAGAAAGTCCATCCCTGGACAGCAGCTTTTCGTCTCTGGTAGTCAAACTTCTTTTTTTTTTCTTTTTTTTTTTTTTCCAGGCAGCAGTAACTGAGGCATTTGGACTATCACAGTTACCCACTTTCTTTGAGCTGCAAGACACTCTGTATTTCTACTACTGTCATGGAAACAGATGGAAGCTCACAAGAACTTAACCAAGGAAAGCAGTCTCCTGCTTCTGCCCTTTCCAAGGCTTTGTATCAGGTTCTTTTCCACATGAAACCCACTCTGAGATGGGCATCTCCTCCCTACAATGTCAAGAGCCACAACTGTGTGATGTGATCTGCACTCTCCTAGTGCTCGAGAATCTGAGCATAAGTCAGTGACACAGAGAAAAATGTCTCTTCTAAAACATACTGTCTGCTAGAGAAATGAAGCATCAGAGGAGATAAAACTTAAACTGTTCTCAAACTCAGGTCACAATAGCAGAAACTGCTGGGAGCTACTTATGTGAGAACCATGCAAGTGACTGGTAAGTACAGCACAATGCAGGGGGCTGATCTGCAAGAGACATTTATTTTACAATAGATGGATGAAGGGACTCTGTATATTATCAAAAAATCCAAGAACATCTTCCAGTTATTATCAGCCAAAAAACCCCTCACAATCTGTATATAAATCTCTGTACTGTCATCTGAAATTACCAGGCTGAAAAGAGAAAAAGGGAAGCAAAGTGGGCTGGAGATGAGGCAGAACTGCATAAAGCAACACCAGCCTTCATACACTGCCTCCCCCATGCTCCACACTGGTTTAGACAAAACCATCAATACTAACCTCATTTCCTTTAGACCTTCAGCCTCTATGACCTGCAGAATCTGTTTTGGGGTCATAGGAGCATCTGAGTAATTTTCCAGCACCTGAAAAGACAGAAAGACCAAGTGTCATTACAGAATTGGCTTCTGCATTCCCAGACCTATTCCATCAGCTGTGGCCCAGACCCAGTAATGTGCCTCTTCAAATTTGATTCACCTGCAAAGGCATACAGCAAAATTTCAGGCTACCTCAAGATCCTGGTGGAAAGAGATCAAAGCCACAAAAGGCTTTACCTTCATCTCTTCCCTAATTAACTGAAATACAAACATGGAGGAGAAAAAGCAGCAGAATTTGGCCCTGACCCCAATGGAAGCTTTACCAGACTTCACTATACCTTAGATGGAGCTGCTGCCACATAAACCTTCCAAACTGAACAGAGGTCAGTGACCTGTAACAGTGTAAAACCTTCTCCTACCTCTCCACAAAGCATCCAGTATTTTTTGTCACCAGAAGTATTACTGTGCAGCTATACAATCCAATACTGTACCTTCCTCAGATTACTGCACTCATTTCATCTTCACTCCATCCCAGGAAGGGAACCACAAGTTAAGAGTCAAAATTCATGTCAGATAAGGACAAAATTCAGAAAAAGACAAAAACAGTAAAGGATCTGGGGAAAAAAAATCCAGCTAGAGACACCAAAAAGACTTAGGAGTGCTTGCCTTTGACATAAAATGAAGAAAAACAGATATTAAAAGACAACACAATAAATAACTCATCCTTTCATATATTATATCAAGAATAGAATTGTCACTTATATACAAAGAAGTAAAGAGGTTATTGCCTTTTTTTTTCTTTTTAAGCCTGTGGAACTTACTGCTCTGAAATGACTAGAAGGAAAAACTCAAGGATTCAAAGAGAGGACCGGACATTTCTGTGGATAAGAAGATTATCCACATAAACAGGAAACAATGAGCAAAAATAAGCTGCAGTAGATGTAAACCACGCAGTTACTTTGGGAGCAGATTACCCCACAGCTGCCGACCACACGCTGGCTCCTGCGCCTTCCCTGGCCACAGACAGTGCTGCTCTTGGAATGTAAAGTCACCCAGCTCCACAGACCTGGGGCCACGAGCAAAAATGGTGAGACAGGCACAGGCCATGGTCTGGAACGGGCATGGGAAGCAGCAACAGGAATTCACTCAGGAACTTTTTGATCATAACCATGGTCTAAATTCCCCTAGCATCACAGCCACGCAATGCACAGCCCTGGTAAAATCTGTCCCCGCTGACTCTCAGTCTGACTCGTGTGGGAAGCCAGATGAAGGACCCAGATGCCCCATTTCCATCAGCAATGTCTAGAAGTGAGTCACTGGAGCAGCCACGCCAATGGGACACCAGCAAAATCACCCCAAAGCTGTGCAGGCCAACGTTTGCACCTTTGACCATCTCCACCCTCCACAAGTAACAAAAAAACCCAACTTCAGTTCTCCACTTCAACTGGATGTTGTGATAAGGTCAGGCTGGATGGGGCTTGGAGCAGCCTGGGACAGTGGAAGGTGTCCATGCCCATGGCAAGGGGGTGGAACAAGATGATCTTTAAGGCACTTCCTTAAGGAATGTCTCAAATCATATCCACCCAACAGGTATTTTGTATATGCTTGAAGCTCACAAGCTTCTGAGAATGAGATAAAATTCTCATGGGGAAGAGAATTAGAGAATTAACTTGAGTTAAAACCCAATGAAAGCACAAAGAGCATAAAGAAAAATCAAAGCGAGCGATGAGCGATATTCAGAGAGAGTAAACTAATTAAATTCCATCCAGCTCCATCACACTTTTTCCTCCCTCCATAGGTTACGAGGTCTCCATGCCTCCCTCCTGAGCTGTCACCCCATCACTCAAAGGCTGCAGACAGCTGACACGGAGAAACTCATTGCTCCCGAGCCCACTGAGATCTGCAAAATACGACACGTCTGTTCCAAAAAATCAGAGAATTATTCAAACCTCTCTCCAGTGACAGACACAGCAAGCAAAGTATGTGGCCTAAAACTGAGCACAAAGGAGCATTTACATACAGATAAAAGAATCTATGCTCAGGGGAACAATTTCCAATCAAGAGCTGTATTAAGTGTACAGAGCACTTAAAGGAAGAACTGGGGGAGAGAGGATCCTGCAAGCTTCAGACACTAAATCCCAGTCTCCAGCACTGTCCCTTTCATCCCTCTCCAACCTGGCACTCCCAGCACCACATCAGCCCTCCACCCAGAACTTCAACATTGGCTATTCCTTATCCCCTAAACAGAATTTTTCCCCCTCTACCACTTATAGCACTGATAGCTGAGGGTGCCTGTGCCCCTAATTATGGAAGTTTACATCACTTCCTCAATTTACTGGTCATCTAGCTCTAACAGTACATGTGGGATCCTGCCATGGTTTTGGGCATCCAGATGAATCTTTAAAGGTTTATTTTATGGAATGTGCAAAGTTTTGGCTCTATAGGAGGAGCAATACAGAAGAATACTTTTGCCTGTGATTCTCAGAAATGCTGAGCAGAATACAAAATACACCAGCACACGTCAGAGAGGGAAATTAAAAGCATTTTGACAGGGAGCATGTGTAAGACTAGTGTGAAATAAAGATCTATTTTTAGTGGATTTACAATCAGTCCTGCAAGCTGGAAGTGCAGCTACGCAACTGTAGGTCTCTTTAAGTGGATAATCTAGTATGAGATCGTTCTATTTCTGGTTCATCAATGGCTCTAAGATGCTGTTGAGGCTTAGGTATCTCAGGCACTCACCATGCCTGAGGTCCTGGCCAAAAGACAGGTGAGAGGAACTGTGTGAAGAAATGCCTTCCCCATCACACAAAGGTCACACACAAAGGTGTATTAGGTGACAGCTTTAGAGTCATTCTCGCATGCTGCATTGGGCAGCCTATAAACACTGATTTTTTTTTCACCTGTCAGAGCTCATGATGTTTGAATGAGCTGACTTTGTGCAAGGTCACATAGCACAGCCTCTGCCCCCAGGGTCACCCACCAGGAAAGCATCCCTGCCACCTGCAGTGACACACCTGGTTCAAAGAACCTGAATCCCAAGGAGAAATGCAAGATGGAGAATGAAACCACCAGGCCTCCTGCAGTGAAGTTCCACAGTAGCTGCCTTATGCCTTTCTCCAGTTTTTCAAGCAAAACCACGTGAGTCTAAAATATTATCATTTACACACAAAAGATGATGCAAGTTGCTGGAAGTCAGATGCTTGTCTGATTAGGTTTTCTCCTGGCAAGCAGTAAGAAAACACTCCAATAGCCAAAAAAATCTTAGAAGCACCAAGAGTTATCCTGAACACCCTCAGTAAAAGACATGAGCTTCACTGGACTCACCCACACTGTTCCTTCTGAATGTTTACATGCTTCAATGCATAACCTGGGCTGGCAAAACCAAAACAAATACACACAACAAAAACAGCAAGGAAACAAACCACCCTCAAGCTCTGTAAATCCATTTCTGCAGAAGTCCAAGGGCTACACAGAAGGAACACATCTATCCTTACAAGCTGTACACCACTGACAGGGCTATGGGGAAGGACCATGGGATTCATTCACATCCAGATAGCTGGATCATCCCTTACTCCATCCCTGGTACAGCTGTACTTGTGTCACCAGGAGAGAGCCAGCTCCTTCCACCCAAATGCCAGACAGCCAGCCTAAACTCAGCATGCAGCCCTTAAATCAAACCTCTGACCAGCTCACTGAAGGATAATGAACTTGTTTTTCTTTTTTGGATTTCCTACTTCTTAACTGAGGTTCAAGACAGACCCAGCCCAAAGGCTTCACAGAGGGTAGTCACCTTCCTCCCACTGACAGGGTCCAATGACAGCGGCATTCCCACAGGCACCACCAGAGCAGACCTGGGCTTGGAAGATGAAGCCTTCAACAAGGAGATTCTTTAACACAAAAGGACTAAGACATCTCCATAGCCATGTCTCCTAAACTCAAAAAGGACCAAATACGGGCTGATTCAGGGATGTTCAGCCCAGCTACTGCTCCAGCAGCCCGGCACACGCCACCGGCCCTCGGGCACTGCCGGTGCACAGAAGGAACCCGCACCCTCACTAATTAAACCAGAAACTTCTGACAGCGGCCGTGCCCTCTCCGGAGGCTCCGGTTCCTCCCACAAAGCTTTAGAACCATCTGAAAGGAAGAGAATGAGCGGAACCGTTCCCACAGCCCTACCCGGCACGCGCTGAGCCGCTGCGGGACGGCACCTCCCGCGTCCCACCCCGGGAGCCGCTGCAGCCCCGCGGGGCGGGAGGCGGCGGAGGCCGCTCTGGGACCCCCGGCGGGCGGGCAGCTCGCCACTGAGGGCCGGGGGCCGCGCTCGCACCGCCCCGGGCGCAGCTCCTTCCCACCGGGCCGAGGAAGAAGAATAACCGTGCAGGAGATCCCGGCCACGGCGGCCGGTGGGGGAACCGAGGGACCGCGCGGAGAACCGGCAACACGGCCCGCGCCCTCCAGGCGGGCCCGGCCCCCGCTTTTATCCCCTCGAAAGCGATGGCGGCGCCGCCGGCCCCGTTACTCGCGGAGGGGCCGGACGCGGCGGGGAGGCCCTGGGGCACAACGGAGCCCCCGGGCCCCCTCCCTGGACGCCCCCCCGGCCTCACCAGGCGGGCGGCCTCGGCCCACGTGCGCTCCTTCTTCCTCCTCTGCTTCATCTCCTTCATCCTCCTCCTCCCGCGCGGGCGGGCGCGGCGGGCGCGAACCGTTGGGCGCGCGGGCGGCAGGCGGGCGGCGGCGACCGGGGCGGGTTGGGCGCGGGGGGCGCGGCGGGCGGGGCGCGAGGCGGGGGCGACTCCGGGCGCTACGGGAGGCGGCGGCGGCGGCTCGGGCCCGGCATAACAACGGGGTCAAAGGGCCGGGAGCGGGGCGGGGCGGTGAGGCCCGGCGACGGTGGCCGCGGCGGGACACGGAAGGACCGGAGGGGAGGGGCCGGAGGGGCGGTCCAGGGACTGGTTTGAAGGAAAACAAACCGCAAGGACCGCCTGGAGTTGTAGTTCTCTTGAGAGGCCTCAGCGCAGCGCCTCTCTGGCCCGCGGACTACAAGTCCCAGCGGCCGCTGCGCCCCATGGCGGGAGAGGCCGCTGCTGCCGCATGGCCGCGGTGGGGGGACGGCACCGCCCGGGCCGGGGGCGGCCGCGGGACCGAGCTGGAGCGGAGGGTTCGAGGCTGAGCCGCCACGGCTGAGGCCTGCGGTTATTGGTGTTCAACATCCCGGTTACCACAGAATCAATTAGGCTGGAAAACATCCCTGAGGTCAGCGAGTTCAACCTCTGACCCAACCCCCATCATGTCCACCAGACCAAGGCACTGAATGCCACTTCAAGTCTTCCTTTGAACACCTCCAGGGACCGTGACTCCACCACCTCCCTGGGCAGCGCCTTCTGATACCTAATGAACCCTTCTGTTAAGAAATTCTTCCTGATGTGCAACCTAAACCTCCCCCGGCACACTAACATGCTGTCCCCTTGCCGCTGGTTGGCAGAAGATTCCCGACCCACCTCTGGCTACGATCTCCTTTCACAGAGGTGTAGAGAGCCTCCTTTTCTCCAGGGTAAACACTCCCGGCTCCTTCAGCTACTCCTCATAGGACATACGCTACAGACTCTTCCCCACCTCCGTTTCCCTCCTCTGGACATACTTCGTGGTTGTGCCCCTATAAAAGACCGGTTTAAATCAGCACCACCCGCTGCCGTTTCAAGCAAAGAACTACTGAGGCCGGGGACCCACCCTGGACTGGGATTCTGGCAGGGTTTCACCAGCACTTCTGGTTCCCAAGGTGCCACACGCTGGCATCAGCACCTTCTCATATTTATATACACACACACATTACAATACTCATTGCAGTTCTAATCATATTTACATTTTTCCACTTACCTTGTGGACTTATTTTTTTATGAATGAAAAATAGCACAAGGCTTTATAAAACTTGTAGTCACTGAGCCCTGCCCCAAATTAACAGTGAAAAACACGTTTTGATAGATGCAATAAATCTTATTGATTTTATTACACATTGTATTTTAGGATCACTTTACATTCCTAGACAAAAGAGATGATACAAATAAATATAAGCTGTAAAACTATGGACAGAACTATGGACAGAACTATGGACAGGGTTTTTTTCTACAGATCACCTAAAAGAAGGCGGAGGTGGGTGTTATCTCCAAGGAGCTGAGAGTTGTCATCGACAGCTGTGCCCATAGAAGGATCCTGGGTCACCTCTTCAAAAAGAAAGGGGGCTGGAGAAGGCAGTAAGTACCTGGACCTCAGAGAGTCAACCCCCCACTGCACAGTGCAGCAGGCAGCACCAGTGTTCTCATTTCATTTCCATCTCTGTAACTAATTATGGCTTTTGCAGCTTCTCTTTTCCAGTCTGTGTTTGAACACAGCAGGAACAGACCCCCAGGAATTCCACTGAACTGTTTAAAGACTGATGCACGTTGCCCAGCACAGACAGGAGAGAGGATGGGTCCAGGTACACTCGCTGAAACTCCAGCGCTGCGTGTTCAGTGAGGGCAGATTCACACACCTCAAACTCGCTGAACACTGCCTGCTCTGATCTGTATAAGGCACCGGTGCAGCCCCAGGTGCTCTGGCAGAGGTATCTGTTTCAGAAGATTCAAGCAGCATGCAAATATTTTTTAAAAGGCGTTAGACCTAAGTGAAAGATTTAAGAAAGTGCTTTAATTCCTATGCTTCAGTGTCTCGTGGCGCTTGCTCCCACAGGCCTACTCCTGCTCCATGCCACTTTTTTTTAAAAAAAAGATCCCATTATACAGATCAGAGCAAAAACAATTACGTTGAATGTTAAACATTCCTATGAAGAAAAGGTGAGCAAGGCTGTCTGTCCCAGGGCCTCTTCCAGGAGTCCAGCTGGATTTCCTGCCTTTGGTTAACCAGCAGGAAGCCCAGATGGTTCAGTTAACACCAAAGAAGGGCAAACTCGGCAGGAATGTTTCTTAAAAGCTTCAACCCAGAGCTCAGTTATGTTTTGAACAGGTCAAGACGATGTATCTTAATATCAGTGCCACTGAGCATCTGGTGAAGTTTAAGTCCTTTGGAATGAGAATCCAAAAGCTTCTGTAACAGGCCGAGATTGCCCATGAATACACTGACCAAATCTCCTGCCCAAATCTCCACCCGTAGCCCCAATTTACACACAATGACTAAATATGTAGATTTATTCTTTTCCACTCTACTGAGTTTCTTCCACCTTGCTAATGAATTTCTACAGAATTAAAAGCAGAGCCTTTCTGACACTGTCTCATCAACATGAAAACAGGTTTGCACTGCAGAGCTCCATGGTATCAGCCCTGCCACAAGGGCAGTTTCCAGCATATGAGTTTAATATAGAATAGAATTCCCTATGGAATAGAGCAACTGAAGAAAAGTGTGCACATGTGCAGACACAGACGTGTCTGTGTATTATTCACATAAAACATGTGTACATAGGTATGTACATACACGTGGTTATATATTGTGCTGCTATTTCAGGGTTTTACCCCCCACCCCCCTTTAATTTCAATTCTCTGAGCACTTATACCATACAATCATCTTTTAAATGTCCTAGTACAGAAGATTATGTGCTGGAGAGAAAGGAGGAGAGGGAAGAGAAGGTGATGTTATACTATGCAACAAAAGCCAGTTAAAAGACTCTCTGGATATAAACAGTGCTTTGTAAAAACAAAGATTATACTGGGTTTCCATATTCAGGTTGAAAGAAATTGGTCATGTGCCTGCTCTCTCAATTTTAAGCAAATCCCTCCTTCCTCCACAAAAATTATAATATATATTTATGTGTGTGTGCATATATGTGTATACATCTATTAACCTTGTGACTCGGGAAAGCAGTCCATGGAATGCAGCAGCCAAGTTGGTGTTTAAGGGCCCACCTGGCTCACCTAGGCACCGTGCCTGCAGGATACTCAGGTGAGCTGTTCTGAGCACTTAGTTCCTCCTGCTCAGAGGGTCAGTAGAAAGGAGTTCTCCAGCCTGGATGAAGTCACTCCGTGGACACTTAACGAGCACAAGGCAGAGTCCACACATCAGGGCATGTCTACAACCAGGCAGGTCCTCAGACACTCACATGGGTTAGGCTGGAGGGAGTCATCAGTGAAGGAAACAGGTAAGAATGTTCACAGGATGACAGCCAAGAGCAACCAGAAAAAGTAACATCCCAAGTCTCGATATACAGTGAACTAAAACTTACGAATGAGCTGTGGGGCACTAGACAGGGACACCTTACTCTGTCCTTAGTGTGGAGTTCCACATCCCTCTACCCTGCTACATAAGCCCACTTTAGTTATAGGGCAGCTTTGCAATGAGACTGTCAAAAGCAGGAGTTCTTCCTCCCTTGTTTTCAAAGTAAAACCCCTGGAATTAACACCAGCTTCCATCACCACCCTTGGTTAGGTTGGGTTCACTCCCAGCAGACTCTGAGTGGGCTGAGAGGTGCAGAGAGAAAGCTGCTTAACATGGAACAGGTGAGGCACAAGAGGTACTGAATGCTGAACCTCCTTAGACACGAAGGGAAGGGACCAAACTCCCAGGAGTGCACTAAAAGGCAAGTTCCAGTTGAGAGTCTGAGCCTGGCAGGGAGAGCTCTGAGCTAATGCTATGTTTCCCATCAACAGTAGGAGGCATGAGAAAATGGCCATTGAAGATGTTATATGGACATTGGTTTTAAATGCCAGGGGTAAAGATGGAGGCAAGAGAGAGAAGGAAAGCTGTGGAGCTGACACTGGCATGCAGAGGTGTTCTTTGACAAGGTGGTTCCTGTTGGTAGGGGTGAGGTCTCTAGATCAGCTTAGAGGAGCTCTCACTTGTGCCTGTAAACAAAGAAAGGACTTCAGATTCTACTGCTTCCTTTCTAGAGACCACAGAGTTGTTTTCAAGACCCTTTTCTGTCCTACAGCCCTATGGGGAGGGACAGCTATGTAGTGATGAGGACATGCTGCCACTGCCATCCTGCCTGTTCAGACCCAGGTGATGATGCCAGTCTCTCAAGCAGGAAAACAAAGAACCATACATCTTGTCAAGTTTGAACATATCCTCTGCTTTTTTAGCCTCTTTTAGTTCTCACTCTGGAACCATAGAGTGGTGGTTCTGTTGAGATGACTTTCAACTCTGTCTTCTTAGTGCCCAACAGCCAAAAAGCCCCATGCAGCAGAAGGGCTGGTGCAGGAGGTGGACGGTGATGCTGTGAGGTGATCCCCAGGCTTACCATTGCTCCTAACACACTGTAACGTACCTCATGCATTTTTGATTTCCTAACTAAAATCCATTTCCCACAGAGGCCAAATGCTGAACTGCAAGCACGGATCTTCCCATGGCTCAGTGCCCTTGGACTGGCCTGAGTCAGTAAAACAGCAACAAGGCCATCTCCAGGGAAAGGGGCTGGAGGCTGGCCAGGAGCTCTCTCTGCAGGTTTGTCCTTGTCTCTGCTCCCAGAAGGTAAAGGCTGTTCCCTCCCTGGAGAGGCACTGCTGGTTTTATTTTGGAACCAGCCCTCGTGACTGTGGGTAGAGCTGAGAACTGGGGGTGCCTGATCCTGATGCAGATCCCAGTGATTTCCTTCCAGTTTTCGGTCTGAAGAAGCAAAATTAAAATATAAACAAGAAGAGAAAAGATCTGTCACCTGTTACTTTCCAAAATGAATCTGTAAAAAGCTGATTTTTTTTTTTAAAATTCTCTAATAAACAGTTTTAGGTTTTTCTTCTGTTCTATGTCCTATACCCTGAAAGAAGGTTGTGGCAAGGCAGGGGTTGAGCTCTTCTCCCAAGTAGCAAGTGACAGGCCAAGGTGAAACAGCCTCAAGTTCTACAAGGGCAGATTGAGGCTAGATATTAGGAAAAATTCCTTAACTGCAAGAGTGGTTGAGCCATGGCACAGGCTGCTCAGGGCAGGGGTGGAATCTCCATCCCCTGAAGTGTTCCAAAATGAGTAGATGTGGCACTTCAAGATAAGGTTTAGGAGCATGGTGAGATTCAGTTGGAGGTTGGACCCAAATCTTAAAGGTCTTTTCCAACTTTAATGATTCTATGTTCATTTCTCTCTCTGCTATGCTACGAAGCTCAGCTTCACTTCACTGATGAGAAGTGCTGACCAACAGCAACTGTACTTGCACC